>NC_044274.1:42186110-42496068 GCF_003957555.1 Calypte anna | reverse complement strand
TGCCTGTTCTGCCATGTGCCTGCCTGCTCTGACCTCATGCACAGTCATTTATGCTGCAAGATGCACCTCCTGCAGCCCACAGCTGTAAATACTTTGAGGTGTGCCTTCTCCAACATGAACTTATCCTTGGGCCACAAACCTTTCACAGGTACACCTGCTGTGACACAAGCATAGCCACGGGTGCTATGAGATGTACCTGCCCTGGCATGGTCTTATCTACAACCACAGATACTTCAGGGCTTCCTGCTCCCACGGGGACTCATCCACAGATCACATTCCTTTGGAGTCAGGTTCACACTGGAGTTACAGCCTGTCCAGGACAGTGACACAGAAACAGCAGCAATGTCCTGGCCATCTGCCAGCCCCGGCACATGGCTGTTGTTGTTACCAAATGTTCATAGGCACAGTGATGAGCAGTACAGCAAGCAGCAAAAGGAAAAATGAGCTACTAATGCACACAGGACTGATTTACAGGAAGGCAAGCAAGCCCCATGACAGTCACAGGAGCCTGTCCATTAATAGCTTTTTCTGTTTTACTTTTTTTCTGTATAAAAAAATAGCAAATTTGGAGATGACACTAAGCTGTGGGGCAGTGTGGATCAGCTGGAAGGAGGGCTCTGCAGAGGGACCTGGACATCCTGGAGAGTTGGGCTGATTCCGATGGGATGAGGTTCAACACAGTCAAGTGCCAGGTCCTACACTTTGGCCACAACAACCCCATGCAGCGCTACAGGCTGGGGACAGAGTGGTTGGAGAGCAGCCAGGCAGAAAGGGACCTGGGAGTCTGGATTGACAGGAAGCTGAACAGGAGCCAGCAGTGTGCCCAGGTGGCCATGAAGGCCAATGGCATCCTGGCCTGTATCAGGAACAGCGTGGCCAGCAGGTCCAGGGGAGGGATTCTGCCCCTGTACTCAGCCCTGGTGAGGCCACAGCTTGAGTCCTGTGTCCAGTTCTGGGCCCCTCAGTTCAGGAAGGAGATTGAGGTGCTGGAGCGGGTCCAGAGAAGTGCAAGGAGGCTGTGAAGGGATCCAGCACAAGTCCTGTGAGGAAGGGCTGAGGGAGCTGGGGGTGTTCAGGCTGGAGAAGAGGAGGCTCAGGGGAGACCTCATCACTCTCTACAACTCCCTGAAAGGAGGTGGGAGCCAGGGGGGTTTGGTCTCTTCTCCCAAGCAGCTATTGGTAGGACAAGAGGGCATGGGCTTAAGCTCTGCCAGGTGAGGTTTAGGTTGGATATTAGAAAGAAATTCTTTACAGAGAGGGTGATCAGGCATTGGAATGGGCTGCCCAGGGAGGTGGTGGACTCTCTGTCCCTGGAGGTTTTCAAGAAGAGACTGATGTGGCACTCAGTGCCATGGTCTGGTAATGACAGTGGGAGTGGATCAAGGGTTGGACTTGATGATCTCAGAGGTTCTTTCCAACCTGATTTTATGATTCTATGTTTAAAAAAAAACAGCAGTAACAGCTATAAATCTGATCTAGCACATTGCAGTCAAATCTCTCAGTGTCTCAAGCCCCTTGAGCCCCATGCTGGGTATCAGAAAGGACTGTCATGGTATAATCCCATCTGGGAACTAAACACCACACAGCCACTTGCTCACTCCCCCTAAGTGGGATGGGAGAGACTCAG
The DNA here is from genome assembly GCF_003957555.1 of Calypte anna. Classification (NCBI taxonomy): domain Eukaryota; kingdom Metazoa; phylum Chordata; class Aves; order Apodiformes; family Trochilidae; genus Calypte; species Calypte anna. The sequence goes on along the minus strand of NC_044274.1, from coordinate 42,494,441 downwards.
AAGGATGAAGATAGGAAAACTCGTGGGTTTAGATATTAAAATCATAGAATGGCTCAGGCTGGAAGGGACTTACAAACATCTTCTACTCCAGTCTCCCTGCAGTGGGGAGGGACATTTTCACCTAGATTAGGTTGCTCTGTCCTGACTTTGAATGTTTCCAGGGATGGGGCATCTACCACCTGTCTGGGCAACCTGTGCCAGTGTTTCACATCTCTCATAAGAATGTCTTCCTTACATCTAGTCTAAATGTTCCCTCTTAGTTTTAAAGCCTTTACCTGGTACTGTGACAACAGGTCCCAGTGGGATTTGTTTCCTTTGAGATTGACAAATGTGGGAAAAGAGGTTACCAGTGGAGATGGAGGCAACATTAAGTTGTTCAGTATCTCAGCCTTCTTGTCTATTGTTACCAGTTTGTCAGTTGTGTTCACCAGCTGGGTTACACTTTCTTTGACCTTCCTTTTCTGCCTGAGGTACCTGAAGAAGCCCTTATTATTACTCTTGGTGTCCCTTGCAAAGTTCAGCTCCATCTGTGCCTTGGCTTTCCTGGCTCCATCCCTGCACAACCAGGCAGCATCCCTATGCTCTTCACAGGGCACCTGTCCCTGGTTCCCCTGTCTGTTCATTTCTTTTTTGCCCTTTAGTTTGACCAGTAAGTCTTGACTCAGCCATGCCAGTATCTTGCCTTCCTTTCCTGATTTCTTACACCTGGGGAGAGAGAGCTCTTGCATTCTATGGAAAAAGCATCCCTAAAGTTCTGCCAGCTCTGTTCTGCTCCCTTGTCCCTGAGAGTAGTTTCCCAGGGGGCCCTGTTGACTGATGCCTTGAACAGCTGGAGGTTCCTGACTTTACTCTTCACCTCACCCATTTCCCTCAGGACTGTGAACTCCACCAGTGGGTGGTCACTGCAGCCAAGGCTGCCTCTAAGCAGTTTTAACTCCAAGACAGTTTACTGGGTAAAGCAAAAGCCACTCACACAAGCAAAGTGCCTTTACTCCAAATGACACCCCCTCCCCCTTGCTTCTTCCCCCAGCCTTACACAATGAGCATGTCATCGTATGGTATGGAATAACCCTTTGGTTACTTGGGCTCAGCTGCCGCCTTGCAACTTCTTGTGCATCCCCAGCCTACTCACTGATGGGATGAGAAGCAGAAAAGGCTTCAACTTTGTTTGGGCGCTGCACAGCAGTGACAGGAAGTTCTCTGTATTATCAACATAGTTTTCAGCACAAATCCAAAACAGAGCCCTCAGTTTTAGCTACAATGAAGAAAAGTAAGTCTGTCCCAGCCAAAGCCAGCACAACTGTGCTGCTATCCAAGGCTTTGGTAAGATTTTATCCCATATACATGTACAAAATAATCTCCCTTGCTTGTTTTTTTTAATGTGTCTGCATAAAAAAAACAATTTAGCCTGCATGACGTGACTGTAGTATGACAGGAGTAGCACCCTCAGTGAAAAGCTCTTCCTATGCAAAGTAAACCTGTGGCAGATTCATGTGCTGATTCTGTAGCAGAAGGAGCAGAATGCTGTTAATGGCTCTGTCTGGAATCAGTTGGATTTGTTAGTTTAGACTTGCTGCCAAAGTGTAGGGACTGAAAACAGAATGGAGGAGTAGAAATAGTGGGCTGAGGTGGATAGGCAAGGGAGAAGAGGAGGAAATTATTGTGGCTGTGAGGTGGCAGCCACATCAGCAGTAGAACCATTGAGTGTTTCCTGCTCAGTGTGTGGAGGTGGAGAGAGGACTCCTCTGGTTGTGTGTAGTGGGTGACATCACTTTCAGTTCCCAGAAGCCTGGTGTACCTAAGCATTGCTAATAACTACTGCCCCCCAAGAGAAATGTAACCCCAGGAAAGGCATAGATGTTGCAAGTCCACGATCTCAGGATTATGTGTCTTTAAACATTAGTTGGTGATGGTTTTGCCTGTTAGTCTAACTAGAAAAGCTTTGAAAAGACCATCAAAGGCAGCTGGTCTGAAAACTTACAGGTTACTACACAAACTGACTTTACTCGACCAGGGAATCTACAGATGGTGCATCTAGCAGTCTATCTCCATGTCTTCATCTGTGTTAAGAAATGCTCAGCAGAAGTGTGTTCATAGTTTACATAGGAATTTAAATCATGCCTTATATTCAATGTTCGTGTTTGTATTCAGATAACTTCCAATGTGGCTGAGTCTTTATTGTGTTTTGTGTATTTATTTGTTTCCCTGAAGGCTTGTTCATCATGATGACTGCCTGGACAGGAACCTCTATCCCTTGATAATCAAGAAACACTGGTTATGTACTAGAAAATGCTTTGTGTGCAAAATGTATACAGCCAGGTATGTTACATTCTTGATCCTTTTCAGTTGTCTTGTAGGTGTTGCTAGCAACTTACACAAAAAAATTTCAAAGCTCTGTATGTATTTGATAAGATGTGTGAATAATCTTCATGCAAGTATTCTTGAGATCTTACTCTTTGGACAGCTGTCCTCTCTGTACCCAGGAAAAGGCCTTCATCAGGTCCTGTTCATCAGGATGATGATCAAAAGAACTGAAATGATAGAGAGGTTAATTATCAGGATAAGGTTCTTCTGCATACATAGAGCTCAGCTCTCGATCAGTTACTTTTGAAAATCTTACTTCTGGGAGAAAATGCTGCTTTTTTCGCCTGTGGCAAGTCGTGAGATTCAAATTCATTTGCCAGAAGTCATACAGAGCTTTTGTTAAATCTAGCATCTAAGCAGGCTGGAGTATGGATCAGTCCAATTTTAATAAAGTTAAATCTGGAGATTTTTAAAATGCATGTATATTTCCCCACAGATAAACTCCCAATCTGTACCTGGAAACAGCTGAAAGCTGCTGTACAGTTGTACTTGAAGGAACTTGTGTTTCACAGATTTTCTGCAGTTGAGAGGGAATGTGAACTCAATGCACATTGTACATTCATTTTAGTGCTGTTTACTTAGACATGAGAAAGCCTTTCAACAGACACAGCAGAAATTTCTCTGAGGTCTAGACTAGGCTCCCTGATTTTTTATAGGTCTGAACTATTAATTCGTTCACTCGCTGTCCTTTTTTACCCCAGGGCAGCTTATACTCTCAGCCTCAGTTTGACACAGCAGCTGTCCCCTTGTTATCTTGCTTGTTTGGCTTTAGACTTCCCTGGAATCAGGCAAAGAGCCAATTCCCCTCGTGATGGGGGCCCATCCCAGTGTTCCAAGCAGAGCCCCTAGGATGCCTTCACAAGTGGCTTTTATCTGAGGCATTTGGCCATAAGGGGAGGTGGAGCCAAAGGGTCAATATGGGGGAAAGATGGGATGGGGAGGGCATTACCAGAGGTGATGTAAATGCATTAAATTAAAACCAGGATTAAGCACTAAGCTTAAGTGGGGAGATGCTAAACCATGGCTGGCAGAGCTGCTTTGACTTGGCTGGCCCGTGTGTTCTAATCTGTCCAGATTAGAATCTGTCTCTTTAATCACTGGAGGCCTTGAGCTGTCGTGGCCTCTGAGTGCTACCATAAATTAGTTGCTCTGTGACGTGGCAGGCTGTCCTTGTACTGGCAGCTGTGTTTATGGTAACCTCAGTATTTGCTGGAGCGTGCACCAATCCTTGCCTCTCCTTGTCTGCCTCATCCAGGCCCATTTTTTAGCCTCCTAGATGGATTTGGTTGTTACTCAGAGTAGTTTGTGTAAGTCATGAGTCTGTTCAGTTTCTCACCCTAAGGGAAAACAGATTTATGACTTAAATGGCCATAGGGTGGACAGAAGATTCGAGTTAATTGTATTTTTTAGCAGTTGTTATTGACATTGAATGGGTGTGCAATCTGGAAAAAAGCTCTGTGCCCTGGGTGGGAGAGTTGTTCGTGATCACTGTAACATTATTACTGATGTTTATTGCTGCCATCCCCAACTGAATAAAATGTTGAGATGTTTGTCACAAATGCGTAGGACTCAGATGGATAACACTTGTACTTTGTAACCTTCAGGTGGGTAACCAACAACGACAGCCTGGCACCAGAGGATCCTTGTTTCTTCTGTGATGTTTGTTTTCGGATGCTCCATTATGATGCAGAAGGCAACAAACTGGGGGAGTTTCTTGCATATCCGTATGTTGATCCTGGGATTTTCAACTGAAGCTGACATGAGCCAGCATGAACTCAATGAACTACACTGGGAAACTGTTACTCTGGCTTTGAAGCAACCACACTGTTTGAGTTTTGAGCATCCTGCTGGATTTGGGGCTAGGTTTTTAATCATCTCCCCTGAGGTGGAAAGTGTACTTTCCACTTGAAATCTTTCTGGTGTGCTTTTCTGAGTAAATATGATTTTAAAACACAAGCTAACATAGGAAAATATGCTTGGGCATATACTACGTTTTGTAATACACCTTTTAATACACCTAGTGTTGTTTGGATACAATGGAGTCTAAAAGCATGGATATTTCAAAAGAGAAGGTCTCGCAAAAGGAGCTGTAATCTTTCTGAGAATTACCAAACTTTTCAGTTTTCCGCATCCAAGGCCCTGTTAACATGAAAGGATGAGAGCATGTCTTTTGCACATCTTACCTTTAAAACTCTGGGAGCTCTCATCACTGAACAAGGGTGGGTAGCACTGAATTTGTGAGGAGGGGATTGATTTCTGAGAACCCAGAGTGCTTGTTACCTTCTAAGGCCTGTCCTGCAAAGAGGAAGGTGCTTGCATCTGAAACCTGTTGCTGCCCCTGCTTTCTGACTTTGAGGACTGATTCCATGAAGAGTGAATTAGATTCCACTGATTACTGAATTGTAACCTGCTCTTCAAATAAGTGTAGACTGTGCATGCAGTTTTGGCTTCATGGTGTTAACTGTGTACCTTTAAAATATCATTCTGTTATTTTAAGTATTGTTTTTAATAAAAACATGAACAATTTATATTTGCTAGCCTGATGAAATTCTGATTACCAAAACAGAATATATGTATCCGGTACCTTTTCAGAGTCGTCTGGAATTCAGAGGATTTTAGTGGAGATCTTTGCTGTTTAGGGAACCTGGTAGCACTGCTTGAACTAGTGTGGGCAGTGGCCATGGTTCTGCATACCATTCTCCAGCAGGAACTATAAACATCTATAACCTATAACCTATAATGTAACTATAGAGTGTTATCCTTCCTAGAAGCAGACACTGAAAAACATGCCGTTAGTCTCAGCAAGTGCAGCTACTTAGAAGAGACTTTACTGAAAAGTAAAATTGCTAGAAAGAAAATTGGTTTTATCCTGGCTCAAGCCAGGACACTGCTTCTCTTTTGAAAGCTGCAGCTAGTTCTCAGAAAAAGCCTCGTTCTGGCTGATGTAAAAGACAGCCAACTCTGATAGCCTGCATACAGAAATGTATTTGGCAAATAGAATTCCAGTCACAGAATCACAGAATTGCTTTAGTTTGAGAAAGAATGTCAAGATCATTGAGTCCAGCTTTTAATCTAACACTGGCAAGTCCTCAGCTAAGCCCGATCTGTCACGTACTATGTCTATACAACTCTTTGGTACCTCTAGGGATGGTGACTCCACTACTGTCCTGGGAAGCCCTGTTCCACTGTCTGATAGTTCTGTCAGTGAAGTTCTTCCTGACATCCAATCTAAACCTCCCTTGCTGCAACTTGAGCCCATTACCTATTGTCCTGACATCCAATCTAAACCTCCCTTGCTGCAACTTGAGCCCATTACCTATTGTCCTGTCACTTGTAACCAGCTCCCTCAGCTACTCTGGATGAGACATGGTCCAAAACCTCTATCAGCTTTGTAGCCCTTCTTTGGACACTCTCCAGCACCTCCGGTGTTCTTTCTGTAGCGAGGGGCCCAGAATTGAACGCAGTACTTGAAGTGCAGTCTCACCAGTGCAAGGTGTGGAAATCCAGGGATAAGTTCTCCTCCCTGGTCCTGCTGGCCACACTGTTCCTGACAGAGGCCAGGATGCCACTGGCTCTCCTGTGCCACCTGGGCACACTGCTGGCTCACGTGCTGCCAGTCAACACCCCCAGGTCCCTCTCTGCTGGGCAACTCCCCAGCCACTCTTCCCAGGTCCTGTAGTGCTGCTGGGGGTTGTTGTGGCTGAGGTGCAGGACCCAGCATTTGGCCTTGCTGAAACTCATGCAACTGGCCTTGGCTCAGTGATCAGGCCCATTGAGATCCCTCTGCAGAGCCTGCCTGTGCTCAGGTAGAGCAGCACTTCCACCCAGCTTAGTCCTGTGGCTGCAGATTCTGTGAGTGCTTCATCTTAGATGACTCGAAGCAGAAGTGTCTAAAGCCAGATTCCATTCATCACTTGTGTGTGTTTCTGGTCATGTCTAAGGTAGGTCATCTGTGCTATTTTTTTTAAATGGTCTAAGTGAGCCAGGTGTTGTCCTGTATACTTTGAAAACAGATGAGGACCAAGCACCTGTAAGAGCAGGTGGCAATAGTTCTCTTACCCTTCAGGAATCTGGAGGAGAGGAAGAGCTGTGCCCACTGCAGCTGTCACCACCAGCATCATTCCTCAGCTTCATTCTTTGAGCTTTCTCCTGGTAATGCAGATTTCCCAATCCTGTTCAGTACTTGGGCTGAGACAATGTAGACAGCTGGGACTACAGCTAAGGATATTGTTTGCTTGCTTATTAGCTTCTTATGCTGAATCCTAAGGTGGTAATCCAGATTTTTACTGAGGGTTTTGTATTTTAGTTTCTTTCTTCCTTTAGCAGTAGGGAGAAGACAGTGACCAAAATGTTAATTTACTGTTTCATTAAACTAAATGTACCTTGGTATGCTGTCTTTCACCCAACCTATCTACCTTATTTCCAGTAAAAAGTTACGGTCAAATCTATTTCAAAATTGCTGTCCCTAAAGCAGATCAAGAAATTTTGCTCAGGCCAGTGCCATACTTCAGTGAGGCAAAGGAAAGCTGATCACAGTCAGGGGTGGGAGGTGAGTGGGTCCTGAGCTTAACCACAAAACAGAACTCGGAAGCTGCTGTGTGTTCTGGTCCTGTATCGTATTGAATGATTCAGCTTTAGTGACAAGTGGAACCAAGAGGCTACATTAAATCCTAGTATTTAAAGATCCATTACTTTCTACAAAGCTGCCATATGACTGCCGGGTCTTGTCTTGATGTAATGTGTCTTTCTGAGTGAGTCCTCTGAGAGATACCCAGCAGTGCATCCAGCGGCACATCTGCAGTTAAATTTCTATGACATCAGCTGGATAATTGTGTTCTGGCTCCTTGTTAAATGCTCCCAGTGTTTCAGTGATGAGAACTTCCAAGTAGGTTCATTACTTCTTGATGAAAAAATGAGAAAAGAATTTTGTTACTAATGGTTGTCTGGTTTTGGTATTTATGACTGGATCTTCATCCAGATTTATTTAAAGTAAGACAATCAGCAGGGTTTTTTTTTCTTATAAATATCTTATAATAAATTGGATGTACGGGTTTGGCACTTTGAGATGAGTTTTATTTAAGAAAAAATTTAAGGTCTCTCCTGCTGACAAGACTTGTGTCTGTAGTTACAGAGGAAGCTGAAAGGCTAAGTACTAAAAACTGTAGCAGAATCTGCTGAATCTGAAAAGGAATCTGTTGTGAACTCCTTGACTTGATCATTTCTAAACGGTTAGTGGATTTATAACACTGTTTCAGCCTCCCAAAAGGTCTTGGAGATTCTCTCCCTAATGAAAGTTTTTGCACTGCTGACAAGATAGCAGTGCAGAGAGCTGTTTCTTGTGTTGAGGGAGAGGTTCCCCTGATTTTACTGTTGGTGTAAAGTTCCAAAGCAAAAGGTGGCTCACATAGACAGCGTTACTTTCCAGTAACTGGAAAGTAACTGGGCAACTTTAACATCATTTAACATTAACTTTTTACTGGGCAACTTTAACATCATCACAGCAGCCCCTGCTCCACTTGGAATGATAAGCAGCTCAACAGGACTGCACAACACTCTGAGCTGTAGTAAACTCAATTCTTGAGGTAGGGATGCTACTGGCAAAACTAACACTGCTTTAAATTAATGGGCATTAACTGTGATCTGTTCCCTTAGAAAACCTGAGTTTGACTGCTTGGTCAGTTCTCAGCTCCCCAAACTTTTATTTTTGTCATCCAAGAGACAGAGCTCATGGACACTAAGGTATCTTGGAAGGTGAGATGACAACTTCTACAGTGGGATTCTGTGCATTTTAGGTTTCTTTTTGTAAAAAGGCAACAAATTCCAACAGTGAAAGCCCAAGCAGCTGAATGGATAAAGCATGATTTTGTGACTTGCAGCAGGAGCTTCTGCATCCAACTCAATTAATCCTTTGAAGTAGTGGCAAGGCTGACCCATTATCTCCCGAACAGTCCTGACAGACAGATCTGAGCTATCTTGTCAACAAAGAAGGTGGATTTAGCATACTTGTCCAATACAGTTTACCTCTTTTTTTGGTGAAAGGGGTTTTGATATAAAGGAATGGTCGAGATTGGCAAGTACCTATGTGAGAATTAGTTTATTGAGTTAACACTTTTACAGAACACTTCTGAGGATGAAAGGGGAACCTGTTTTAGTTTCCTAAGGCAATAAACTACACCTTGTGACTAGCTGTATGCAGAAATATGCAAAATTCAATGTACAGCCACTGTAACTACCTGTACTTGGAGCCGAGTGAGGAGGCTGCTGCCAGATGGTCCAGCTGTGTGGCCAAATCAGCCTCTCCCTCAACAGCACTCTGTTGTGAAACACTACAGACAGGTTGCCAAAACTCAAGATCTGTGGAGGCCAAACATCATGGCCATCTGCCAAGGACAGTTCATACTGGGAGCTGCCATGGCTATTAATCTTCCAGGTTTAACATGAGGTACTGTCTCCAAGATCTTAAAGCTATTCAGTCTTGGTATACAAACACTTTCTAGTTTATTACACAATTACATACTCACTATGCACATGAAAAGCTCTGCAAGCAATTTTAGCATTTAGTAACTACTTGCCATGGTTTTGCCAGTGTGTGAGGATTGCTGTATTCCAAATATCAGCTTTATCACTGTGAACTAAAACTTCTTTCCACACTGAGTTTTAATGTCCAGTAATCACCTCAGTGGATTCTGCCTTATAATTATAGGCCTCAGTATTTCACCATTAACCTACCCAAGCACCCAGAGCTTGGTACTTTAATTTCCAAAGGCAGCCAGCGTGTTACTACAAAGTGCTGCTCTAACTGAGTGCTCCTCTGTTTTGTGTAGGAAAGCCTTTTCTCAGAGTGCTTCTTTGGACAGTGATGTGGAGGCCTTCCCCCAGGCACTCTTCAGAGAGAAATACAAAGTTTTAGGTTGCTGGCAACTTCTGGCTGGAAGGCACACTGGCAATAGTTCCATTTTGTTAATATGCACAAATCATGTTTTTTTGTTAGGATTTTTACATATCCATTGACATACATGAAAGCAGAGCAATAATGAATGGGAAAAAAATGCACCTATAAAACTTAGAAGTACTCAATATAGTATGGATGTCTTTAAAAAACATGCAGCATATTCTAAGATTCTAATACTCTAATACTCTAAACAAGTTAAACATTCAGAAGCACTGGTCTCCTCCAGGCTGTAAACATTTTTCTCTTGTTCTGCCTTGAAGGTAACGCAACAGAAGGTGACAAGTCCTACACCTGTAACACCGTCACCTTCCCTGATATCCCCATAACAAGATTCTCAGGACTATTAAACTCTTAGTTTCTAACCTGGCTGGCCTCTGTCAAATACCATTTTCTGGTCATACCCAAGTTGTTCTTGGTTGTGATGTTAGGCAAAGTTTGTGTCCCTGGAGACTCTTCAGAGGAGCCTGTACCTGTTTCCCTTTCATGACTAAGAATTTGTTACAAGAACTTCACCAGCATTTCTATTAAATTTCGTGTTAGAAATCCCCATGTTAATGCAAAGGCAGTAAAATCAAAATAATACGAAAAAACCAAACATTTGTTCTAACTAGCTATGTTTTCATCTATACAAGTTCATATTAAGAACAAGGCTCTCATTAACAGTTTGAGTTCTTTAATTCTGCAGTTGTTAAAGCCAGTGTTTTCCACAGGTGCATCAACAGATTGTTGATGTGAAAACACCACATTTCTTTCTAGCATACTTATTATACCAAAAGCATACTGTAGTCACATTGCAAATTGGCACAATGAGTCTTGCAAGAACAGAACCTTGTTTAAAAAAAGTTAAGTATACTCGTACATTAACATTATAACAGCTATAAAAATGCAGTTTTCAACTCCTACAAAATACAGTGAAAAGACATCCCCAACAAGAGTTGAAAACCTATGCACAAACAGAGGTCAGTATCATAGGAACAGAGGTTTTATACAAATGAAGCAACTGGGCAGTTAAAAGTATTTACACTTTTTCCTGCTATTAGCTAGGCAAACATACAGGAGTCAGGTAAAAATATACTACAGCTCTAAAACCTGTAACATGTAAGCATTTTGCTTTCTAACTGTAATTTTAATATTTTGAAATGTGCTACCTGTTAATACTGGACAAACTATTGGCAAAAGTGTTTAAATACTTTTAAACCAAGATTAAAGGGGCTCTTATTCCACAAAATTTAACTTTAAAATACTATGCTTATAAAATTATTTAAAACTTTCAGCAGTCTATAGATTTCAAATGCAAAACGTAACAATTCTCTTTTAATTTGTACTTTTAAAAAAGCCTCCGGTGATGTCATTTGCCTTCAAAGGCAGAATCTTTTGCTGGTTTTTCAAGCTCTTTCTCTTCACCACCAGCCCTAGAAAGAAAACAAAGCAAAACTGATGACCATATGAAAAGGCAGAGAGCAAGAGTTACTCCAGATCAATCTGCAGAGCCTAGAGGAAGTGATGCTGCTGTACACGTAGCAGTAGATGTGGTCTGGAGAGGGGAAGCAGGCGGTGATGCCAGCTGTCTGCTCCATCTGCCCCAGATGGGAAGCTGCGCTGCAGTGACTGACATCACACTCACGTATGTGACCAGCTGGGAACAGAAGCCACTCAAAAGCAGCTCATGTTCCATTCAGGCAATCCTCCCTACTCTGCTGGCAAATACCTATCAGCTCAGGTATGTTCTAGCTTAACATACTTTTACCATTTTTTATTTTTCTTAGTAGGCAGGAATAATCCACTACATGTCCCAAACACTACGGTAACCTCAGGAAGCAGAATGTATTTTTACCAAATGAAACAGAAAGGTGTTCTTAATTGCCAGTCAATCACTTCTGAAGTATCAGTTACAAAACCTTCTTCCAAAATTTCTGATGTACATCTTCCTCTAAATTACCAAAGAGAGTAAAGTTCAAACTGAAGAGACAGCCCTGTCATTTCAGTAATTTTCAAATTATTAGAGTGAGCAGTGGGAAATGGGGAGGGGGGTGGGGGGTTTTAAACATATTTTGCTTACTAGTTTCTCACCTGTAAGAAACTGAATATTGCAAAAAAAAAATGTATGAAAAAAAATCAATGAAAGGAAGTTTGTGTACCAGTCCGTAGCTTGCTCCAATTTAGATACAAGAGGTGTTATAAAATCTGCAGCAGCTAGCCAATGGGTGTAAGCCTACAGAAGCTGCTTCCAAGTAGTTATGCATGGTTTTCATGGAAGGTATTTGCAGGTTTTACAGATACAATCACAATTATGGAAGTAATAAAAATACGAATAGTCTTGGCTCAAAGAGACTATATTCAACAGTCTGTTCCAAGACTGCTGCATAACTATCTTAACTTTATTTGCCTTAAATTTCTTTTGATCAATAGCCATTGAGGTGTTATGTATGAACACAAATACTATTCTTTTAATCACAAACATAAAGGGCAACATGACTGAGACTGTCTCTCTGCCACTCAAAAATCCAAGTGTTGTCAGGTTCTATGGGAACAAGAGCAGGCCATGAAAAAAAATCCTACTTGGCAAAGCAGTTCAGTATTTATTTTTAAACGCTTTGGCCAAATATGGCCTAAAATTACTGAGCTGCCTTATCACTGATATCAAGTAGCTCAATGTGTTGCACTTTCTTAGTGCCATTCTGTGATTTGGCCACATTACCTATCTTAAGCTCTGTGCTGGGTTGTGTAACCTGTGTCAGGAACCTCCTACACCTGTGCCTTCATCACGGTCCCCTAACACGCAGACTGGGTAAGAATTTTGGGCTCTTTAGCCACAAGCTCCCAGATTTCACTTCTGAAAGCTGTGTAATCAGAAGCCAGTAGTTCCGAGGCTACCTCTTTGTAAACATCAATTCCATTCTCATCCTAAGGGTTTTTATGTTTCGGCTTTGTTTGGTTGTTGTGAATAAAGGCTGGGATTCTACTCATTCACAGTTTTTGCTTGGCCAGGCAACTGCAGTTTCTCCTTGGCCTGCAGGAGAGCAATGGTGAAGGGAAAGCTTACATCAGTACCCACTGCAGGACAATAAGAGTCCCTGAGCACCAGGAACAGTGGTGCTGAGAGAAAACCAAGTGGTACTTCAATAAAGCTATTCAGCTCAAGGATAAATTTAGGCCTTTTCTTCATCATTTACCAAATTTTATTGGTTTTTTTCTTGTTTTCTACAAAAGGCTCGATGTTTGGTCTTGTTTAGGAAACCACATTTTTCTGTGAGGCTAAGGTTTAAATATATACTTACCTCCTGAAAAATTCAAGCATTTTTACAGCTTTTTGCTTGGAAAAGCTGCATCAACCTCCAGAAAGCATTCGGAGTTCCAAAATTTTACAAGTCTCAGTTCCATCCTGCTGTTTAGGCAGTTCTATAACTACACTATAAAACACTAATTAAAGTGGCTTAGCTATTAGTTATGATACACGATTTCACAAAATATGTGATAAATCTCACTAGCTTCTGTAAGACTTGGTTCAGGCATCTTTTGCTTCCAACTTAACAGCATCGAGTAGTCTAAAACACCTAAAAGACCTAAAAATTCTAAAGCTTGTACTTTGCCTTGCCTCACAACACGTCGATTTTGTCCTAACAGGACTTGTTGTAAGCTTTTTTTGTTTTTTTTTTAAACTTTCTACCATAGCAGTGGGGAACTGACTTCTAAAACATTCATTCAGAACTTCAACAGAAGGTTTGATTGCTATCACCGTTCTCTAAAGTTGTAAGAAAAGTCTGCAAAGAAAACAGTACCTCAACATGGTTAAGTAACTTCAATCAACTGCTATTCTATTTCAAATAATTTTACTAAAGTAGAACAGATCCTTAGCCCAGTAAGATTATTAACTCACTTTTTCTTACTGCCAGCTTCATGCTTATCTTTCTTTTCCTCAGTGTTCTCTCCAGCATTTGGTGCCTGGCTGGTGTCTTGAGCCTCACACCCTCCATTCAGAACCTTTGAACCTTTAAAATGAGAAAACAGAACAGCAGGCAACAAAAGTGTGCTAGAAAAGGTCCCAGATAACTTATTTATCTTTGTAAACTCAAACACTGTAAATGATTTCCCCTCACTCTGACACCAAGCAACTGAAACAAATTAAAACTGCTTCAGCTTCTGAAAACTCCACACAATGAGTCTCATCTCATGATTTTAATCATGTGAAATGAACACTGTGTATATTTCATGTGATTTAAAGTGGTTCTTGTGCTTGCTAGGTTACAGATAATAGTCAAGGAAGAAGACTATTGTGAAGATCACGGATTTAAATAATTTTAATAGACAGGTAGAACTCCTACACCTTCAGGTACTTAAGTTCATTAGTAACACAGCTTTCCAGTGCTCTTATTTTGTCCCTCTCTTAAAAAAAAGTAATTATTTATTTTACTACATTTCTTTTTTTTTTTAATAACTGATCAAAGTTAGTGTAGAGCATGCTTACTATGGAAAGCTTTACATGCACGTGGTAGCATGCATGACAAAAGAAGAGGCTAATGAAGGCAATTAAGCAGTTAAAGCATAAGTGTAGGTCTAGATACCCAAAAAGATACTTGAGGAATGCAAGGTAGTTTATTAATTCTGCCTCATGTGTCAAGTTTTCTTACACCATGGGGAAACTAGGAAAAGTAGGAAAGTAGGAAAATTTCGAGAAAAGTAAGTGAACTCCATCTTTGCAAAAGACCTTCCCTTCAGGTATTAAAGGTATAACAGCCACAGAAAACATTATACTCCTAAATTTCAAAGTTAGTTATAGCACTGTCAGCCCTGGCTATTTTCAGACACATAAAGATTTCAAGGAGTTCTTGAAACTGCTCAGAAACTGATGGAGACTAGGTCTTTTATATAACAAGAAACTACAACCACAGTGACTTACTTGTCTGGTCCTTTTCTGGTTTTTTGCTTGCACCTTTCTTCCACTGTTCTTTGGTTTTGTTGGCTTCCTCATGCTGCTTCTGCTCAGCAAGTGATTTATTTAGTACTTGGGAAAGAACAGAATCTCCTTCCCCAACCAGAAACATGGTCTTGAACTTGTTGTATAGCATTGTAGATTTTTCCATGATAACTTGGCTAACTTTGAACTTCCGTATCTGAAACCGAAGTAATAAAATGAACTCTATTTATCTATTTAATTACCTAGGTAATTCTATCATATGCCAGCTGAAATGAGATCAAAGACTTCTAGACTCTCAAGTATCTGTGAACAACCCAGGCTGGAAAGAACCTTGAAAAAAATCATTAGATCCAACTCTTCACAGGGAAGGAAGCCTGTGTAAGATTATCAAGTACCCTGTCCAATTACATTTTGAAAACCTCCAGCAATGGGGACTTGATTACATTCCTTGTAAAGCTGTTCCAGTGAACACTTGTTCTCAATGTAAAAAAAATTGTTTTTTTATATCAAGATAAAAAACCTCTGCCAGTGCAACATGGATCTGTTGCCCTATTTCTTCTCACATGGCTCATCATGAAGAGAATACCTGTTCTCTTTGTAGCTGCACTTTAGTTAAAGCAGTTACTGGAATACTGTGATGTTCCCCCCACAACTTTTCCAGGAAGAAAACACCTAACCCCTTCCCTTACAGGCAGTTTCTCCAGTACCTTCATGACTTTCCTTTGGACCCTCTCCAATCAGTCTGCATAGTTCTTAAATCGTGGGGTCCAGAACTGGATGGTAATAATTACCACCATTATCTAAGAAAACACATTACAGATCTCACCTTCTTTAGAGTCAGAATCATCTCTGTATGTTTCTGAGCTTGTTGCATTGTGATTTGAAGGGACGCAAGCTCATCAAGAGCCTCGATACATCTGTTCACATCCTGCATATAAACAAGGAATTAGTTTGAAGATTTAACTTATGTATTAATAAGCTTCGATTAGCCATACTGAATTTGATTAGAAATGCTCAGTCATATCTCCCTATAATATCCTTAATTTGACTATGTGCTCATTTTAGAACAATTTATATAGTTAACTTTGTAAATAAAAATTATCAGTTGACTTTCCAATTCTTCTGTAACAAAATGCAGATGCTGAGTAACTTAAAATTAAAAAAAATAATTTAATACTTTCAAAAGACAAACTCAAGTTTTACATTGCTTTCCAAATCACACTACCTCCATGCTTGATGCTGTTCTCCACAGTCAGCTTTCCACTAAAAAGTAGCAAAGCATGTTAAGTGGGCTGCAGTTAATAAACTGTATCTTTGCAGATTTTGCAGGTAAAAATTTGATGAACTACACACTATGTAGCATACTTCTGATCTATTTCTAAGAACCAGTGTAGTGAAGTCTTCTTCCTGTAATACTTAGTTCTGAACTTCCTTATCTGCAGCTCCTCGTTTATTTTACTTCTTGTTTAGAATTAACACAACTCATCACCAGCAAAGGCCATAATAATAATCTGCATCTCATATAAAGCTGCAATCCTGGTTCTCAAGGGAAATCAGTATTTAAAAAACACCCAAACATTTCAGGACTATGTTCAGCAGAATACTTAATATCAGGTTAACTTGATAAATGCAATGATGATGAACTAAGTGTCCTTGCTGTAGCTCTACGGCCAATATTCTTCCCAATGTCCTAATATATTTGCTTTACTACACAAGGGTGACATCTGCTCTCTTCCAGTCCTTGTGAAAGTCCCCCTGATCACCATGACTTTTAAAAAATAAAATGTAGGGGGTACACAACGACATCATTCAGCTTTTTCCTCAGCACTCAGGTTTATTCTGCACCAGTTCCCACTTTGAACATTCCCTGATTTTATCCTTGTCTGCTGAGTATCAAGCCCTCACTGTTTTGGACTCTCCACACATGCGTGCATGGCAGTGCTCTAGCCTCAGTAACCATCCTCACCAAATCTCTGTGACGCCAATGAAACCAGAGCTCTGCAAACTGCAGACAGATGCCTGGTTCCCCTGGTTTGTTCACCACGCTGTAATGCAATACTCTACACCCACTTCAAAGGGGCACCCAGTGCTGACTTAACAGAAAGGCTATGAGAGATTCTGTCATAATGGAAAGCTTTCCTCACTTCTGTGCAAATGCTGTGTGATGCCACTCAGAGTTCTGTTGATGAATTCTGATAATTACGTGTCCACTTCTACTTAAATCACCCTGCATCATTTGATTTCATCCTGCTCTACAACTTCCTCTTTCTCCTCCTTTTCCTTGTCATCTCTGTGTTGTTCAGTTTTGGGCCCCCCACTACAATAAGGACATTGAGATGCTGGAGAGTGTCCAACGATGGGCAACAAAGCCAGTCAAGTGTCTAAACCATAACCATTAGGAGGAGCAGCTGAGGTAACTGTTTTTTTTTCTCAGTCTGGAGACTGGAAGCCTCCATCCCTTGCATTAAGGAGACTGTCCCTTCCACACTGTGTCCTAGTGCTTCTGCAGAGCTCAGGCTGACCTGGCACAGATGCTTCACTTGACAAAATTCTGTCTGCATGTTTCTATTAATTAATTTCTTATGAAGTATTTTCAAACAAAAACAATTTCACTCACTGACACCAGTCTTTTAATGTCCACAGTAACCTCATTTAAGAAGCAGTTATCTTTCAAATCAAAAAAATTCCATTAATTCTCAGAATATTAATTAAAACCAGATCATGCATACCAAGTATTACTTACTGGAATTATATACAAACATCAGTTAAAAAATGTACTTACAAGATTATCAATTTTCAGGGAGTTCTTAATTTCTGCATGAATTCTTTGAAGCCTAGAATCCATTGATGTCTCTGAAGTTTAAAAGCAAAATGCATAAATATTTTATAATCACATCAGATTTGTTTTTGTAGAAACCTTTCTACAAATCTGAACATTATACTGAACGCAGAGAAAAAAGACACACACTCTCAGCAGGTGCAGACATAAGCACACTACAGGCCTTACTATCAGAAGCTGAGCATGCAGCTTTTCAAAACTGGGCACTAATAGCAACTTACAGTTTTGTCCCTAGGGAGTTATAAACTGAAAATCATTTTCTATTTCCATATACGCCTCCCATCTACTTGTGGGCCATGTTAAAAGGAAATTTCAGTAAATACTGTGAGTAATACAAAACTGAAAAAATTTTAATTACAAGACACCTGGATATTAATGGTTTTGTTTTCAGTAAATTGGAAATTATTCAAATTATAGTCCAGATCCATCCAAACAAAATGTTCCCAGTACAACATTCTCCAGCAGGTGCAAGATGAATTAACAGGTCTGTCACTAATTCACATGCTGAATGCTTGTTTGGATGTTTTCATATGCAAGTGGCATGTATTCTGAAAAACACTGCAGCAAACAAGAATTGCCTTCAAGTTCATCACAGCTGTGTTTGGGTAAGTTTTTATTCCACTGCCAGCACTGGGCTGGTTTCAGTTCATGCCACTGGATCTGTACTATAGCATGAACTACAGTCAGTGGTTTGGATTGCCCTTAAAGATGGGAGTACTAAAATAGGAATGACTTATCCCTACAAAGGTCAGTTTGCAAGTGTGGGTTAGTAGACAAGACCACAGTAATCTGAATCTAAGCCTCTTGCTTAGGCAGAACAAGCCTCTTGGTTAGCAAGCCTCCTGCTTACTAAGAGGTAGAATCTAAATACTTTCTAGAGGTCCCTCAGATTATTATATTAGGAGAAGATAGAAAGGAAAAAAGGAGAGGAAGAATTTAAGTGATTCAGCTCAAAGAGTAACAGCTTTAGTTTCTTGATCACAAATGGAAGGGCTCCAATGACAGGAAGAGGGGAATACCAAAGACCTGTTCTCATGCACTGCAGAAAGGATGAGCATAAAAGAGCAGGAATTCACTGTTTCACAGATCTAAAGGTAACAAGCATCCCCAAGTGAGATTCACCCTTAGAAGTAAATTATTTTATCCAGGCAGTTAATTCTTCAAAATTTATTATTAGCAAAATACTGTTTAGTTTTAAACTAACCTCTCTTCTTCTCCATCTTCTTAGCTTCTGTTTTCTTGCCTTCTTCTTTACTCTGCCTATCAAAAAATTTAGAATGTTTTTACAACATTGTAGAGTTTATTTTTCAGCCTTTTTTTCCCCAGCTCTTCAGATAAGATGCAATATTTTGAGGTATCATCTCAATAAAATGCAGCATACAAAATCTACAAAGAACCAAAGCCTGTTTTTTGAAGACTGAAATAAATTAAAATAGCTGAAATACTGCTGATAGATCCTCCATACTGCCAATTTTCCCTAGAAGCAGCAAATTAAAGGATTAAAAGCCACATTTCCAAACTGTATTTTATTATGGCTGTATGTATAAATTGATAAAATGGCATTGTATGGCACTAACTTATGAAGAAACGAAGTAATTTTATTATTATGACAAAAAGAGTAAACCATGTAACTTTACCAGAACAGAGGTCAGTCAGTCATAATCGGTTCCCATGTGAATTATTTCTCACATAATTAATTGTAACAATGTAAATATCCTACAACTGATCATAAATGCATCAGTGATAATTTAAATATTCTTGAAGCTAATAATAGAAGACAAAGATTTATTACAAATCCACTGAAATCTGGCTTTCTCCAATTAACCAAATATAATGGTGGGACACAAGAATAACAAAACAAAACTTGTGTCCATCCGAGTTACAGGATGAAGATGAGCAGAGGTCTTTAAAAGAAACTTTTGAACTCTTCATTCAAAGAAGATCACAAACCCCTGCATAGCAACTCCTCAGTCTTCTCTTACTGAGGGATTTCACAGCCTCATTTTAGAAAGCATGTATTTCAGCACATCATGACTAAACACTCTGTGACTTTCTACCTGTCACAGTAGTATGCATCCATAAAATACCCAGGCCTACCTGTCTACCTAATCTTCCATATTCCTTT
The DNA here is from genome assembly GCF_003957555.1 of Calypte anna. Lineage (NCBI taxonomy): Eukaryota > Metazoa > Chordata > Aves > Apodiformes > Trochilidae > Calypte > Calypte anna. The sequence continues at coordinate 42,475,246 of NC_044274.1, read as the reverse complement.
CATACTCTATCCAGTTAGCAAATCAACAGTTTTAAAGTACAAAAGACTATTTTACTTTACCTGTCAGCACAAGCTCATGCTGTTTAAATGGTAAACATAAGCTTTGTATATGTACAGAACGGTGTACAAAGCACCATTATTAGTTTTAATTAAATACTAACAAAGCAACTACACAGACCAGCAAACTATGCTGATGAGAAAAGTAATAAGAAAGAGATCAGCCTATGTCCAGTGTACTTGTAGAGGAACTTGAATACAGACAACAGAAGAAGTCGTCTGAGTTTTGTGGTATTAGTCACAGCTGTAATTAAAGTCAATATGCATCTATTAACTACTACTCCTTTACCTTATTAAAACACAGTACTATCTACTTTCTCTCCAATGCATAAAACATGACAACTATTTAGAAGTTGAGGAGATTTGATTTTTATAACTAAATTAATATATGACAGTTTGATTGCAGAAATCAATCAGCATATGTCAGATTTAAATAGCGATACATTAATAGCTGCAAAGATGTGAAGGAAAATTTAGTATCTCTGGTGCTGGAAACACTTAGCTTTGCTACAGGCAAGTAGAGTAATTATGTTAAGTTTCCAGAGAAGGAGAGACAGGATGAAGAGGAGAAGACTAGAGGATGAAAAAACCCCAGACAAACTAGACTGTTGTTAATGCCTGTGGAAGAGGTACAATTTTGTTGTTACAGTTGAAGGGGACCACTATCATCCTCCTTTTTCTCCAAATTTTTACCTTGTTCTCCCTTTCTTCTGCCCTCCCACCAACTGTGGGGATGGGAACATCATCCTCTCCTGGTGGCAGCTTCTTCACCCATTTGCAGAATAGCTCTTGAGTAAGTTGTCTTCCTATTGTCCGACACTCACCCCTCCCCACCCCACCTACATCCCCTTTTTCTGGAAGAATCCTCTCTCCATTATTATACTTGATTCATTTGTGATAATTTATCTTCTGAATGAAGAATGCTTTTGGTATCACTCAACTGGCTTTGCAGTGCTAGAGTAGAGTAGTTCTTCACCTTTTCCTTGCTCTGTCTGATGGTTTACATTCCTTTTGCCAGACAGAGAAGGAAAGGTTTTCCAGGTAACCTATACATTCTTCAAGAATACATAAACATGGATTGTATGAGGTCCTACCAATTCTCTGTCTAATGTATCCAGAACTTAAGAGAAATACATGGCTGTCCTGAACAGTTTTTCACACCAAAAAGGTGGACTTTCTTAGGCTATTTCTAATACAGAACTCACCAGCTGTCTTACAGAAATCCTAACTCACTGAAAGAATGAGATTGCTGGATTTCTACATTCAATTTCTTCCCATTCTCCCAAAACAGAACATACTGGTTTTAAAGGAGCTTTTTACTCTCCACTTAAAAAGAAAAAAGAAAAAAAAAAGTGTGTGTGGGAAGACAACAGAACACAGTGCAAAACAGTTTGGAATTTCCTCAGAATCAGTTTCCTCCAGTTAGTTCCAAAGTACTCCTAAAGTTTGTGGACATCCCATATTAAAACATACTCACGAGTCAGACTCTGTCTGCTCCTCCTGTTTACGCTTTCTTTCCGCTGCGTCTCTATCATGCTGGCCTCTTATAATGTTTCTTCTATGAGCTGACTGAAGGCTTCTTCCCCCTTTTTTCTTCTGTTTTCATTTGAGATTTTAGGATTGGAAAGACAAAAGCAAGCTTATTAAATCACTGTCTTTGTAAACAGGTAAACCTACCTACATTAAATATCTTTGAAGCACCTCTGCTCCATGGAACAACCTGACAAGAACTGGCCTCCCCTGCAACTAAATACAAGACATGTTGGTAAGTTATGAATTCCTTTAGTCCATTCTCACTTTTCCTTTCTAATAGAAGGCAAAGATCCTAAGGACCACAAGAACAAAGACATTAAAAATGACTGGCTAGAGACAACTTCACACCTTTAAAAAACCTGATTTCAAGCCAAATGTTATCTTAGACACATCCAAGGAAAAGGAAGTCTGTGTTCCAAAGAACATAAATGGGAAAAACCTTTTGACAAAGTAAACTACTGCTACATTTAAATCTTTGTTTTAAAAGGGAACTGTCTTACAAAAATGATGCTTTTCTTAAATATATAAAATAAAGTTACAGAACTTCCTTTTGCCAAATAATTCTTTCAGGAACTTCCTTCCTACCTTCTGTATTAGCCAGCCAAAGGGCTAAACCCTTAACTAAGATCTAGCATAAACTTAAAAATACCCACTTTACTTTATTTATACTACTTTTACCTCTATAATAGATGTATCTATCAGGAAATTATACCTTGTCACCTTCTTGTTCTTCTCCTTCACCTTCAGAATCAGAAGCTGATGCAGAGCCAACTTTTGCGGTATTCTTCCGTTTTGGTTCAGCCTCCTTCTTTCCTTCCTTTTTGTCAAATTCTTTCTTTGATTTCTCCTCCTCCTTCTGACTTTCTTCATCTTTTTTCCCTTGTTTTTTGGGCTTTTCTTCTGGGCCCTTTTTCTTTGCCTTCTCCTCCTCATTAACACTAAAACATGAACAGTACTTAAGGATCACATCCATTATCTACAGTGAGTTTAAAACATATTCCTCTGCCTTGGGAAGGTTTGGTTTTTTGGTTGTGTTTGTTTGTTTGTTGTGTTGTTTTTTTAACCACAGAATATTAGAAATTATCAAGTTAATTCACCCTCAGTTCATGAAAAGATTTTTCAAAAAATACTCAGTCTTCTTCTGAAACTACCAACCAACTACCTATGCAAAAAATTTAGAAAATGATATGAAGGTGCTAATGAAGCAAATGCTAACATATGTGCATAGATGCAAAACCAGAAAGATAATGTGCAGTTTTCCATGCATGTGTCTGCAGGACCAAGAATGCAGACACTGTAGAATATTCTATAGAGTTCTATAAAGTATATTTGTTAAGGTGTTCATATACCGGAACTCTGCAACTGCTTGTCTATAGAAAACTATGCTGGTGTTCAACTTTTCCTTCATTTACTAGGAACTCTAAAGACTTAACACAAGAACTGAAGGCAGTAAAAACAAAATTTAGGTAACAGCATTGGAATTCAGCAGCAGGAGAGGTATGTGAAACAAAATTGTAAAAAAAAAAAATTACTAAGCTAGTTTTGTACAACCTAGTCTTTTCTCTCAAAATGTATTTTTTTGTCTTAACTCATAATCATGTGATATTCTGCACAGATTTTACAAATTAGGAAGGTTAAGATCTTCTCTTGCTGCAGAAATGTAATGCTTTAAGTTACTGTGTATTAATTACCTAAGCTGTAAACAACATCAAAGCAAACAGTAGCTCATACTGAACACCAAACGGGCCAAAACCTGTCAGAAACTTAGCAGTAAATATGAAGACTTAACACAATTAACATGGTTTACAATGAAGATATGTATTAAGAAAAAAGAAAACAACTCACGAGTCACTCTCTGAAAGACAAGATGGTTTCACCAATTTGGGTCTCCCTCTTGGTTTTGGAACTTTAGCTTCGGAAGCTAATATTTATATATAAATAAAAGGTTAATTCACAGCCACCACCTGCTCCTTTGTCTATGAGGAAAGATCCTTATTGAACACATACAAGCTACACCAAAATCAAAACACATATGCTAACTTTGTTATTAAACAAAACTCAAGTTTCAACTGAGTACCAGGCTTTAACCCAGATGTTTTTGAAAAATTAAAGTTTTTTTTAGCTCACTGGTCACTTAAAAACTTTTTTAGCCACAGTTTTCAACTACTGACTGCTCAGTTTCTGCACTCTGTGCAGTTTGGATTTGTTACGTGTTCCATAACCAATACAAACAAGCCTTGGAGAATGAGAAAGTCTGAAATTAGGGAATGGAAATAAATAGTGTAGTGTCTTTGTTCATGCAGTGTTTGCCATTACTTTTAGATGTATAATGAGGTTCCATCACTTTCTGGATAACAAACTACTGTTGTACCACTACACTACAGTCTAGAGCAAAACTTGGCATTTCTTCAGATTCACCATGTTGTTAGGAGTATGGTAAAAAATGTACCTCCCTTCCTGGCACTTAAAACCTTCACACTTGTCCAATCCCACAGTGAACATATGGTGAGGAAACCTAATACTCAAGTGTTTAAACTTCATTGGTGTTAGCATGGAGCACTATTAAGCAAGAGATGCATACATCATATCAACACCAGAAAAGGCTACATTGTGAATCTTATAAAAAGGTATTTTATAGAGGAGATAAAAGCATTTCTTATCCTTCCCTGCTCTTACAGGCAGTAGTTAGTAAAACATACAAAAAAACCTGTAAAGATAAAAACACAAAATTATTACACATGTGCATTTGTTGAAGTGATACTTCATTGGTCTTGGAAGCTAGGAGGAAAAGTAGTAGCACTTCCTAAAAGTTACATTTGTACTGTCATAAGATACAGATGAATATAAACTATGTTTCCCAGACTAGATACAATGGTACTTAACTGCCAAAAGAACCGGTTTCCAATGCAGTAAGTAGATACTAATCAACCCAAGAGTATCTTCAAGCTTACCACAAAATTTCCAATTACATTGCTACTTGTTTGAAAGGAACAAGCACTGCATACTTATCAACAACTGGTTCTATGTATACATTTTAAGAAAAAGCTGTATCTTCCCTTTGTATCTTCTCTATCAATCTATACAGACTGCCTTAAGTAATGTTTTTAAACAAGTCTGTCCAGCTCTTTTTACTGTCCTCCAAGTTCCACCTACAGCCTCTATGACCCCCCAGTTCTATTCTGTCTGGATATTCTAAAACAACTGAAGTATTTCGTATACTTCTAACAAGTATAGATGTTTAAGGAGCAACACTGCACACAGAGCTTTCATCATATAGATATAGATAGATAGATATCATATAGTTTTTATTAGTTTATATTATTATTTATATTAGTATGTATCTATAGCAGCATTCTATGCAGGCAGCTTTCCTAAGGGTGATACTTGTACTCAAACCCAAAGAGTTTTATTTAGGGGACTGAGCACTAATGCTAACAATTTAAATCCATTTATATTCTAAATCCTTTAGTTTGAGACCAGGTGTTTTCTCATTACATTCCAAAAGCAAAAAATGCCTTTAGCATGAGAAAATACTCTGTATCACTTCTCCCTCACTAATTCATTCTACTAAGATATTTCTGTGGTGGAAAAAGAAAATAATAATCTTTCTTTTGAAGTTACCTGTTGGTCTTCCTCTTTTGGGGCTTACTTTTGGAGATGCTGGCATAGGAGCTGCACCTCCCACCACTGTTGCCACTGCTGCTGCTGCTTCCTCAGTTTCACCTTGTTTTTCAACCTAATTTAAAGAATTAATTTTCCAAGTGAAGAAACAGGGCGCCAATATTTCAAGTATTTTCTTAAAGAGTTCATCAGCTTCTAGAAATATATTACTATGATATTGCTTCTATATATGAAAAAACTTTCAAATTTAATAACAGATTATATTTAGATAGCATCAATCTGCCCCTTTCCATGCCATCACTACCTGATATAGTAATGTCTGATTTAATTTCAACAGGCCTGTTCATCTTCAGAAGAATAAACTTATCTTGCTACAACAAAGGAAGATGAGTATTTGCAAGTATTTTCAAGATCACCATAACAGCATGCCAAAACCCACTTTTAAGCAGGTAAGTTCACTGCGTCCCCATTTACGAGTACTCTCTTACATGCCATCATCTTCCCTAGCTGCACCAAAGTATCAAGCCAGTAGATGGAGCTATTCCGAAAAAAAACCCCTAACCTGCTTTTAGCTCTATAACCAATTACAATGAAAAACGGTATGCTGAACTGGATTAACTGGGATACAAAAAAACCCTTCATCTAAAGGGTCATTTAAGGGGTAACTAAGACAGGTAAACTCATGACAAAAGAAGATCTTGATGAAAGAAAAGGTATCTTACTGCAGAAACATTCCATATTCATACATACAGTTAAATAGTACTAAGAAAAATCCCAACCAGAGAAAATTTACAGTAATGTGTCCTGGATGCAAGAGCACCAGCTAGCAACGACAGAAAAGTTATGGCCAAATATACAGTAATCTTAACATTCTTTGTGGGCACCTATAATAAAAGAAAATTTTAAGAACAGAGACAAATCTAACCCAGAGGTACATCCCTCACACTAATCCCCTTGTCACATGCAACATCTGCCAAACCTGGCTCAAGAGAGCTGAATCTAACAAATGTGAATGAGGATATCTTAGGCCTGCAGTGTCTAAAGACACTAAAGAAACACCACTTAAAAAAAAAAAAAAAAAAAAAAAAACAGATGAAAAAACACCACAGCTGTAAAATTGAGTGCTTTTTGAAAAAGCAATGAATGAGATTTTCATGCGTGCCTGTCACCTGTGAGGCTTCTCTTGCATTTGCAAGCTGAAATCACATGTATGCATAGCAACAGATTCTTCCAACTTGTTGCTGCTTCAGACTAGAAGCTTTCTCTCTATTTTGTTTCAGTTTTTTGTTTTAAGGAAGGAAGCCTTTAAATTGTATTTTTTAAATATTCAAGACATTTTTAAGAGCATCCAAACATTTATTTTTTTTGTGGAGAAAATGATACTCACCATGCTACTTACCTCTGGCAACCATACTAAGGTCAAAGTAACTTCGAACTCATCCCTGCTGTCAGCACTAAAGTTACAAGTTAGGTGGTTTAAAATCAAAATTAAGCTTTACCCCATCTCGATCTACCTTTTAAGCTGGGTCAGAGCCCTGATGTGGCTCGCTGTGTGACCACACGAACATTAAAGCTGGGGCATGCTAAGCAAGCTGCTGGAACTTTCAAAGTAACTTAGAATTTTTCTCAGATTAAAGAGACCACAGAATCACAATCCCATGAAACAGGAGTATTTCAGGTGTTAGTTCAGCATAATGAAACTGTTAGGGTGGGTTTTTTTTCTTCAGAACAGCCTAATTTATTAGTGGACTAGAAACAGTTTGAATCTTAGTTTTCCTTACCTAAAAATGGACTGTGAGAAAAAATGGGAAGTCTCTACCTTAAGGTTGCCCCTCATTCTCCTCCAAGCTGAAGAGACCCAGCTCTCTCAGTCTTTCCTCATAAGGGAGATGTTCCACTCCCTTCAGCATCTGGACTCTTTCAAGCAGTTGCCTGTCCTGATGGAACTGAGGGCCCCAGAACTGGACACAATATTCCAGATGTGGCCTCACCAGGGCAGAGTAGAGGGGGCGGAGAACCTCTCTCAGCCTACTAACCACCCCCTTTCTAATGCACCCCAGGATGCCATTGGCATTCTTGGCCACCAGGGCACATGGCTGTCTCATGGTCATCCTTCCATCCACCAGCACTCCAAGTCCCTTTCCCCTTCACTGCTCTCCAAGAACTCAGTCTCCAGCCTGTACTGGTTCTTGGGGTTGTCCTACCCAGATGCAAGACTCTACACTTTAAATCAGTTCAAACCTTACAGCCATCTGAGGGAGGAGGGTGTCAAGTGCTTCAACTTAGGCCTAGAGTATCCAGTGTAACACATTCAAAAAATAGCAGGAAGCAAAGTAACATTGTTACCTTTCTTTTTCTTCCTCTTCTAGCAACTTTAGGAAGAGAAGCATCACTTGTTTTCACCACATCCTGTGGAGATTAGAAATGGTGCTAAGAGCTACATAAAACAAAGATATATTTTCAATGATTTAAAGTTATTTGCACAACTGAAGGTTCTGGCACATGGCTTAGACAAGAGTTCCACAATATATATATATGACAGCTCCTGCTTTTAGATTATTAATTTTATTTTCTTGAAGGTAAGAAGTCAATACTAACTAAGAATTGCTTTACATAAAAGTAGTCGTGTTTTAATCTGTCTGATCTTTTAAAAAAAAGAATACACAGTAAGTGGTAGCAAACACACTGTTCCACCTGTTTTAATTAAACCTAGAGACAGCCAGATTTAAAGCTGCCTCTCAGTTCTTATTAGCTCCAATGAGAGTTGAAGAGTGAATACACAGGAAATTTTAAATGATTAGTATTATTTCTATAATTACACTGGTGCTGAGCCTGTCACAGTAGTAACAGCTGTAGCTTCTTAGTTAATAGATTTACATCAACAATGATAAGATGTTCTTTAGTGCATATAGAAAGCTTTTGCATACTTCTTTACTGGTTTTGTCAGAAGGCAGATCATCTTCCTTTGAAGTATCCATCTCCTTTTCTTCTGTTTCAGCTTCTGTAGGCATATTATTATCCCCTTTAGGGGACAACTGCAAAGGAAGACAATGTACGAGTAAAAAAAATGCATTAAAAAGTATCTCACAGTAAAACCAGAACATGCTAATAACGATCAAGTTGCTTTTCATTTTAAATATTTTAAGTCTATAGGTACACTAATTTCTTAGGTACACATTAAAAGCCTAAGGTAGGACCTTTCTCAAGTACATGACTTGGCAGAGAGCAGTCAGAACAGGTCAAAATACAGCAATGTATTTGTGCAATTCTCTGTATGCAGAACCTTAAATTCCACTTTGTGTTCTTAACATAAGTACACTTTTCCACCATATAATCACATAAGTATTTCTGAATGTTGATGCCATTCAAAATTCATTTGGATCACTGTTTACCTATTACATACAGATGAATAATCTACTTACATACCATGTTTAGCGATGAGTATCATTCTACTAAACAAAGACATTGCAGTAAACAGGCCACAAGCTGTTAATTGTGAGCTACTTATTAGTGGTAATTGGTGTAATCTAATCCATCCTTTTTTTTTTCCTGTTTCACTGTTGTTTTATTTTTAAACCTTAAGATAACTAGGTTTTGATTTAGGTGAGCAGTTAAAGCTTGAATAAATTTTACTTGAAAATACTCAACATTTCCTTGCAGACAATATATCTGCATGGTTTTTAGATTTTCCATTCACTCTCTTGACTTCAATGCTACTGTCGTGTTTCACTTGCCATCACCTTTTGTGAAATTCCCTTTTGAAGTTCTTAATATTTCAACAGTGAAGCAACTCAGGCACAAGGCTATCATACAATATTCATATTTGCTTGAAGACATGTAGCATCACTGAGCCTTTTTACAAATTACAACTTTAAGATAGAAGAATCACTGGTACACTAAAGCCACAGGAAACCAGAATACAATGACCGTTTAAAAGAATGTTATAGCTACATTAGTATCGAAAGAAGTACATTTGCTCTGCAAATGCCTTAAACTGATTAATTCATGGAGACTAATTACAGAAACCTATATAGATGGACCTGTTCAGAATCTTTCTTTTCATCTTGTAATTAAATGGCTCTTATGTCTTCCTGTTTCTCTTTCACAGTGCCAGATCAGGACAGCCTGAAAGCACTTTTTCAGGATAAACATGAAGCTTAAGTCATTGCCATTTCTATTTGAGCATGTGGCTTGCTGCATAAATCCAAAATGATTGATGCAAAGTGCTGAGCTAGTCCAGTTTAAAGGAAATTTTCCCTTTGCAGCAGCAAATGCTGAGGAACAAAAGCTTTTATCAGCAGCATGCATGGAAAAGAACAGCAGTGTTCATTTCATTATACCACTAGGAAATTATACATTGGAAAGTATAGCTGATAGAATCCAGATCATATTGACCTTCTACATGTGGAAGTACTAAATTAAGGAACACTATAAGCAGTAAGAAGCTGTGAGAAATAACCCATAAAGATCTCCACAGTCTCTATTTCATAAAAAACCCTCTCAACGTCATTTATCAGTGTACTACCAGTACTTTAGTTTTTGGTGGTTTTTAACTCAAAGGTCTTTTTTCCTCTTGAAAAAACCAAGCTATTTCCCAACATAAGGAAAATCCACTATATGTTTGACTCACTGAAAATTCTTCCACTGCAAGTGTAAATTGTCACTAAAGGACTGTCACATACACCTGCAAGAAAACTGCATTAAATCTTGGTAAATAATTAAAACAAAAACAGGAATTAAAGTGAGTCTATTCAAAATAGTTTGATGCTTAATTCAAGGGTACTACTCATCCAGTAGAGTACAGTAGTAATTTTTAGAAACAAGTTAGAAATAAATGAGACACCATCAGTGTATCCATCCCATCTGCATTATGGTTTTTGTTATTTTGGGATTTTATTCTCCTTAATAAAAACATGGCACACAACCTCTCTTCCACACTATATGACAAATACGCCCCTGTGAACAACACAAAACACTCAAGGACAGAGAAAGTTTGAAGCATTGGTGTAGTCAGATCACTTAGAGCACTGTGAGCTAGGAAGGTTCACCTCTTACAGTACAACATATGCATAGCACCACCAAGCTGAAATGAAGACATTTTGGTCAGAAATTCATTTTAGTATGACTGCAATATATTTAAAGATAACACCATCTTGTTTCAGAAGGATTATAAAGTATGCACACATTTACAAAGCAAAGAAACTTAACTCTGTCTACATAAAGTACTGTATACCAACTACTCACAGATACTTTCCTGAATCAAAAGTTCAACTGATACAGCTATGAAATCCTTTAAATCCATCTATATCCTAGTAAGTCCATTAGAATTACGGGCTAATTTTGTTCAGGAAAAAATACTGAAGAAGCCCTTCAGCCCAGACACAACCTGATGCTCTGGCAGGCTTTTCAGTAAGAACTGTCATAACTGGCCTGTGATACTAAAAAGGTTTCCAAAACCAGAGAAACTTAAAGTTAAATCCTGGTGATCGCTTCCATTTTCTCCTGCCTAGGAAGGACTGTATGAATTTCTTCAGTGTATTAGGACTTAGGAAGATAGCCTGGTGAATAAATACATTTTCAAAAATATGCACAGCACCTTAAAAGGAATACAGAAGGATAAAAAATATTATTATTATGTACATCTGAAAAGAACCAAAGGCAAAGCTGTTACAATAATAAAACACTTAGTTTAAGATATTTACATAAAAACTCACCAATACCATTTTGACTGTAAAACATTTCTGGTAGAACAAAACAGTAATTTGGTCACCTACTTTTGGGACAGAAGACTTTCTTCTCTTGGCTCCTGCTTTTTCTTCGCTCCCCTCAGCAGGCTCCTGACTGCTTTCTTGAACAGTTTCTTTGATAGGAGTGTTAACAGCTGGATGGGACTTCAATACAAAAATACAAAAAATGAGATCCAAAGCCCTGAGAGATGAGATCTGCCACCTCTTCATTACTTAAGAAACCATCCTGATATTGAACCCCTTAACAGACCTAAAAAAACCTGAAATATATCTCACTTTTCACTCTTTTAAGTTTGAACTTCACTTTCATTATCAAATTTTCAAGCTTCATAATAACTTATTTTCATACTAAAACCAATACAATAAGGTTTTTCTTAATTAAAAAATAATTTTTAAAATAATAAAAATAAGATTTAAAAAATAGCAATGATTTTGGTCAAATACAATGTGATGCTATTACTAATAAGTGCATTTCAAATGAGCAAGCAATCTGAAGTGAGTCAATACAGGAAAAGGATTATAAGAAAGACTAAATAATTTAAGTTAAAAAAATTGAAACTAAGATAGTCACATCAAAATTACTTTTTTTTTTCCTTTTTAAATACCATTACACTGTAGATAGCATTCTTACTCTTACATATTAGGCTCCTTGAAAAAAAGCTGGCAGTACTCCCCTGTTTAATTTTTACCCCACTGAGAAAGCAGTTTTGGATTTAAGCCCACAGCACAAGCTTCCTTCTGCCTTCCACATCCCTTACTAGCAGCTACAAACAACATCTGCACGGTATAACTGCTGCTTTCAGAACACTCCAGCAGTACTGTTGCATGGGTTTGCTGTGGCTCAAGTGCAGGACCCAGCATTTTGCCTTGCCTAAGCTCATACTGCTGACATTGGCCCACAGATCCGGTATATACAAGTTTCTCTGTAGAGCCTCCCTATCCTCATGCACATCAACACTAAGACCTAACTTGGTGTCATCTGCAAACTTACTGATGCTATACTCCAACAGGTCCTTATCAAGATCATCAATAAAGACATTGAACAGAAATTATCCCAACACTGAGCCCTGATGAATGCCACTTTTCATCTGCCACCAGCTGGATTTATCTCCACTGATAACCACTCTTTTGGGCCTTCCACCCAGTCAGTGCTTGATCCAACAGATTGTATGCTCATCCAGGCTAGGAGCAGCAAGTTTATCCACATGAATTCTACGAGCAACAGTGTCAAATGCTTTTTTAAAGTCTAGACAGACAATATCCACAGTCTTTCCCCTCATCCAATAGCCAGGTTATCTTCTCATAGAATGAGATCAGGTTTGCCAGGCAGGACCTGCCTTTCACAAACCCATGCTGACTGGGCCTGATCTCTTGGCTGTCCTCAGTATGAGTGGTAATGGCACTTTACGATGATCCTCTCCATAACCTTCCCAGATATCCAGGTCAGACTGACAGGTCTGTAGTTTCCTGGATTTTCCTTTCTGCCTTTCTTGTGAATGGGTGTTACATTTGTTACCCTCCAGCCCACTAGGACCTCCCCAATTATCCAGGATTATCCATTATATCCAAGTATATAATGGAAAGTGGCTTGCCAAGCACATCTGCCAACTTTCTGAACACCCTTGAGTAAAACCTTGACTTTGCCATCACCTCCATGCGAGCACCCACTCCTCTCTAACCCTGTCTGCTGTGTGGCCAAACAAAATTATCTATTCACGTTGCTTTTTTAGGCTCTAAAACCGAACAGTCTTCCCTGCTACTGTCCAGCAACTGTGTTTCACTTAACACTACCTTTTTTTTTAAAAAATCAAAGACTTGTATATCGATCAAACATAAAGATCAAAGTACATTCACCTCCAAGATCTCGACTAAAAAATGTGTCTACTGCCCAGTGGGTACTGAATACCGCAACATACTCATAGGCCCGAATACATTATTCTACTTTAAAACGGTATTGGAACAAAAAGCGTCTTATTAGTATACTTAGGCTACGTTTCCTCTCGGTCCTCATGACCAACCCCGGCAACCACCGGCTGCCTACGCCGCTGCCCCCCCACCCCGCAGGCCCCGGCCACCTCCGCCTACCTGAGGCGACGCTGCCCTCAGCCGGTCACAACCGGTTCCGGCCGGCGCGGCCGCGGGCAAACAAACCGCGCCGCCAGAGAGCGCCCGGCGCCTCTGCCAGCACTGCCGGGGGAAGGGCTAAGGAGGAGGAAACGAAGGGCTGGGAGGGGCCGGCGAGACGCTGCCCGAGGGGTAAGGAGGCGCCGGAGAGGGGCCTGCCCGGGTTGCGAGGGACGGCGAAGCAAAAGGGGCGCACGGGCAGAAGAGACGATGGAAAGAGGAGCCACATAGGGCATTGCACAGAACAGAGGAGGGTAGAGAGGAGTCGGTTTTGAGGGCCGTGCAGCCCATGCCCCAGTCACTAAAGAAGAAATAAGGAACAGCAAAAAACAAAGCAACAATTACACACCGACCGCAGCCTCCTGTGCTGCCATCACCTCTCCCAAAGGACGGACTGTTACGTGCAGTGAGGGGACTGGAGACCACCGAGGGGGAGCAGAGGCACTCGTCACCAGAAATTGTAACAAAACTTGGCTATTGTTAGTTCAGGTAAATTGGTCAAATTGTGTCAAACTGCCTGACCATGAGTGTTTTGTTACTGGTGGCAAAGGCAGGAAGGTCTCAGAAGTTACCGCTACCCTCCAAGCAGGTGTAAGTTTCCCTGTAAGATCCCAGTAACACCACCTAATCTACATCAAGCACTCAGACTTTCTTTCCTTCCTTAACTAAAACATCCAGAAGCCCAAGTCCTCAAAAAACGCTTTGGCTCTTCAAACAGCCACAGAGTCTGTTACCAAGAAGATAAGGATCCTTCCTGTATTACTAGGAGGGAGAACTGTATGGTCTTGTTTCTCCAGCTTTGAGAATAGGATGCTAAGGCAGCATCCTCATCACTGTGAACAGTACACTATCCTGCAAAACACTGAAGAAATTAAGATAATTTCAGCACATAAAAGCTGAAACAAGTGGGGGAAAAAAGAAAAAAAAAGAAAGCGCCAACTAGCACAGTAGTTTTCTTATTAATGGAAAAATGAGATGTTCCTCCATGTTATTGCTAATCTTTGGGGAAATAATGACATACTATTTTAATTCTACCAATTAGACCCAAGAGACAGTGCTTTGTGAGAAAACAGAGAAGATCTGTGACTGACCTGACATCAAAGATCCTTAAAGAAAGTACCTCTGAACTAGCCCCTTACTGGTGGTTTTATTTCAGATCAAATAAAAACACCTGCTCTGCCTGATTCACATCCTGCTTCATTTTACAGAATGCCAAATCTAGTCAGCTGTTTGCAGATGTACTGCTTTAGCACCAACAAGAACTGCCCACAGGTAAAAACAAGACCTCCTTAAAGCCTAAGGGCTTGATCTGCTCCCTATAAAACTTGCTTTAAAAATTCATAGCACAGATTAGAAAGAGAAGGCCGTAAAAGAAAGGCTTTTTAAAGTTAAGGTGAAAATTTAGAAGAAAATCTGCACGAATCTACTGCATTATTTCACTCTTTCTGTAATTCAGTGTGGTCTAACCCTCTTGCTCACATAAGAGACAGCTGACCAGAACTGGACACAGCACTCCAGCTGAAGCGTCCCTACTAAGAAAAGTTTCTTTTTTCGGTAACTTTAAGGGTCACTTATAAGAATAGATTGTTAATACAATTTGTGCAAATAAAACTTTTTTAATAAATAAACAGTGGGGAAAAAAAGGCAAAGAACAAGCCAGTGCCTCTAAATAGAATCTAAGTAGTTCATAGAAAGACCTTACAAAAGAGCTATCACTGAAGTACTTGAATGTACACAAAAGATGGGAAGGACTACCCTGCAGAAAAGCTGCTAGACTAAGAAAACAGTCTGCATATATCTCTTGGCAGCAGGATGCTTTGTGTCTTTCCAAATGGAAGTGTATTTATACATGTTGGAGATTCTATGAAAGCAACCCACAGCACTGCTTTAATTGACCTTACTGATTCCTGGTGTGAAACAAAATATTAGATAAGCCTGTTACTGCTGATTGTTACCTTGTGAGAAGGACTGGTAAGGTAAAACCCAGTTATGGTTCACAACTGCCTCAGCCATTACCAAAGCCTCTCTCCTTAACTGTCACAAACAAAAAAGCAAGAAGGTGTACTGACTCGTGTTATGGTAGCACAAAGAACACAGTCTTTCCCACTGTGATGAGCAGAGAAGCATCCTTCCACATTCCAGAGCACAAAATGTGCACATCTGGATTACATTAACTCTCAACTCAGAATTTAGAAATTCCCTAACTCTTTATCCTTGTTGTCCTGGTGCTGAGCAGCAAACAATACCAAAATATATCAATTCCTTTTTATTATTACTGCATCATCGCCTAGAAAACCCAGTATGTTATCAGAGTCCAATGTACACAGCAAAACCAAGAGGTTACAGAATGTCTACAGAAGGAAGGCAAAGACAAAATGAGCAAGACAGCGTGTGTTCAGAATCTTGTGTCTGCTTATGGGTAGCATTGCATCGCTCCAGTTGAAGCCTGGATGATTGTCTTTGTTTCAGTTGCGATACAGTTAACCTGCTTCTCAGTAGCTAGAATATTGTGGTTTAGTATGAGAAGAACATTGATAATACAATGATGTTTATAGATGTTGCTAAGAAATCAAGGACTTTTCAACTTCCTATGCTTTAGCAGTGCACATCTATCTTCCCGCTTAACCATTACATTGCATGGCAATCTTTCCTGAACATTTAACACCTGCCCGCTGATGGGAAGCACTGGATAAATTCCTTGTTTTGCCCTGCTTGTGTGTGTGACTTCTTTTTTACCTATTAAACTCTTTATCTTAACCTAGCAGTTTTCTCACTTTTACCCTTCCAATTCTCCTCCTCAGACTGCTGAGGGAGAGTGAGCATGCAGCTCCATGGTGCTTGGTTGCTGCTGAAGTTGGTTCGCTGCTGGATCAAAACAGTCCTTTTGCTATCAGAGGATGGTTTTGAGCCATGGACCTATCGGATACTGGCTCAGCATGCTTCTACCACTATACCAAACTTCCCTCCTTGTTCAGAACAAGTTGCTCCTGGACAAATTCAAACACACACACTCTACAAAGGGTAGAAGCAAGAACAGGAAACCTGGGAGGAATACCGAGAAATTGTCTGAGCAGTCAGGGATCAGGCTAGGAAAACCAAAGCCCTTCTAGAATTCATGCTGATCAGGGACATGAAGAGCAACAAGAAAAGCTTTTACAGTAATATCTGTGACAAAAGGAAGACTATTGAAAATGCGGACTCTCTGTGAAAGAAAATAGGAGATCTCGTTACCCAGTATATGGAGAAGGCTGAGATACTCAGCAACTTTTTTACCCCAGTTTTCACTGGTGTCATGGTTAAACGCTGGGCCAGTAATTAACTGAGTGACAGATAATCCCTATTCCCTCCCTGATAAAGAAAGGAGAGACAATAAGGGACAAAGATTTACAGGGTGGAAACTAAACTTAAAATTAAATAGTAATGATAAAAAGGAAAAAATGATAAAAATTATAAAAGAAAAAGGAAAGGAAAGGAAAGGAAAGGAAAGGAAAGGAAAGGAAGGAAGGAAGGAAAGGAAAGGAAAGGAAAGGAAAGGAAAGGAAGGAAAGGAAAGGAAAGGAAAGGAAGGAAAGGAAAGGAAAGGAAAGGAAAGAAAGGAAAGGAAAGGAAAGGAAAGGAAGGAAAGGGAAAAGGAAAGGAAAGGAAAGGAAAGGAAAGGAAAGGAAAGGAAAGGAAAGGAAAGGAAAGGAAGGAAAGGAAAGGAAAGGAAAGGAAAGGAAAGGAAAGGAAAGGAAAGGAAAGGAGGAAAGGAAAAGGAAAGGAAAGGAAAGAAAGGAAAGGAAAGAAAGGAAAGGAAAGGAAAGGAAAGGAAAGGAAAGGAAAGGAAGGAAAGGAAAGGAAAGGAAAGGAAAGGAAAGGAAAGGAAAGGAAAGGAAAGGAAAGAAAAAAAGAAGAAAAAAGAAAAAAACAAGAAAAGAAAAAAGGAGAAAAGAAAAAGGAGAAAAAAAAAGGAGAAAAGAAAAAAAGGAGAAAAGAAAAAAGGAGAAAAGAAAAAAGGAGAAAGAAAAAAGGAGAAAAAGAAAAAAGGAGAAAAGAAAAAAGGAGAAAAGAAAAAAAGGAGAAAAGAAAAAAGGAGAAAGAAAAAGAAAGGAAAAAAGAAGAGAAGGAAAAAAGAAAAGAAAAAAGAAGAAAGGAAAAGAAAAAGTGATAAAAAGGAAAAAAAAATTATTAAATTATTAAAAATTATTAAAAATATACAGAAAAACAATACCATTTTCCTCCCCTCTTCCTCCTCAGTAATGTTCATGTCACCACTGAGGCTGCAGGCTCTGGAGAAGTCCAGGCTGGACTCCTGGAGTCAGCAGCAGTCAGGAGCTGAAGGCAGGAACACACAGATTCAGGCTGGCACGGATCAGGACCACAGGCAGACAAGTGGATGCAATCCTCCCAGGACGCTGAAGCAAACAGGGACAAGGCGAAGAAGGGCCGAAAGAAAGGGTGAAGAAAGATGAGGGGCTTGACCCTTGTGATCCCGCAAATTTATAGCGAGTATGATGTGAGTGGAAAGAAATACTCTGTTTGGTTAATTCTGGTCACCTGTCTTGTCCGCTCCTCCCTAAAGGAGGGTTGCAGGTGTGACCTCTTTACTCCCTTGCTCTTTCTGAAGCACAAGATGTTCCTCAGAACTGAGCAGTGGCCTTGGTTTTGCATACCATTCCCTATCTGTAATTGTAAACATCAAGCATTATCAGTCCTAGAAGCAGACACTGGCTAAGAAACTTGCTGTTAATTTCAGCATGTACAGTACTTACAAGAGACTTATCTGAAAGCAAAACTACAAGACAGAAAATAAGCTCTATCATGGCCCAAGCCAGGACAGTTGGCAATGGCTTAATCCATACAGCCCAAGGCAAACAAGATAAAGACAAGAACTGGCGGCATGAATAATAAACGATGGTAGGTTCCAGACCATCTAAGAAACCTGAAGGTGTACAAGTCCACGGAACCTGATGAGATGCAATCATGGATCTTGATGAAACTGGAAGATAAAGTTGCTAAGCCGTTATCTGTCACATCTGAGAAACTGCAGCAGTCTGGTTAAGTTCCCACTGATTCAAAGAGGAAATATAACCCTCATTTTTTAAAAAGGAGAAAATAAAAACCTGGGAAACTACAGACCAGCTAGCCTCACCAGCTCCTCAGGGGCTGGTATTGGGACTATACTGTTTAATATCTTTGAACGTGGATGGTGGGATTGAGCATACCCTCAGCAAATCTGCTGATGACACCAAGCTCTGTGGTGCAGCTGGCACATTGGAGGGAAGAGAGGCTATCCAGAGGGGCCTTGACAGGTCCTGCAGCTGGGTTGGGTCAATCCCAAGTACACTTACAAGCTGGAGGATGGAGCAACCCTGAGTAAGAGAACTTGCGGATGCTAATTGATGAGCAGCTCAACATGACCCAGCCAACTGTATGCTGGGCTTCATCAAAGGAAGCATGGCCAGTAGGCCAAGGAATTCTGTCCCTCTACTCTGCTCTTCTGAGACCCCAGCTGGAGTACTGTGTTCAGTTCTAGGGCCACCAACATAGGAGGACATGAAGGTGCTTAAGTGAATCCAGAGCAGGGCCACCCACAAAGATGATCAGAGGGCTGGAGCACCTATCCTACAAAGACAGGCTGAGAGTTGGGGTTCTTCAGTCTGGAGAAGAGAAGGCTCCAGGGAGACCTTATAGCGGCCTTCCAGTAACAGAAGAGGTCCATAGGAAAGCTGCAGAGAGACTTTTTACAAGGGTGTGTAGTAATAGGACGAGAGGAAATGGTTTCAAGCTGAAAGAGCACAGATTTAGATTAGATTTTTGGAAGAACTGCTTTACTGTGAGGATGGTGAGACACTGTAACAGACTTCCTAGAGAAGCTGTGAATGCTCCATCCTTGGATGTTCTCAAGGCCAGTTTCCTGGTTTGATCCAGGGTAGAACCAGTTCTCTTTATAGTAACATTGCTTTCCAGCAGTCTTTTCTAAGTAGCTGCACTTGCTGAAATTAACAGCACGTTTTCCTGCCTGCTTCCAAGACTGATAACACTCGATGTCGACAGTTACTGGTCGAGAATAGTATACAGAACCACTGCTCCGTTCTGCTGAACATCTATTGTTCTGAAAACAAAACAGAGTAAAAGGGTCACACCTGCGACCCTCCTGTGTGGGAGAAGTGAATCAGATGGGTGACCAAAACTGGCCAAAAGAAGTATTTCATCCCATACACATCATGCTTAGTGAATCTAAGGGGATACACTACGGGATAGATACATCTGGGATACCTGAGGGATCACAAGGGTCAAGCTCTCCATGTCCACGTCCAGTGTCCTGAGAAGACTCCATCCGTCCATCTGCCTTTGATCCCAATACATGCCTTCCTGAATCCATGCATTCCTGCATGCAGCGCCTGTCTGCAGCCAACTCCAGGGCTGAGTCTGGGACTTCAGCAGGGCTGCTTTGAAGCCTCAGTGATGACATGAGCATTACTGGGGGGGAACATGGCATCACTTCTGTGTTTATTTGTATATATTTCATTATTTTCCTTTGCATTATTACTTCTTCATTAAAGCCTTGTAGTTTCATGTCCAACCTGTAAGTTTCTCTCCTTTATTCTTTCCTTTCCCTCCACAGGAAGGGAGCAGGGGTTAACAGAGAGAATCTCTCACTTGTTTAACTGCTGGCCCATAATTAAACTGCGACAACCCAGTTGGATGGTGTGGGGATTGGTGAAAATTCTATGAGAATGGAGACTCTGCAAAGACCTTGGAGCAAAAGCAAGGATCTTTTGATTCCTAACAAGCTGTGGGAGAGGAGCTGAGCTATGCCTGATAAAGAGCAGATGCCTTTGCTCTGATAAGAACAATAATTTTGACTCCACAGAAGTTGAACAATTTCAAGGAAACTGGGGAAAAGTACAAGAGAACATTTGGAGGGAGGCTCAAGGGGCTTGTGGGGGAGGCTTGGCTACAAAGTACAGCTTGAGAGTTAATAAACTTAGATCCAGATGGTGTCTGTAAATCAGGGTCTGTGCCTTCATATGCCATAGGATGGGGCTTTGAGCAACCTGGTCTAGTGGGAGGTGTCCCTGCCCATGGACAGGGGTTGGAATGAGATGATCTTTAAGTTCCCTTCCAACCCAAAGCATTCTTTGATTCTTCTTTCTCCAGCTTTATATACTGCACAAGAAATAATGTGGTAGGGAATATCCCTTTGGCCAGTTTGGGCCAGCTCTCCTGGCTAAGCTCCCTCCCACCTGCACACTAGAAAACTCTCAGCCAAAATCCACACAAAACTTTACCATGAGGGCAAGAAATGAGGAACTACTGAGAGAAAAACATTGAATCAAGAAAGCCATAAGTTTGGAGACAAGAGGTAAACATCACATTGCTTTAAGCTACAATTATTATTAAGTATACCTACACAGCTGTAAGTAAAACTTGATGTGTACCGTAAAAAGTGTTAAATTGTTTAGCACTGTGCTTCAAAACTGCCAACATGATCCCTCCTAAGCTTATTATAATATCCCCAATTAAACAACACCCCTCATATTTTATGCTATTATTACCAGAGCTCAATTCAGGAAAAAAAATTTGCCCAACCGTCAGCTGAACAGCAGTAATTATATTACTCTACAGCAGGGAAACACTCGTTGCCTTTTTTCACTCAGCAGTATACCAACAAAGACTTGCAGACTCCACATAACTTACCTGCTGATGAGAGAACTTCACTTTGGGATTGTTGTCAATTTCCCACAACCCCTCATTAAAACCCTTTCTTTTATTTGGTTTGCCATATTTATCTTTATTTTCAGAGTAAGGAAATATGTCCTTTGGTCCCAGAAAAGCCCTAGAAGGAAACGAAGAACAAAAAGAACAAAATTCAACATATTAAATGGTTGCTCTTTTCAAAAAGTATGAAGTAAATGTTCCTAAGGTATGACATTCATTACTACTGCAACAACTAATTCTGCTTTATCTTCAATTTTCTCAACTTTTGCCTCCAACAGTCCAAGCTTTCCATTACCACCACACATACAGACTCCCTCCTTACCAGGTTGTGGGCAAGCAGCAGCAAATGCTGCATCTTAAGATTGCAGCTGATAAGATAACCAGCTATGGTGAACTGGAACAATTAAAAACTGAGTACCTTGCAGACAAGCAAAATACTCAGTTACTGCCTAAGAAAAAAAATCAGGCTTAAATATTAAGAAAAAAGAATCTTTGCATCCAGACAATTTAAGGCAAGAGAAAAATTTAAAGAAGAAATGGCTCTAAGCTAGCAGAGAAAATACTTCAAAGTTATTAAATTAAAACAATACAGTTAAAATACAGAATTTAGGAATACTTTTTAATGCATTGGACATGAAGAAGCAATACTTGAATACACGTCTTTGTAAGAATGCTCTGTAACTCAGTATGAATTCAGTAGTTTTTCAGTGTGTGACAACAAGACCTCATAACTTGATTTACCAAACTTAACCAGTAAAAACTCTACACTGTTCCTTATTTTAAGTTTCTCTCACAGTCCTCTAGGGGAATAAATGAAGTAAACATTAAAAATATTTGATTTTTATTTAAGCTACTCTTGCAGTAGAGGTCTTAATAGTGCCTTGCATGTATCTTTGACAGACAAATGAAAAAATGCTCCTGCATAGCACTACCCCTGCTTAAAGTTGTGTTACTAGAGTTTTTAGCCTAGTAGCTTTTCTCATAGTCTCAAAGTCACAGCATCCACACTACTAGCTCTTTAAGTTGGACTTGGGAAAAAAAGGTAACGTATAACTGAGAACCAATATTCTGGCTTATGCAGAAGAGCGTTAAAGAGAATGTTTAATTCCTGCTCTACTTTCATGGTCTTCCAAGTTAGGAATCACTGTAGCAATCCATGTGTCAGATTAGACTGCAGGTCGCTCACCTCTTTGCAAAAGACGGTTACAGAGCATTCAGCCTGTGTGGGAAACATGCACTTGTGAAGTCTACATGACCAGATCAAAAGGATGGGGAGAAAGAAAAAGAGAAACCAAGAGAGACAACAGGAGATAGCATTGCATCCCATCTTCCTCATCTCCTGCAGGGAAGCATTTATCCCAATATAAGACTCTACTTGTATCGCTCAGGCTTTGAAAAACAACAGGAACTGGCTACTTCTGAGAAGGTGATATAGCTTACCAGGTTGTGCCGAAAAGAAAAAAGAACAAGAAAACAAAAAAAGGAGAGGTTACTCTAACATAGAGGGGTATTAAAGTAGAATTCCATGTGACCTTCTATTTGTCTGTGACCAACCAAAATTTGCACGTCTGTGATTTACTGGCACAACAGGTCCAAATAAATCTTTTATTCAAATAGTATGCACTTTACTATTTTATTTTTTTTTTTAGGAAAAGGCACTATTGCCACATTAGGAGAGCATTGAAATAAACAAAACAAATCTCAACCAACTTCCCAAGGCGTATTTTAAGAAGCATGTACCTGTTTACTGCCCACAGGCTGCAACACATTTAGCTGTGTTTTGACAAAATTTAGGCAAAATCTAGAATAGCAATTGAAATACAAGTTTATACTTGTTTATAGTAATATGCAAAATTGAATTAATAATATTCCTAAAAGTCAAGCAAAAATTATTCCTAAGTCAGTCTTTCATTTTTCCCATGGCTCCTCTTTTCTTACTGTAACCAGACACACAGCTAGAAAATGCCACCCTTTGTACATAAGGACTTCTTAGCATGACTAAACTCATTCTATGGATTTCTATAGTTGCCACTACTGATAGTAAATAGGCTGCATGTAGATAGATAATAAGTAGATACATGTAAAGTATCCAACTTTGCACAGGTGTGTAACTGTATGAAGGGAAGTAAAGATGTTCACCAAATTTATTTTAATTCCCATAAAAAGGTTCAGAAAATCATTAGCAATACCCAGTTCCTGATGGATCACTAAGTCACTATTTACAGCTGCACACCTTAAAAAAATTACATCCCATGGAAAGGCATTCTCCTTTTCCACTTCATCAGCTCCTTCCTTTTGTTACTTACAGGCATCTCTTGTAAGCAACAACAAGATCAAGTATAGGAGTTTCACCTATTACCATTGTCAGGAGCACAAGGTTAAGTGACATGCTTAAAGAACAAATGCTGAGACAAGACAAGAGGTTTCTTTGACAACTGTATGCATCTCAGAAATGTAGTAACTCTGAACCTAATAGCCTAACAAAAAAGAGACCACAGCAATACTTTAATGTGCAACAGTATCAAAGAGCGAGGAATAGGCATTTCGAATTTACCTTTGTAAACTACAAAAAAAAGAGAAGACTTACAAACCCTAATATGTCTTAGGAGAATAAGTTAGATGCAAAATTGGCCATGATCCTTCTCAAGATTTGCAAAGATATTTTTAAAGCTTTAAATAAGAGTTATTTCTGTCTCCCTCACACTCAGTCTGTGCCCCTGGACTGCACAGAACCCTAGTAGAATCCCACAAACCCACACACATTCTCAAAAACAGGATCAAAGTACTGTTGTACTGTCATCTGGCAAAAGAAACCCCAAAGCAATCAGCTGATGAAATAAAATTAAGAAAAACAGTAGACTGCTGCACTGCTAAAAATTATCACTAAAAAATTAACAAGACTCATATCTTGCAAACCGCAATCAAATTCCAGGAACATCTTACACAACAAAAAGTCTAGCTAAACTAAGCAACAAAAAAACCCACCCAAAACTGAGCTATCGAAAGATCTATTAAAAAATGAAAACAGTTAGAATGAAAACAGATAGATGTGAAATAACAGATCACTTTCAATAGATACTTAATAAATTAAAAATTAACACTTTTCATCAAAATGCTAGATAGAGTAATTGTATATTCAACTTGTATATACAACATCTGTCTCTGAGCTGCTTACATACCATTTGCCATTATTAAGAAAAACAAGAAAATTAAAACCACATGTTTACAGGGTTTGGTCCTTTTTTTAAAAAAAAAAACACCATAAATCAGGCCAGAAGCAGCACTGAATTTGAAGTCTCAAAAATCTACATCAGGAAAAACAGTTATACTCTCAAAACAACAGAACTGAATATAAACTAGCATGTAACCTAGCATATATACAATCAGACTTAGCAGTGGAAGAAGTACAGTCCCTCAAAGCAAATGCTGGTGTTGCTGAAATTACCCACAGACAAATTTTTGCTGGTTGACAGGTAAGCAGCTAACTGCACTTCCTCATTTTTCCCTCCAGATCTTAAAAAAAAAAAAAAAAAAAAAAGCCACCTTCAGCTCCAAACCTCTCCAGAGGAAAACTAAAAACCCCACAATCACCAAACAAACACAGAATACCCAGACAAAACCCCTGTACAAGATTATTTGTCTGTTCCTCAAATGTTGCCCATTAAATTGCTCCCAGCCTTATATCATAGAATGATTCATATGGAAGCAACCTTAAAGATCATCTAGCTGGCGTCAACTCCCCCCAGCATGGACACGGACATCTCCCACTAGACCAGGCTGCTCAAAGCCCCATCCAACCTAAACTTGAACACTTCCAGGGATGGGGCATCTACAGCTTCCTGTGACACCAAGTCACTGCCCTCACACTTTAAATTTTCACTTCCTTTGAGAAGATACTGTTGAGGGTGTCGAGAATACACATATCTGTAACAAAAGCCTCTTACTACAGGAGGAAACACCAGTCGTACCACTGTGGTTAGGATTTTTTTTCTTCTGATGGTATGGTTTAGATTACCATGCCCCTGAACAGATAAAGCAAATGTTAGAGATGTGTATCTTGTCAAGAGATTTAGGAAGAGCTGGTCTGCTAAGGAATACCATAGTTTAAAATAGACTACATTCAAACAATTGCTACAATTCAAACAAACAAGCTGTTAACTTCTGGTCATGGCATTCTACAATCAAAAATGTAAGACACTTAGTTATAAAGGACTTACGTCTCATGGGTTCCAAAAAAGAAAATAGGCATTTTATTTGTAGGAGGCTTTACTGCTCCATCAGGAACTTCATCCACCTAAGGACAAGATAAGACTGTAATACAAGCCAAGTAACTGATAATAACAGTCTAAGATGAAATAAGTAGAAGTATTAAGCATTAAGAAAGAAAAGCTACAGAGATGTTAAGCAGGCCTCAAGATGTCTCAAGCATATGTTAAAAAATATAGCAGAACCTAAGACAGTATTAGCAAGGATAGAAAATGTCAACACTACTCATGCTGTGGCAACATTTACTTTCTTTATAAAGAGAGACACAAGCTGCTACAGATATAAAAGCACAATTAGGTTTCACCCAAATCCCACTCCTCCTTCAGCATAAACAGCAGAATTTCCTGCCCCTACGCTGACCTGATAACTTGCCCAAGCCAAAATGTCAAGTGTTACAAAAAGGTCAATAAGACCTTTAAAAAACAAACCCTAAGACAAACCTAGCTCATCGTTAGTCCTTTCTCTGCATTTCCAAAACTGTCAAGTGACCTATGGCTGTTACAGAACTTGCCACGCCTCTTAGAGAGAAGCAGGGAGAATGCAAAAAAGGACTGGACAACTTATCATTTATGCTTATTCTGCAGGATGCAGTGTAGCCGACTTTAAAATTAAAACCTAGACTTGCCATAACTCCTGGTTTTTCTTTGTCAAAAAAAGAAAAGAAAACAAAACAACCCAGCAGTTATTTGGGAGCTATATTTCTGTACAGTTAGGTGCTGGCACAGCGCCACCTTCATGCGACCGTACAGCAGCAGGCTTTTTTTCCAAAAGCTAAGTTATGCAAATTAGGGCAACCTAGGGCTACTGGAGAAGGGCACTTGTTACAGGAGAAGGGACTCTCAGGCTCGCGTCGGGCAATCGCACACCAAACACGGGACCCGCAACGTGATGCAGAAGCCGCTTCCAACACGCGGGCATCACCGTGCCCGCACCCCCTTCCTCCCTCAGCGGAGGGGAGGCTGAAGGCGCAGCCCGGCTGAGCCGCACTGCTCTCCACAGGTGCCTGAAAGCCCTTCTGACAACACAAAGCTGAGACTGCAGGAGGGGGAGGCGAAGAGAGGAGGGTGCAGGGGGAGCGGAGGGCGCAGGGGGAGCGGAGGACAGGTACCGAGCGGGAGGGCGTTGCGGCCTGCGGGGGAGGGGGGTGTCTTACCCTGGCTGGCCAATGGGGATAACCCTTCATCTTGGCAAAGATCAAGTCTCCGGGTTTGAAATCTCGGCTCATGTTTTCTCACCGATGTGACGCCTGTTGCCGCCAGGCGAAATGAATAGAGGGGAGGGGTCTGCACCTCCAGCCCCCGACACCGAGGCGCTGCCGGACGGACGCGCGGGATCCCGCTGCAAGGAAAAACACACCGGGGCGGGGGACCGGAGACAAGGGCAAACACAAGAAGGGACAATCAGTAGGGCGCTCGGCTAGGGCGGGCGGCCCCCGAGCGGCAGCCGGGGGTCGCCGCGCCCGCCCCTCACCCTTCCGAACGCCCCCCGGAAGCCCAACGGCCGCGCCACAGCCCCTACGCGTGGCGCGCTCGCGGCACCGAAGCCACCGTGCCCAGGCGGGCCGGG
This sequence comes from Calypte anna, assembly GCF_003957555.1. Classification (NCBI taxonomy): domain Eukaryota; kingdom Metazoa; phylum Chordata; class Aves; order Apodiformes; family Trochilidae; genus Calypte; species Calypte anna. Next base: position 42,448,628 of record NC_044274.1, on the reverse strand, counting down.
CCGCACACAGCCAGGAATGCCTGCCCGCCCGCCCCCGGTCATACAGGGCTCTGCTCTGCTCCCCCTCCGCGGCCGAAGCTTCCCTTTCCCCAGGCGGCACGGCTCCCGCCACACGGATGCACCGCCCGCAACTCCCACCCACCCCCCACCAATCCCCCTCACCACCACCGCCGCCCCTATATAAGGCGCGATGGCGCGGAAGCGGGACTCCCGCCCGCCCGCCACCCCTCTCTCTCCCATTCCCTCCCTCCCGCGCGCCCGCCGCCTCAGCCGTGGGGGTCTGGCGTCTCGCTACCCACCGCAGCCCCCCGCTCCGCAGCGCCCCGCAGTCCCTCGCCACGCAGCCCACCTCTGCCTGCAGCACCAGCACCAGCAGCAGACGCCGCGGTAGAGACGGCCGCGCTCCCTCCTCCCGCCAGGCGGGGCCGTACCAATCCGCACTCCGCAACCGGGCAGCGGGGGGGAGGCGGGAAGGGGTGTCGGGGGGAAAGCAGCGTAGAAACCTATTGAAAACAGATGGCTCGTCTCGCGTCTCTACGTCTAAGAACGGGAGACACCATAAGAAGCCAGACTCCCGCCCGGACCTGGGCAGGAAGGGAGGAAGGAAGAGAGACAGCCTCAATCACCACCACCCCCCTCCCCTCAGCTTGGAAGTGGCTCATTCCTTCTTCCGCGGGGGCGGGGAGGCAGCCGCGCTGCGGCTGGGGGTGGGGGTAAAGGAGGAGGAAGGGGAGAGGGGCGGCCCCGCCGGCGGTTCTCGGTATCAGCAGGAGCAGCGGGGTGGGGTGGGACGAGACGAGACAGCCAGAGTGCAGTGTGCTGGTCCAGTTCGTCTCCCGCTCTAGGGGTTCACGCGTCGCCCCACGCTCCCTCAGGAGCCAGGCGACCTCAGCCTCCATGTCCAGCCCGGTGACGGGCCTGGCCTGGGGCCGTGCGCTGCTTTACTCTCAACCGCTGGCCAAGAGTCCTTTTCACCAACTCAAGTCAGAGGCCTTGCGGTGGGGCCCTTCGCAGCCGAAATGTCGCCTCATTAACAGCCCAGAAGTAGCTAATTATCACCACTGTCGTTTGTAAGATGGACGCGTGTGTTTCTCCGCGCTGGTCCCTTTGTGTTTCTCCCGCCGTACAAGCCCGCTTCAGAGGGTTCCCTTTCCCGGAATTTTCAGCTTTTCGGTCCTCGTGCCTTCCTCCCGTTCCTGCCTCCCAGGTGGTCTCCTTGTTGGGTGTCCCTCACAAATGCCTCTCTTCAAACCCAAAACCTCAAATCCAGATTTTTACCTCAACAGCTTCTTTCTCCCTGCCTGCCTGTTCCCCCTAGGGTCTGGTTCTAGTACTTCTCCCCCTGCACTGAAAATCAGCCAGCCTCTCACTCTCTGGGTTTGGCCATACCTGATGGACCCACACAGCAACACCCTCAAGTCACTGGACCAGATCTTTGTGGTTACCAGCAAAAAATCTGCTAAAAAAGGCAAGCCTTGACCAAGAGCAGGGAGTGCTTTCTGAGGTTATATTGCTATGAGTGTCGATTGCCACAGGAGATGGGTATCACTGCTGGCAGAAAATGAGTAACTAAGCTTACCTGGAAGGATCCCCTTCTCATGAAAGAACACACCAGACAAGTATTTAGACAATAATATCAGTGTACTTGGGAGGTAAGATACACTTGCATTTTTGATATATGAAAGAACCCCTGTATTACAAGGAAGGTGTGCTTGATTTGTGGGAATCCACAGAGCACCCAGCTTTGCACAAGCCTGTAATAAACCTCCTCCCTAAACTTAGTCTGAGTTTGAGGACTTTAGTAAAAAAGGTAACTGGAGTAGCTGCAATAAAGTTACATCTTACAGAAGTTGTCTCATAGGGGCAGAGACTAATCAGATGGTAGCCTGATAATGAAGTTCTACAATAAAATATTTTCCAGTTGCCCCTCCTGCTTCTTGCACACGAAGATAAGACCTTGTGAGAAGAATCATCTTACTGCTCTTGGTTTTGATGCTGAAACTCAACTCAGGCCCAAAACACCCACTTCAGCTGCCAGAGAGCAAGCTTGGTTTTGTTCTAGGCTTGCTTCTCCTCAAATGTAATATATTAATTTATAAAAGTTAACTGTAAAGCCTCACCCCATCCACATCAAGCAGAAAGAAACTGCAGCTTTCCAGTTGCTTCAACCAGTCAAATTTGGTTGCTTTCCTTGGAGGCAGTGAAGTTCATGTCCCTGACATAAACAGCAGATTTCTACGAAGTTAGACAAGAACCCACCAGAAAATAGAAGATCATCAACAAATTAGATAGGGAGAAAACTCACAAATGAATGGCCACTTGGGGCATAAGTTATTTTAAAATTAAGGCCGAGGTAGACTGTACAGCTATAATGGACAGAGGAAGATATGAGTTTGATTGTGCTACTAGTTGTACCTACGTTGCCAAAGCTATGTCTTCATTTTGCTGCACAGAATCATTCCTGGTTTAGCAGTACATAAAATTTCTCTTTTTTTCTCAAATAAGAAAGTGTTGAGTACTGCAAAAACTATGAATATTAACATTTTGTTATGCAGAAGCTGACGGTCTTCAGGGGTTCTTTTAGATAGGTCACTACTCTGTTTAATCATATAGTTACATTCGTCTTCTGTAACAGAATAAAGGTGGTCATATTTTAGTTTCTCAGTAATGCTTTTGGAGTATCTTGAGGACATTCTAATTTCCTCAGCCTTTGGAAACAATGCTTGGAATCTGACATTCCTCATAAATGAGAAGCCTTACACCTTGTGTTAAAATAAGTGAAGAGCAGCTGAAAAGATTTTAGTTCTTAATTGAAGAAGCAACTTATGATGACTCGGTTTCATCCAAAAGTAGAGGGTCTAAATACTTGTCAATTTAGAAAACACTAAATTATTGTCTAAATACTTACCTGGCATGTTCTTTTGTGAGAAGGGGGCCCTTCTCTGCAAGCATAATTACTCACTGTTCTATGCCAGCAGTGATACCCATCCTCTGTGGCTATAGACATCCATAACAATGACAAAGTTCAAAAGACACTAATGTAAGTGCTTTTTAAAGGTAAGTGCTAAAGAAAAGCTGCTGCCCGTTGCTGCACACACACAACTGAGACTTAACTGCCAGGACGGGAGTCCCTTGGCAGCCATCAACTTCAGTAAGATGAAGGGTGTCCCTTTCAGCTCCTTGCTCACACATACACTCATTCTTGAGCGCTTCCTTCTCCTTCATGTTGACCCTTGATTTCCAGTAGCAAAGTCTTAGGCACTGAATCTCGTATAAAAAAATAATTTAATCAGATGGTACATGGGAAAACCAGTTCGAGCTGGGTACCTTCAGAGAGGGACCTCAGACAAATAAATTATTGGGTAATTAAACCCTTGGGATCTATGCACCTGCCTTTGGCTGCTCTTCACACAACTCTTTAGTCCCAGAGTGGTTTTTGTCCAAGGTCTTCTAACATGTTATTGGATTTTTTCTGTCTCCACACAGGCTTACAGTCTCCACTGTACATATCGTTGAGCTGCAGCGTCTGCTGTTGGATAGAGCCTCCTTATCATCTGGTGTGCACTTCTTCTGCATGAAACTGAAAAGTTCAACTTTTGAGGCAAAAATTACAAAATTACTTTGGAACAACTAAAATAACCCATCAGTGAGTTATCAGCATTTGTCTCATACTAAATCTAAAACACAGCACTGTACCACCTACTAGGAAGGAAATTAATGCTATCCCAGCCAAAAGCAAATCCATTGCAGCTTGCTGTCAAAGGCTTTAGAAAATCAGTTACTCCTGCTGATGTTAGATGACAGTAGATGTTAAGTAAATTTAAGATTGAAGACAAACTATTCAAGTACATAAACAAAGGAAAGAAGAAAAAAACCGTGCATTTTGCAGTCCAGACCTTGTACTTGAAAGAGAGTAACATCCCATAGTTACTCCCACAGTTACATAGATGACATTCAGAGATGAAAAACAGTTCTTCATGCAAGGAGTTGTATGTATTAGATTGCCTGTTTAAACAGATGTTCCAACTGACTTCCTGCAGGTGTGGGTTAGGAGGCTTTGAAAAGAAGCATTCTGGTATCCTATGTGCAAGTGAAGCAGTTGCTGATTGCTCTGCCAAGGCCAGACCCATGCTAACGTACCATGTTTTCCTCTTCTTTTTCCTGAACATGAGACACTGTTTATAAACACATCATCTTCAAATCTTTCTGAAAAATAAGAAATAGGTTAACACTGAATTCCACATGTGATATGAGCTCTGATTTGTTTCCACCTTTCTAAATAAAACAACCCATAAATCCTGAATATATGTAGACCAAATGTTAGACCCAAACGTTCCTTGAATTGCAAAGAAATGCCTAACACAGTGAATATATGAGATATATTTTTCAGTGCAGAAGGAAGGTGTTTGTTGATCTACGTGCATGCAGCAGCAATATTCTGCCTGAAGTAATTTTAAGATAAAAAATGATACATGTGTTACTTTGGGCCAATAAACTCATCTTATTGATTCAGTGCCTGGTAAGCTATCATGGTGCCCAAACCTATCAGAACTTGCAGACATGCTGTTAAATCTCTATAATTCCTTCCATACTATCCAATAATTTGTATTTCTTTACTATCCAGGGTCATTTTGCATCACCTTCACTTTTGAACCAATCATTAAACAACAGCAGCGAGGAAGCCTTGTTCACTATTGTATGTTTGATAGAAAAAAAAAATCCATACTGTTACTAAAAGAACTACAGCATAATGATATCTTCAGGTTTTGGTGAATCTGGGTGAAAAACTTGTTTGATTTAGCACAAAGTTTTTAACGTAACTGGATGACACAGAAGTAGCAAAAACACAGCTAAAAGCCAGTTATGCAGATCAGGTCACAAACAAGAAATTAAGAGACAGGACACTCTTATGTGCTATAGCAGTACTTGCAGTCACAAACTCAGTCATGCTGACTTGTAATCCAAAGCAACTAGCTGTACTCTGAATTCAGTATGAGTGTTTTCCTGAGTTAAAACCAATTGCAGCTCTGTGGTTAATATAAAGTGATTTTAACTACTTAAATAGCTATCCTTATTGTAATTTTGAACCTACTGGGAAATTCTAGGCAAAACTAGACAAAAAAGGCCAATGATTTTTATGTGGTTTTATAAACATTTTTATATATAAATAAAGATAAACTATAGTTTATTTAAATTGTTAATAGCGTTTTCCAGTATATATTTTTTTTAATGTTACAAAGTCTGAGGCCTTCAGTTTAAAAAGTCTGAATTCAAGAAAGGCTAAGACTTCATTCTGCATATTTCCGGTCGTTGCGTCCGAATTAACCAGTCACACAAAGCAGGAGAGGGGGTTACCAGATGTAACACAGCTCCCCTTAGTGATAAGAACATAGTACTGACATGAGCTACAGTACTCTATACGCAGCCCGTCAGACTGATGGGTGCTGCATACCCAATGCTGAGGAACAACAGCGCCTTACACAACTGAAGGTGTTGTGTAAGCTTGCTGGAGTCTTATATATATTCCTAATGTGTCAGCGCTACGCTATTGCTTGGGATCAGTTTTGATTGCAAGCCAGATTATGTAATCTCTTCAGCAGACAAGGTTAACAGAGTTTTCCATGGAAGATATTCTTGCTCTGTTTCAAAATGCACACATTCTGTGCGCTATCAGTATACTGTAATTTTTGGACTGTATATTTTTCTGATCTTAACCAGGTTGTGGATTATATTTTCCTAGATCATTTGTCAATCTATGGACATATCAATAAATTTTACTTCTTCAGGTGCAGACCAATGCTCTTCTAAGAGACATGCGGGAGGACAAATATTTCTCATAGACCGTGGAAATCCAGACCACATATCAATAGCAGAGGAATATGATTAAAAAACACCTTTCAAATCACTTGTCCAATTACTGACATCTATATATTTGTGATAATATAAATGGTAGTTATTGACCATGCTAACACAAAATTGTTTCAGTTCCCTTCAGCCTGTGACACACTTTCCAGAATACCTTGGCCACTTCCAGCATCTTGTAGGGTAGGTTTTAGTCAGCCTGGCTGTTGCTTTCTGACATCGTGTACGCTTATCTCTGAGGCTTGAGTCTCTTGTTTGAGCAGATGGTTTCACAAGAACCTTCCCACCTGTGCAGTGAGAAAGAGGGGAGTAGTAACTTTGTTACCTTGTCTCTGCCATTGACACTGTGTAGTGACTTTGTCCCATCATCTTTCAAAATCACGACGTGCTTTTCATGAAAACCAGGGTGAACAGGGTGCCACCCCCTATTTGAGGCCACACAAGTCTCAGTCTTCAGGCTAGCTGATCATTTTAATTTTCTATACACATGTTCCCTATCATATTTTCTAAGTGTTCCTAAAACACGTCTGTCGTTGCACAGCTGCAAACATGCCCAGAGGCCAGCAGCTCTGTCAAGGCGGGTACAGCCGCTCTCCTGCCCGCCAAGAGAGGTGTTTGGGGATGCCACCGGCGCTGCTCGTAGCCGCCCGATGCCGATGCTCACAGCGGTGACGCTGGGAGCCGCTCTGCCCAGCCCGGGGTGCAGCGGCCTGGCGGGGAGCACCCGCTGCTGCCTGGAGACTTGCGTTGCCTCTTCAGGAGAGAACTCACAAACGAGTTTGTTATTGAAGGTCTCGGGTGCTCTGCAGCAGCTCCTAAGCTGGTCGAGGAGTGAGAGAGGGAGGGAAGGAGGGCGGCAGAAACCGCGGGAGCGGCGAGACCCTTGGCCAGGTCTCCCCAGCAGTGCCCCCGCTACAGGGGGGGTACAGGGGGGCTACAAGGGCTATGGCGCCTTCGCTCCCCGGAGGAGTGAAACCAGCACCGGCGGGCAGGCCGAAGGCGGGCTAGCCGAGTGCAGAATGCCGGCCGACGGGCCCCCAAGCTCGGCCCTCCGGGAAGAAGAGAAGCGAGGACCCGCAGAACCCCGGGGGCCGCCTGAAGGAGACCTCCGCACCCCGACTTCCCTCCCCTCCTCTCTTCCCGCCCAGTCCCGCGCATGCGCGTCGACGCGCCCGCCACCCAACTCAGCCCCGCGTTGCCTTCCCGCCGCCGCCGCACCCGGAAGTGGCCGCGGGGAAGGTCCCGCGCACGGCGGGGCGTGGCAGGGCCGCGTCCTTTCCCCCGGGCCATAGCAACGGCGGCGGGAGGGGACGGCGCGGCGGCGGGATCCGCTCGTCCCGCGGGCAGCGGCGCGGCAGCCTCACGCACGATTCGGCAGTGCCTTCGGCCACCTCTGGTGCCTCCGGGGCCCGCCTGCCTTAGTGCTGCTCGGTAGACGTAGCGCACGGTCGTGGTGGCGGAGCTTCGTACCGCTTTCTGGAGGCTTTTGGCTGCTCCCCGCAGCTGCGCGGAGGCGTCGCGGAAGCCCCGTCCCCCGCTACCCCCAGGCCGACGCTTCGCCGCGCCCCGCCTTGGCCTGCCAGGTACCCCCCCGCCGGGCACTGCTGCGGCCGCTCCGCCTCTGCCGGCGGCGTCCCGGGGGCCAGCCTGGAGTCGGCGGCCTTGGGGGCTGCGGCTCGGAGCTTGCGTAAAACGTTAGGTCTCTGCTAATGCAAATCTAGTGATTCTTTCATCTGAAGCAGTTGCTGGTGAGTTTTTAGAGGTCCCAGTGCAGTTCTCGTAGTTGTGCCTGGGTTTCTGTGTTTTAAAGTGGTGCATCTGGAGCCCGTGGTTGGGTTTGCTTTGAATGTCGTCGGACAGTTCAGGCTGGACCTGCAAAGTTCCCCTATTTTCAGCCACACTGTGTGGGTAGGGAAGCCTTGCAGCAAGCGAGGTTGCTCAAAGCCACATCCATCCTGGCCTTGGGCACCCTAGGGAAGGCCATTCACAGCTGCTTTGGGCAACCTCAGCCACTGTCTCACCACCACCACAGTCAATAATTTCTTCCTAGTACTCAATCTAAATCAGTTTAGAGGGTATTTAGAGGTTCATGAGGAGAATATGGAAGCTTTGTAGGTAACAACTATCAAATGTATTAACTTCTTAAGCAAACATTTCTTGTTCTCCTTCACTCATTTAGCAGGCTCCTATAAGCCATTGCAAGCCGCTTGAATACTTTTTTTTTTTTCTTCTGCCACTTAAGTGCTTTTTTCCCCCCATAACTGAAATAGCATGCTTTTGGAGTGCATCCATTTCTGTACTAATAAGCTAGCTATTGATGTGTGTTTTAACAGAGGAATGTTGCATATTGAAAATCAGTGTTCCCAGAAATAAAAATTCAGATTGTTTTTTCCTAAGTGACTTAATTGTAATTTCTGAAAGTTTAAAAACTACAGAATGATGTGGATGTCTTTTGAGATTTTTTTTCACTGCACCTGTTGGTTGTTGGGTGAATTCTGTTCTCGAGGCAAAAAACTAGATTTCTGAGAAGGCTTTTTAGTTGCACCTACATTTTTTTCCTGCTGCTTATTATGAGATTTTTTTTGTGTCTGTTTTAACAAAGCTTAAAAGGGTGGTATGAAAAACTGATTTCTTAGTGTTCACAGCTACCTCTTAATGTGAAAATTGGGCACAGTTGAAAGAGGTGTAGTTCCCATGCAGTTCCCTGATACTAGAATTTCTTTTTACACAAGCAATTGATCTTTGAGTACAATACTGCAAATATGCTGTCAGAATTGTTCTGCTCTCATGTAAAGTTTGAGTTCTTAATTTGCACGTTACTAGTGATTTAATGCACATTAACATGAGCCTAGCAATTGTACTACAAACTTGCCTATACTTTGAAAACTAAGTTTTCCACTATTTTCTCAGTTGAGATGGAAGGAAAGCTGAATCACGTTCTCTAGCTACTGTGTGTGGTAGCTGTGTGTTTTGGGGCTTTTAAACAGATGTACCAAGGTGTATTCTGATGGGTTTATCTTAAAAATCAAAAAAGATTCATCCAGACATTCTTCATTAATAAACTGAAACAAACTGTTAAGCTTCATTGTACTTTTCTTACTATACTACTCCACTTGATTTTGAAGAAACCTTGGAATAATAATAATAATAATGTTTGAATATAAAGCAGTATGATAATAACTCTGGGCACCACTTGTTATGCTTTTCTTTTTAAAAGAAGTACTTCTGTATTCAGGCCAACAGAAACAGGTTATGGCAATCTTGTCCAGAGGCCAAAGTGGGTAAAGATGGAGTCTGGGCTAACTTTTTTTTTAACTTTAGTCGGGACATCCATCTGTTGTGGAATTAAAAAGCAAACCTTCATGGCTGATTAAACTTGACTGTTGAATACAGCTTATTCTTCATGTTACCTTACTTTAATTAGTGCAAAGATCTCATAAATGAGTTTGCTGTTCAATCTGCAGTAAATCTTTGAGTTTTTTAAGGTCTGTTATAAATATGTTGTCTGTATTGATTTCTTTTTATCAGTAACACTAAGTCAGTAAGTTTCTTCTAAAGATGAGCTGAACTATAGTTAATTTAATATTCTTCAGGTATACTCATATATTGCTATAATACCCGATACAGTAAAATATGTTCAAGTAGAAGATTCCAGGCTTACAAAATAGAGGATTTTCTATGTTAAAGGCTTCAATAAAACAACAAACTCTGGATTTTGACCCACTTAAAGAATAGTAGTACATGCATTTGTCTCTCTTTGATTTACTTTGAAGATAAATGGAGTTTGTGATCCTCTTGGGAGAATAGGGAATGCAGGGGCACGGTCACGATTTTGCGCTGACATCATTCTTAAATCTGGTAGCAGATATTCTACAAAATACGTTGCAAAATAAACTAAAGTATGTATCTGTTACAGGTTTTAATGTTTTTATGATATGGAAAAGAGGAATTTTTGAAGCTTGTCAAGTAAAAGTGTATACGGTCCAAGAGGATGTTAATGTTCTGAAGTTTACACATTTAAAAAGCTGCATATTGGACATCATGAATTCATCCTCTTCCGTTAACCACACTGTCATAGAAGCTAAATGGTGAGCTCCACTTCTGTATTTTAAAGTCTAATAATATGGTTTGTGTTTCTGTGGTTTATTTTCTGGATCTCTAATTCAGACTGAAGAAGACCCAGATACAGTCTAATGCATGCAAGGTGTGCCTTGTCAGTATTGTCATTAGATGAAAATGTTTACTTGAAGGCTTGCATACTGGCCATCTGGTGTGCAAGAATTCTCACACAACCATAAGAGACATGACTTAGAGATAGAGGGAGTTTCTGTCTGCAGTTAGGAATGCTGAGCTGGCATTATAGAGTGGTTTTCTGCATTCGCTGAGGTGATAGAGGCCAGCTTTAAGTCTTGCACCTGGCTCTTACCTTTTATAATCTGATATGTTCTTTTTATCTTAGTTGTGAGACTTATTTAACACTATTCAAAGTCTGATTATACAAAGCTGCCTATTATTTAGGGAAAGTGAAATTCCGTATATGAACACTGAATGTCCTTTCCATAAAGCCTTGTTTGTTTGCCTTAGTTCTCCTGTTTTCAACTTCCCTAACCTGTCAAATTGCCAAATTCGGTGCTCCTTGAGGTTGTTATTTGTAGCATAATCTCTGAGTAAAACGACTTGCCTTTATTTCCTCTCATTCAGTCAGCCACAGAAAAATAAAAGTATTCCAAATATATTATATGATATTCACAGAAAAGCTTTTATACAGTTTACAGATGCTCCAGCTGTTCAGATCCTTCTTCCTCCTTGACTTACTACTGTGTCTTCTGCAGTAGCTGAGCTGCCTAAAATATTAGTATGTGATTTTACCTGCTTTGTTCCTGATCTTTTGGCCTATGAGTCATGTTGGTTCCTTGGGGTATTTCTGCTGTAGTAAACACTGAAAATAATAATGTGCCTGTGGTTTTCTTGCAGTACATGCAAGTTTTAATGATCCTTGTCACCTACATTTATTATATAAAATGCGTTAAGTACGTGGTGACCTGTGGAACAATTACTGGTGTCATACAATTCTTATCTTATGAAGTCCATCTTTAAATGGAAATATACTTACTGCTTATCAAATTATAAAATATATATAGCCTGCAGCGAAACCCCTGAAATTCCATCACTTGTTATTAGTGATGCCTTTAAAGGCAACACTTAATCTAAATTACTGTTCCCTTAGTTGATTACATTTATGTCTTTTTTGCTAGTCACCTTATGTGAAAAAATGTCTATCAATTGGTAATGTTTGCAGTTATGGAAAGTAATAATAATACCTGTTCACAAACATAGGGGTAAAGCAGTCATGTTTTAATTAAAAAACCCAAATCATTAAATCCCAGGAGACTGTAATTTCTGTAAGTAATACTTAAGAATTGTGTTGTCAAAAGTAAGCTGTTTTGGGTTTTTTCACTTTTATATGAACTGATACCATTTTTATGGCTAGTTGAATAATCTATCTTTACGGTATGTTTCATATTCAGTGGTCCTGACAACTTGTGCTTTTGTATGGAACAGCTAATTATTGCAGCCAGTCTTATACAATTGTTAAAACTGCCATATGTAAAATCATGTGAATACTTTTTTTTTTAAAGACATTAAAAAGTTGACCAATTTGAAGCTGCAATAATTGCACATAAGACTGTGGTCAGGGGCTGATCCTGCTGACTGCCAAGTAGATTTTCTTTTAACTGAAATTGTAGTGGAAGTGAAAATAATGCATATTTTTAGAGGACTAGCCCTCCAATTTGTATTGTGTTTGTACAGATCAACTGCTTGCATGTAGTTTAAATGTATGTATCTTTGAAGAAAAAACGTGGAAAAGTGATTTTTGTTCTACATATGTGCATTTGTTTCATGACTGGTGGCTTTGAGATGGCAATCCATGTTAAAAATGAGCCTTACTGCAGGAGACAAATAAAAACTTGCTAGTAATTTTGATTTAAATGATTGGAATGATGATTTTTAAGCATTCTGATGGTTATTTAATCAGTAATAAGGATAATGAAAAAACAAAACCCTGGTTATGCTTAAATTAACTTTGGGAAATCCAAAGTTCATGTGTTTAAAGTTTCTGTTGCTCCGTATCTATTTCAAGCGATTCTATATATAACCCCTTTTTCACGGAGTAATAGTATGATTACAGCTGCGTGGCATAATTTCACTTAAGTGGATGTTTGGAACTTTGTGCTCACAATTTGATCATTGAGATATGAGAGTACTAAAAGTTAAAAAGAATACTCATGTTTTTTGAAAACATTCATATTTTGCAGCTTCTGTAATGCCAAGTGTGATTCACAGTTCCTACAAAGTAACGATGAATCAGAGTTGGAGACTACTGAAGATCTGAGAAGAAAACTCTGTCAAGCTAAAAAGGAAAAATTAGACCTAACTATAAAACACAATAAGGAAGTAAGGACTTTCTTGATTGCTTTGTTTTACTCTTGGAATAAATGTAAAATTGTTTCAGTAAAATAATACTCTTGTATGGTCTATCAAGACCACAGTCATTAGCTGAAAAAAAGAAAAAAGGAAGGTGTCACTGTCACACCTCACCAAACAGAGCAAATTTTCTGAAGGGGACAGCTGCAGGGGATGGAGTTGCTGCCACTATCTGTAGTTTGTTAGATATAATTGCTCAGTGACACAAATAAATGAAAGCCACAACTTGAACCTAGCCTTGTAAAAAAGATCTTTTTCTTTTTTTTTTTTTTTTTTTTTTTTTTTTTTTTCAGGGTATTAGAGCATAATTTTAATCTGACAGAAATCATGTGCAACTTGTAAACCTAGTATAGTATTTTTCTGTGTGTATGTACATCAGTTCCAGCTAGGGTATCCTTTAGTGGTCTTCCAGTGTATAATGTAAAATTGTGGTGATAAATTGGCCAGTAACTTCATACATGTTAATGGGATCTTCGTTCATAGGGAGATGCCATACCTGCACTGCAAAGGTTTTCCCTAATGCCATTGTAGCAAACTAGTATTGAAATGAAGCTGTAGTCAGAAAATACTGCATTAGTCTTCAGCCTGAATGCTTGAATATCAGCTTTCACAGCAGTATGCATAGGAAAGGTGGGCAGTGACTGCAGCAGTAGCTGTAACTGACTTTTGTTACAAAGAACAGTCCCCACACCTTCTAATACCAGTCTGGCAGCTGATATCCTGGTTTAAACTGTGCTGAAGCAGAAGTATTTCTGCTGCTATAGGTCACAACTCTGCTCTTCACAGTTTGTAAGGAGTACTTGGGCAAAATCCATCCAGTAAACCAAGTTTGCATTTCATATTTTTTTGTTTGTTGGGTCGTGTATCCAGATTAAGAGACTCCTGCTTCCCTCTCAGTGACTTACTGTTGTGCTGCTGTTAATTATTTTCCCATTGTCTCGTCAACTGTGGAGGTATTTTATAAAATGGATAGCAGGAATTATCTGTATTTAAACAAAAACCCAGAAAACCACATGTTGCACAGAGAATTTGAAAGCTGAGTATGCACAAGGGCCTCCTGCACCATTTTGCTTTTGTAGCTTACATTTCAGGCAGATAAACTACTCGAAAGATGGTTTTTTTTTTTCCCTATTGATTTCCTGTATAGTTACAGATAGTGGAGGTGCTCAAGGTAACTATGTGAAATGTTATTTAGTCAAGGGGCTACTTTGTAGATGTTCTGAAGAAACACATACTATATACTTTATAACTCCTTGTGTCAAAATAGCTTGAACTTGATTTTCTGGATGCACTTTTTTGGTAGCAGTGGCTATGTTGTGTTTTTTAATCGGGATAAGAACAATTTTTGAAGTGTTTTCCATTCTTATTTGCCCATTAAACTTGATAGTATTCTGTTTGACTTCTAAACATTATTGGGCTGAGTCTTATATTCATAGATGCACTTGTGAGTTATTAAATGTCTCATAATCTGGTGTCTCAACATGACTGTTTTTCTAAGTATAAAATTTCAAGAAATTCTGTTTCTGCAGTTTTTCATTTGAAGTGTACGTGGAAGATAGAACAGTATTACCACTTTTATTTTCTTAAGGTAGTGTATTTTTTGAAATGGAAGCGTATGTTTACATGAAATTCATCTAGAACTAGGGACGGTTTACATAGAAAATAGCAAAAGTACTTGAAGTCTCTATAAATTTGTGTTTGCAAGACTTATGTTTCAAACTCAAGTGGAATTAGAATGCAGCTGTAAATTAAATTCAAAATATCTTTTTAAAATATTTTGTAGATACATTTCTGTAGCACGTTGCATTTTTTCAAAGAAGCATTGTTGCCAGTTTTCTGAAACAAATTTATTTTCTAGTTGTCTAACTATGAAGGCCAGATAGTCAAATTACGGTTGGAAATTGAGAAAGGAGAAGTTGTTCGAAGAAGTCTGGAGTATGAATTGGCAATTGCCAGAAAAGATGCTCGCCTGAAAATGTGTTCTGCAGAAGAGGAGTTAAGTGATGTGAAAACCAAACTTGTGGAACTGCAAGGTAAGAGTCAAAAAAGTTAACATGGAACAAAGGTTAAGTCAGTTCCAAGTCAGCAAGACAACTGAGAAGCAGTGACTTAAAAAAATTTTCTACTTCTTGGATCTGTTTTTTTTGGATCTGTCCTATCTTTCCCATCTCTTATCAATCTGTTTTTATAAACTTGTAAGAGTTTAAAAACTCTTGCTGTCTTGTGTCTTATTGCCAAAAACGCAAATGGCAGCCTGGAGTCTATCAGGAGCGGTCTGACCAGCAGGACAAGGAAAGTGATTTTACCCTTGAACTCAGCCTTGCTGACGCAGCACCTCAAGTACTGTGTGCAGTTTTGGGCACTGCAATATGGGAAAGACATCAAAGTGCTGGAGAGGATGCAAAGAAAGGCAGCTAGGCTGATTAGGGGTCTGGAGAACAGGTCATATGAGGAGAGGATGAAGGATCTGAGGCTATTCAGCCTGGAGAAGAGGAGGTTGGAGGGAGACTTTATTGCTCTATACAACTACATGCAAGGGGGTTGTAGTGAGGCAGGTGTTGGCCTCTTCTGCCGTGTGACTAGCAATAGGACAAAAGGAAGTGGGCTTAAGTTATGCCAGGCAGGTTCAGGTTAGATATTAGGAAAAATTTCTTTAGCAAAACAGTGGTGAAGCATTGGAACAGGTTATCTAGGGTGGTGGTGGAGTTGCTGTCCTTGGGGTTATTAAAAAATGAGTATATGTGGTACTTCAAGAGTTGATTCAGTGGATAAGGTATTGTAGGAGTGATAGTTGGACTTGATGATTTTGAAGGTCCTTTCCAACTATGATGGTTCTCTGCTTCTATTGTGAATTAAAACGAAGCCGCTAAACCTGTCGACCCTTTTTTCTCTTGCTGCTTACCATTTGTCCCCTCTTTCACTGCTGTCCTTATACAGAACTGGTGGCTATCACCATGTCCTGGGCATTGCTAAGTCCAGCAGTTCTTCCTCTTCCCCCTCTGGGGAAAAAAAAAAAGTCCGTTCATGTTCATTTGTTTACATTATTTACTATATCTTTTTTTCCGGAAGTTCTCATCCTACTGCTTCTTTCTTTCATCTTTTCAAACATTTCAAGCTTTTAATTGCTAGTGTCCAGCTTCTTTTCATCTTATCAAACTCGTTTCTCTTTTATAGGTAATGGAACATGTATGTTTTCACTGTAAGTTATGGAAAGAAAGGTTTTTACCTAGACACTTTTTCCCTACTAGTTTTATATTCAGAAACTCCTGTTTTCTTGGTTCTCCTCAACAAAGAGAGATTGCTCATTCTTACAAGTGAGGTTCATTTTAAGTAAGTATACTACATTTCTAGTCAAGTACAGGAGGTGCATTTGTGAGTTTTCTGAGCCTTTCATGCTCCATGAAGTGTTTAAAGCTCTTTGGTGGAGGTATTATCCTTCAAAGAATTGAAGGAGACTTGGAAACTTGCAAGTACTTAAGGTACCAGGTGTTTCTAAGATAATTAAAAGGTTGAACTTTTCATTCCTTCGAAGAACACAAAAAAAAAAAAAAAAAAAAAAAAAAAAAAAAAAAAAATCTTATGGATTGCAAACTGGAAGAAACCTTTGGTTTTTTCCCTTTGGAAATTGCCTTATGACTGAAAGCTGCAAACTTCCAAGTGCTAGTTTCTCACTTGAAGGAAAGATTTGTTTCTTTCTATGCATGTTTGCTTTCCTGCCAGTTTTCTTGCCAGTTTACGATTAGTGTGTGTGTATTCTAAAATACTTTAAATATAATTTTGTGATGCATTTTATGATTTAGAAAACTTACTGCCTGTTGTACCAGGGATAGCTGGCAAGTGTTGGTGGTAGGTGTGGGTCTGTAGGGCAACCTGTGTGGGAGGAATGTCTGGGTCTGCCTGAAAATGGTTCTGGCCAGCTCCAAACCCATGGACCAACCTGTAAGTGCCGGGCCACCCTGCCAGAATGTGTTTCAGAAAGGTGGTAAATGCTGAGAGGAACAGAAAAAGAAGAGGAGAAAGAAAAGAAACAGCATGAGAGGCAGGTACAGAGCTTGAGTTGGGGCTGAGGCTGAAGTAATGACTGCCCATGCAGGCACCAAGAGACAGGACTCAAAAGAGACTGTTGCTGATGGAGAAACCACAGCACAGTGACTCTAATCTGCTGCCCTCCATGTTCCCTCCCTGAGCTAATGTGTGGTGAGGGGGCTGGAGAACAAAAAGAGAGTAGGAGAGCTTTTGCAGGGGAAGGGGATATTTTCTGTGTGGTGTTGGTTTCTCTAAGTACCAGAATCAGTAATTAGAAATCTGTTCTCTGGCAATAAATTATGTTGGTTGAAGTTCTTCATACTGCTGTGTTGTTGTTGGTTTTTTCTGTTTTTTGTTTTGTTTTTCTTCTCCTTTTTTCTTTTTCTTCTGTGACAGGTTCCAGAGAAGTCAAATCATCATGGTGTTGGTTCTCAATTCTTTTGTAGTTTATGACTTACTGTATCTTTTCCCCAGTCACTTGGGGCCTTCTTCACCTTATTTGGTGTTTGTTGTGACCCCAACCTAGCCTCATTTCTGCCTTGATTTCTTCATTGTTTCCTTCAAGTAGTTTTTCTGTTGTTTGCAGTGGTGTTTGCTTTTCTCCTATCTGTCAGTCCTTTTCCATCATTGTGTCCACTAATCCGTTATAAAGTCATCTTAATATTCCACCTCTGTTCATTTTATTCTTCTCCATCTGGCAAGAGATTTCAGAAAACTTGGATGAATTTGAAATAAAGAATCTGCAAGAAAGTGGTGGTCACGTAAATGCTGGTGGAGCTAGTTGTATTAGGCAAAATGGAAAGCTGATACAAAGTATTTTCATCTGAATGCCAGTTTATAAAAGAAAGAAAAGCTCCTAGACAAGCTGCTTAAATAAAGAGGCATTGCTAATGAATGTTTCTGCAGCATGCAGGCTTTTGCAGAATGTTCCCCTATCTCAGGACATTTACTGGGCTGAAGATTAAATTCTCTTGAGAAGTGGTGTATTTCCTTAGAAAAGCTAAGCCTTTGCTTGCTAGCTCATCATGTCTTAGGTTTTCCTATATTTGCTTTCATGGGGCAGGGGCCTATCATTACTGTCACTGTAAACTGAGCTCAAAGTTATTTGATACTGAGTAATATAGACACTTAGATATATACTAAATAGACACTTGGAAATGAGCTGGCCAAATGTTATAGAAATCTGAAATTAAGTCATCCATGCAGTGGAGACCTCACTTGAAAGATTTTTTTCTAGCTTTTATTCTTTTCCAAGAGAAGAGTTTTCACTTATAAAAATCTCAGGTATGTCTTAGTCCTTTTCTGAAAGATGCTGTAGGAACACAAAATTTGATTATTTCTTTGTAGTAAAGGTGGTGCTGAAAGTGTTAATGTTCCACAGACCATCAAAATACACAGAACTGACAGTAATTATTCATTTTTTTCTAAACATGCTTTGCAGTGCTACTTGTCTTTTCTTTTTTTCTGTTAACAATAGTATTGAATGAGAAACTTCAGCAGAAAGTGACAGAGACTGAGAAAACATTTCGTATATCTCAGCAGAAGTGGAAAGAACAACATCAAAAACTTGCAAGTGAGAAGGATGATATCCGCAGAACTTGCAAGAATGAATATGAATTGCTTCTCAAGGAAACAACCAAACTAGAAAGTGTTTTGCAGGTATGATGTATTAATAGTTGGATGGTTGTGTGACATGATGGCTGGAATTTCTTTTAGTGCAAAATCGAGGTTTTTCTGGTGTAGGGAAAAATACCCTAAGTAGCTAAATATTGCAGAATATTTCTGAAGACTATAGCTCTATGAAGTTACACTTAGTGTGTCATGATCTTTCTTGCTTTGATGGACTATGTTGTGGCTGATTTTCATGGTACACACAAATTAACATATCAGTGTACTGTGGTAGTTGGGCCCACTTGCACTGTTACGCACAGCTGAATTAGTAATCAGGGGCACCCAACACCTAATTTCTCATTCCATTTCCCTCTTGCCTCGCCTAGTCTGAAGTGTAATAGTCTGTGAACATGAGAATAATTTGTCACCTTGTAGACTACACATTGTTGGGGAAGACTACACATTGTTGGGGAAGACCACACATTGTTGGGCAACCCAAACACTGATGGGATTTCCAGCTGTGAAATGCACGTTTTTCACTCCATGCCACAAATGAAAACTAACAGTTGTTGGAAATTCTGCCAGTTGGTTAGAAAAAAATGCATTTAATACTAAGATATGGCCTTATAATCTGTTACAGACTGGGTTTTTTATGCTTCACATAGTTAATTTCGTCATATTTAATGAAAGAAGTAATTTTAAAAGTCGAGTTGCACTGGAATGAGTGAATCCCTTAGATGCTAAATGTGAACTTTTTTACACGGGTTTTATAGAGCCAAGCTATTCTAAACTGAATTACATTCTGATGAATGTTAGTGCTGAGTTAACACTCAACTTTTACCTGCTCCACAGGGACACAAACAGTAACATAGCTATCATTTAATTCTAAACTTTTAAGTTGACAGTTGAATTATACCTTATCTTAGCAGTTTTATAATACCATCTGAGGAAAACCAAGAATGTATTCAGCTATAGTTACTATTTAGGATTTTTAAAGAAGTGTAGTGCAGAGACTAGTAAGGCTATTGGTCATTTACCCATATGCATGGCTTATACAGAGAACAGATTACTACTGAGAGATTTACTCTCGTCTATTCAGTGGGACTTCTTTCTTTCTTTCTTTCCATCTAGTCAGCTCCTGGCTTAGAACAGTGCCAAACGGCCTCCCCAAATGGCACAAACCTGTCCTTGTCTCTTAGCTTGCTAGACAAGATGTGACAGCTGTAGTGCTACCTGTAGAACCGTGTTATGATGCTATTGATCAGATTCTACACAGCACCTGTAGGAGCAACTCTTAAAAACAGGTCAGAGAGAGTCCGGAGCAACTCTTAAAAACAGGTCAGAGAGAGTCCCTGAGTTATGTGCATTCCAAAAGTACCATGTACTGCGTCTGCAGCTGTTTCTTTGAAGACAAATCTGGAAAGGAAGATGTAATAATGAGACTGGAAGTGGAAGTCAGGTAGTGTGTGTTATAGGATATATAGTGTTTCTGTGAATGAACTGCAAAAGGAGTTGCATGCGATTGTCATAATGTCAGGAGTGTGATGGTGCAGGATCCCAGAGAACTGGATTTTCTCTGAATGAAGAACAAAAAGAATTTCCCTCCTCTCCCATATCCTCAGTAATCTTGTGGATATATTAAACAGTGCTTTGAAGGATCAGTTAGGAGAACCATAAAGGAGTAGTTAAAGAGTTAAAAAAACCCAAAAAGGAAGCAATGTTTCAGAGAAATGGATGTGAGCTGGTTCCCATGTGAAACCCTAAGGCCTTTCACAGACAAATAGAAATATGATTTAATTTTCATTCACAGTCAATGCTAAAAGTAGGGTTAGGTGTCAACTGTGAAGAAACCTATTTTTAGATACAGTTTTCTTTTTCAATTTGCCAGGTAAAGCAAGCTAATAGAGGAACTTTGGCTGTGAGTTCTGGTCAACAGCAGGCTAAGTTAGGTTGAGGAGGCTTTGGGACAGACTTGTCTACTGTTCTATGCAGTATTTTTGGAAACCACAGCCAGTGAGTTGGATAAGAACAATGCTGGGGAGTTACACTCAAGCAATGTTTGGCTTCAGATGAGAAAGAGTAGTGGATTGCTTGGGACATTGTGTTTTCTGTCAGTGGCTTTATGTATAGAAGTAAAGGTGATCTGCAGAGGCAGATGATTGGTAGATGTATTAAAGCTAGAAAATTGTTCACTTCTAAGGTAAGCAAGATTCACTACTAGTTGTCCACTCCTGACCAGCTTTCAATACATTCAAAACATTCCATATTCCCACTTTACTTTTCTAGCTGTTCCCCTGCCCATCCACCCAGTTATAGGTTTTATGTATTGTTATAAAGTTCCAGCAAATAAAAAAAAAATACATAAATGTTAAAAATGGACTTTCTCAGGAAATTAAGTATACAGTAATAAATGTTAAATATGGACTTGATTGCCTTAGTTGTCCCTTGAAAGCTGAACTATTTTAAATTTGGCTGGTGAAGTCAGAAGGATCTGGGTTTATAAATTATGACTTCAGATGTGTTCCAGGTTTTTGCATTGTGTATTTACAGGCCTGATTTAAATAATTTTATAGTTGTTCTGAGTTATGAAATGAAAGTTTAGATGAAGTGAATTTTTTTTTTCTTAGTATGTACAAAGATATAAAATTTTAAAGTTTAATGCCAGTCTGGTTTGATAAAGCTGTACTCTGTGGGCTTTAATTCTGAACTTAGCTATGAAAATGCTGAGGTAGGCATGGAAATGAAGTCAGCTTAACCTATTGAAGTATGTCTCTAAGAGACAGAGGGAAAGTAATCCTGTCTGCTTTCTGACAAAGCAACGGTACAGGTTTGTAATGTGCTGTATTGGGTGTGCTCAGCATACCATCTGCTTCATCATAAAAGATGTTGGAGTTCAATATAAAGTGCAATAGCATCACCTTGTGGTTAGTCAGAATATAATACTCCTTTACTGAAGCACTTGTTTTTTTCTTTGACCACTTATGAAGTCGTTTTTATGTACACTTTTTTAAAAATCAGCCACATTTTTTTATATACTGTGTATATGAAACACAGGTATGCATGTATATATATATATATTTATTGTTATATATTGAAATATGTTTCTCTTTGAACCTTCTAAGTGCCAGATAAGTGCCAGTTAACTGCTATGATAGTCTTCATACCCAGTCTGAAAAGTTCAAAGACTTTGAGATTCTAAAATACTACAATTTGTGTTGACCTTGAGGTATTCATCTCAGCTGCACTCTGATCAGTATGAACTATGTTTCCAGCATAAAATGTTTTCAAGTCTTGATGCAGTATTTTCTAGCAAACTATATATTACTTATTTCTTGCCCACTTTTGCTTATGCTTGGGAGATATACCCGAAGAGATACATATCTTTGTATATTTCCTGTGTGAAGAGTGGGAGTTGTATATTACTATAAAAATGATTAAAAATGTTTGCTGTCATGCTGATGGAAAGAAACCTGTGCATTGGCTTGATAGAGCAGGCAAAGTTTATCTTAAAATTAGTCCATATCCAGGTGTACTATTTTAGCAGTATTTTGATTTACTGAGGTTTCTATTTTTTTCTTTGTGTTTCACATGCATACATCTTTATATATTTTCAGGATGCAAAAAATAGGTACTGTAGTGCCTGTGAATTAGAGAAAAGAGAAACTAATTTTTCAGTTACTAATTGGTCACACTAGCAACGTAGAAGAATTGTTATTCCCCTATTATCATGCTTGAGTGGCCACAGTCTGGAAGAGCTTCTAAAAATAATTTTCCAAACTTTGGAAAAGACTCGTATTACTTTGATCTCCATGTATAAGCAGGGTTCTGCCAGAGTTCAGTCTTCCAAGGAATTGTTCTAAATGAATAATTAATTTTCTCCTCCTTTCTTCTCTGCAAATGTCTTATAATTTGTAATTTTTAGAAACAAGATTATGTGATGTAAGGGTAATAGCAGAGTTTGCAGACCAACTGCTTTATTTTCACAGAATGTCTCTTTGCCATGATATTGAATAGGAGTAAATGAACAGGCGGACTTATAGTAATCTTTCTGTGCTTTGCACAGAAAATAATTTTAACAAATTGGGTCTCCAAAGGTCCTTCAACTAAATCACTGGATTTATAGCTTGTATGTGATGCTAGTTACGGAAAAGCTTATTCCTGTCCACTAGACCAAAGCCATTCTTTTTGAGACCTCTGGAATCTTCAGCTTAAGTATGTGCTAGACTACTGGGGGTTCATTATTTGGCTACTTTCCTCTGAGCCTGCTGTGGTGTGAATGTGGATTTTGTAGCAGTGACTCCACAGAGCTGCTGAGTGCAGTAGTGTTAGTAATTATCCCAGCATGTAGCTTGGTTCAATTTCTGAACACAGAAATTGAAGTGGGGAACAGCTTGGTTATGTTATTTTACTGAGAACTTTCTAGTTCATGTAGATAATTTTTTTATAATAGATAATTCTTTTCTACACAGAAGTCTGTCCTAGAATAACAAAAATGATTATTTAGTCTGTGGGAGTAACTGTTTCCAAAGGTGTCTGTTTTAATGTTAAGTTCTAACAATTAAACTAGGAATAAACTAGAACTTCTGTTGTTAGGTATCATTTTGACAAATTCATTTCACTGTTTGCCTCTCCATCATTGCCATTGAGCTGGGAGAGAGAAGAAACAGGAGGAGCAGCCTTGCACTCTTAAGAGAGTAAGATTTACTGTGGGGAATTGGCTCTGACTTCAGTATTTCTACAGAAGGTCATAGTGATTTTTGATCCAACGCATTTTACCTGGTGTTGAATGAACAGCATGTCAGCTGTTGGGTCAATGATTTTGATTGTGCTAACACCATAGATTTTAGTAACCTGTTCTTAATAAAGTCTCCATTCACTGTTCTTCTTTTGAACTCTTTACTACAACACTTTATTTTACTGCAAGTAGTTTTTAATGTGTTTTTTTTTTTTTTTTTTTTTTCCAGGAGAAGAATAAAGCACTGCAAAATATAGACAAGAAAATGAAAGATGTGGAGTTGGAACACAATGGCTGTGCTGAACTGCTGAGATCCCAGGCCAATGAGCTTCAATACAGTGCTGAACGAGAGGAGCGACTGCAAAAAGAACTTGAAGTAAGGCTTTTGACTATTTATTTCACTTATTTGACTCAACAAGTGCTGACAAATAAAGCAATTTAATTTTTGAGGGATGGAACCTCTCAGGCCGTGGATTCTGTGTACTGGATTAATAAAATAATGAACATCTGTTTCTTGTAGAAAATGTTGAACAGGCAGAGGTCACTTACATTGTATACCTGACTTGAGACTTTTTTGATCTTGAACTTTGGTCTTTTTTTTGGCTTAACAACGCATTTTGAGAATTAGTGAATTTTCAGTGGAGAATTTGCCAGAGCTGAGAAAGTCACCAGCTATTATGTTAGGTAGAGAGAATAGTGTAATGGAAGATCACAGTGGTGTTGTGGCAACTTCTTCCTATCTAGACTTAAATCTACAGGATTTAGTTTTAGTTGCTCTGTTTACTGGGTGACACTGGTTGCTGAGGAGTCTCAAGTATTAAAGACTAATGTCTTGTAAATGTACTTCTTTTATCAAACTGCTAATTCTGTCCTAAGTTTCAAACTTTGATTTGTACCTGGATTGTCTTTGTAGTAACTGTGTTATCTGTATGTACAGTCTGGACCAAGACATTCTTGGTAGAACATTTATCACTGCAGAATAGTATAGTGACCAGATGAACTTTATTATCATGATACAGCTTTTCTATAAAATGCATCTTTAAATATTTTCTGCAGTGAATTTTAAAGAATTGACACTTGCAGATTACTGGAGACCTTAAAGGAATAAGTGACAAAGAGTTTTCATCTGTGTTTGTGTTCTGTTATTTTTCCCTTAAAGGCAAAAGAAGTGTTTAAAGCATTGATTGCTAGATAGATAGGCCCTGCATTAAAGATGAAGTACAAAAGAAAATTCCTACAGGGAAGATCAAAGCTCATCAACTAAAAATACTGACTTATTGACCAACAAGGTAGACTTCTGTGCCCTCAAAGACATTTATGGGAAATCTATTGTTAGGTATTGTGAGCTGCACATATTGGTCTAAGCAGACTTACCCTCACTTGGAAAGTGGTGTGTACTGTGAAGTTCCAATAGCCCTTTTAAAACCAAAGATTTTTGCTTCCAAGTACTTGAGTAAGGTTTTTTTTTCTATGACTTCTTTATTATATTAGCATATGAATCATAAGGTGAAAGGAGGAAGAAGAACAAAGTAAATTAGTTATCTACCTAAATATTTTGATTTGGTGTATTCACCCTCTGTAAATTTGAAATGAAGCATTCAGTTCCTTGAAAATGTATTCACTGTTAGTACCAGGAGATGGTTTTATCATAGAATCATTCAATGTTGGAAGGGATCTTTAAGATCACAGAGTTCCAACCCCCTTGCCATGGGCAGGGACACCTCCCACTAGATCAGGTTGCTCAGAGCCCTGTCCAGTCTGGCCTTAAAGACTTCCAGGGATGAGGCTTCCACCACCTTTCTGGGAAACCTGCTCCAGTGTCTCACCACCCTCATGGTGAAGAACTTCTTTTTAACTTCCAAGCTAAATCTGCCCTCCTCTGGTTTGTATCCATTCCCCCTGCTCCTATCACTACCTGATATACTAAGAAATCCCTCACCAGCTTTCTTGTAGTCCCCCTTTAGATACTGGAAGGCTACAATAAGGTCTCCTTGGAGACTTCTCCTCTTCAGACTGAATAACACCAACTCTCTCAGTCTGCCTTCACAGGAGAGGTGCTCCAGCCCTTTGATCATCCTTGTGGCCCTTCTCTGGAAATGCTCCAGCACATCCATGCCCCTCTTGTAAATGGGGCTCCAGAACTGGATTCAGTACTCCAGGTGGGGTCTCATGAGAGCAGAGCAGAGAGTGAGAATCACTTCCCTTGACCTGCTGGCCATGCTCTCTTGATGCAGCCCAGGATACAATTGACTTTCTGGGTTGCAAATGTGCACTGATGGCTCATGTTGAATTCACCAGCACCCCCAAGTCCTTTTCCTCAGGGCTGCTCTCAAGACATTCACTGCTCAGTCTGTATTGGTGCTTGGGATTGCCTCGACACAGATGCAGGACCTTGCGCATCAAGTTCTTGTTGAACTTCATGAGGTTGGCATGGGCACAACTCTCCAGCCTGTCAAGGTCCCTCTGGATGTCATCCCTTCCCTCCAATGTGTCAGCAGCACCACACAGCTTGGGATCATCAGCAAATTTGCTGAGTGTGCACTCAGTGCCACTGTCCCTGTCGCCAACAAAGATGTTAAACAGGACCAGTCCCAACCTGGGGACCTTCGGGAATCCACTTGTCACTGACCTCCACCTGTCAATGGACCCATTGACAGCCACTCTTTGGGTGTGGCCATCAAGCCAGTTCTTAATCCACCAATGGTCCATCCATCAAACCCATGTTTTACCAGCTTGGAGACCAGGATTTGTGCAGGACTGTGTCAAAGCCTTTGCTGTTGTTCTTCCCTTGTCTATTGGTGTTGTGACCTTTTCACTGAAGGCCACAAGGTTTGACAGGCATGATTTGCCCTTGGTGAAGCCATGCTGATTGTACCTAATCACCTCTTCATCATTTTTCCGTCTCAGTAGTTGCCTCCAGGAGGATCTGTTCCATGATCTTACCAGGCACAGAGGGGAGGCTGACCAGCCTATAGATCCCTGGATCCTCCTTCTTTCCCTTTTTTTGAAAATGGGGGTTATGTTTCTCATTTTCCAGTCAGTGAGGATTTCACTGGACTGCCATGAACATTGGAATATAATAGACAGCAGTTTAGCAACCACATCTGCCAGTTCCCTCAGTACCCAGGAGTGCATCCCATTGGGTCCCATGGACTTTTACACTTCCAGGTTCTTCACGGTCACAAATCTTATCTTCACATAAAATTGGCAGTTCTTCCTTCTAACCCTTGCCATTGTCATCTGTGACTTCAGGAGTGTGGTTGGAGCCCTTGCCAGTGAACACTGAGGTAAAGAATCCATTGAGAACCTCAGCCTTCTCCATATCACTTGTCACTAGTTTTCCTGTTTCCTTTCTGAAGAGGCCCACACCTTTCCTAGCCATTCTTTTCACTGTTAATATACCCATAGAAATTTTTGCTATTCCCCTTGATCTCCCTGGCTAGATTTAGTTCTGACTGAGCTTTAGCTTTTCTAACCAGATCTCTTGCTGCTCGGACAGCTTCCTTATATGCCCCCCACTCCAGATGTCTTTTCTTCCATTCCTTGTAGAGTTTATTCTTGTGTGATGGTGTGTCCAGGAGCTCCCTGTTCAGCCAGCAGGTCTCCCAGCATTCTTTCCTGCCTTCCTCTTCCTTGGTAAACTTTGCTCCTGGACACAGAGAAGGTGATCCTTGAATATTAAACAGCTGTCCTGGGCCCCCCTTCCCTCTGGGGCTTTATCCCATGATACTTTGGTCAGCAGATCCCTGAAGCAATCAAAGTCTGCATGCCTAAAGTCCAGGGTTGTAAGTTTGGAATACATTTTCCTAGATGCTCTGGGTACCTTGAATTCAAGTGCTTCATGATCACTGCAGCCAAAGTTGTCCCTGAGCCTCATGTTGGTCACCAGCCGTCCCTGTTGGTGAGAACAAGAATGCTATCTGTTAATCACAGTTACCTAAGGAATTTTCATTGCTGCTTGATTTTTTCAAAGTTATTTTAACTTACTGAATTTCTTAATAATGTGTGAGAAAACAACATATTCAGACTATTAGAAAAACCAGTCATGTGGTACTTGCTGTAAGTATAGCTATTTAAGCAGTGATTAAGGAATGTATGTGATGAAACCTCTTACATTCAAAAGTTTAAGCAAATTAGTACAAATCTCTTTGAAGTAGGAAAAAAAAGTCTGTTATACTGCAATTGATATGCTCTAGTCAGCTTATTATCTCACTTTACCATGTAAAAAGTAAATTGCGTGTTTGTTAGTGTCGGAAGTGCCTACAATAATTATTCTCCATCCTACACTAGAGAGATTAACTAATGAGTATCTCTGAATATACCTTTGCTCTTCAAGAAGCAAAAGTACCTTGATATTTTAAGCTTTCAGTATTGATGACTGTAGACACTATTGCAGACTTCATACTGGACAGTGGAGTCACACTCCAGAGTTTGTGACAACAGCATCACTTGCATCTTTCAAGGTACCAGTACTCTGCATTGCCATTTCTGCAGAATTTAGTTTGTCTTTTCTGTGGTCATGAAAGGCTGTGGGCTTTCTGAATTTGAAAATTCAGGTTAATAAAATCTGTCTGGTTTAAGTTGCTCTCTTACTCATAATCTTCTCCCCCAGATTATATACTGGGTAACAGTTTAGTATTAACCATGTTTGAAATGCCTTAGATTTATAGATTTGACATTCCTTAGCTCTGGATCTTGGTCAAGCAGAGGTATTACATGTCTTTCATTCTGAAACAGAATAGAAGTACCACAGCCAAGGGGACCAGATGATCTGTTCTTGTGTTCTTCACCCCTGTAGCTTTTTTATTGTAACTTTGGTCTTGGAGACTTCAAGAACAGGAGTTGTGTATATGTGCATTCAGTGGCAGATTTGTTGCATGAAGGAGGGGAAGTTAGCACAATCTTCCTGCCTAATTTTGTTTGAAAGAAAGGACTATGCCCTTCTAAAAGGGCATGCTGCATTTCCAGGTAGAAAGAAGAGCTTTTGTGAAGCCTGGAGGCTGTTGGCATTTAAACACATTGATGTCAGTAGAATTTCCTCCTGTGCTTTAGCAGCTTCGTAACTAGCATGCTGGCCTCTGCGGATCACATTGTTAGTTGCTCTATTCTTCCCATACAACTGTGAGAGTCATTAAAGAAGGGTGCTACAGCCTGGGCAGGAGTTTTCACTGTGTGTCAATGTGCCTGTTACGGTCCAAGGTAACATTAAATTTTATTTTTGTTTTGGATACGCGAAACAAAGTCCAACCACAGAAAGGGTCGGGTGCAATCAGATTTTATTTGACAATTGACACAGGCAAAGTATAGAGCCAGGCAAAAGAGGTAGAGAGGAAAAGAAGATATAAGAAAGAGAGAGAAAAAAAGTGGAAAAAAAATTGTAAGAAAGAATGAGAGAGAAGAGAGGAGAAATAAAGGGTAAGAAAGTGGGAAGAATGAGAGAGAGAGAGACAGTCACCACCAGGGGTCCAGCTGTCCAGAGAGGTTCTTCAGGATGGTGCTGGTCCTGGACATGGTCTGGTGCAGAAATGGTGGTGGGTCAAGAGACGACGACAGCCAGAGCATGGACAGAGCATGGTCCTTCTGTTCTGAAGGGGCAGCTGTCAGTCAGCCCAGGGTTGTTAGAAGGCAGGCTGCCTGGAGGGGAGCAGAAGGGTGTAGTCCCCCACCCAGTCATCAGTTCTTATCTTCTTCCAGGTGCCATTGCTCCTCTCTTCCAGCCACTTTAGCCAGGTACATAATTGGGTCTCCAGGGGTGTCCCAGCATTGAAGGTTGGCCCTCAGGAAAGGGGAGTAGTCTCCACCCATTCATCAGTTCTTATCTTCTTCCTGGTGCCATCCTTGCTCTGCTTCAGCCCCTTAGCCAGGTACTTCGCAAGTACAATCAGGGTGGCTCAGTCGTGCCTGGAGGGATGTCCCAGCATTGAAGGCTGGTGCTCAGAGAAGAGGAATAGCCTCCACCCAATAGCTCTTATTACATCCCGAGGTGTCACCCCCTGCTCAGCTCTGGCCAGCCAGCTCCTCCACCCTAGCCAGGGCTATTCATTTTAAAATTGCTCCTTTGAGACAGTTGCAGATCAGTGAGGTCAGACTCACACAGTGCCAAAGTCTCCCTGTATTTCTATCCATCTGGTTACTGGTCTCATACAGTTCTATGGTGTTCCAGCTGTCAATTTAAAGCTCCTGCATGCATGGGAATAAATTGTACTGATGTTATAAAGTTCTGACAACCAGTCCTATGCTTCAGGCTGAGTTAATTAAAACTCTTATTTTTGCCTATTATGCTAATATTTGAAAGGGAGTTCCATTCAGATACAGAAGCCTTAAAGTAGTCCACCCCAGACAGAAAGTGCTACATTTTTTCCATGAAGCAGGCCCTGTATTTTTTCCTCTCTCTTAATGAAATTTTTAGCTTACAGATTGAAATATGGTACTTGGGGGAAGATGGGCACAGGTGACTTGTCTTATTTATTTTCCATGAAGAATACCTCCTGTTAATGGGCATTTGGGTAGAAAATGTGTTAAAGTACTTGATGATGTCAGCGAATTTAAGGGATTTGTGTGAAGAACAACTAATTAAAAGGCAATTTTATAATTTTGTTGTACACTTTTTGTTAAACAATCTTTTGGCATTCACTACTTCTTGATGGGCAATGAAGATGAACTGGTTTTGGATTTCATAAAGCTGTTCCTTTACTAGACTCCACTGGACATAAGGGAGAAGTTCATGGGAAAATACTTATGTTTCAGTAATGAGAGGAAATAAAAAATTTAGAATATTTATCTTTTGTATGATGGCACTCTTATATAGAATAGTCCATACTATAATGCAGAAAGGAATGTGAAGAAAGTCTGCCTGTCCCCCCTTTAATTTAAAAAAATACTAGTCTGGTTTTATCATTCATTCATTGTTCTGAACATGGTCTGAAAGAGGAAATCTCTTGTTTTTGGAATTAGAAATTAAGGGAAAGAATAATGGCAATTTACTGTGGACTTTTCAGCTGAAAGACAGTTGTTGGTACAGTGTATAACCTGTGCTTTCCACTTTGCAGTGATACCAATGTACCCCTGTATATGAACATTAGCTTCCTCTGGAGTGGAACACATAGTGTACCAGAAAAATGTAGGCTGAGAACTGTATTATCATTCTGCCTCTTAGCCAAAGATTCAGTATTCAAACAAATTTTTGATGCATTCTTACTGAACTCATCAAGATGCTACCATTTATGATAATCAGTTTCCTGGAACTGGGGTCTTTTATTTTAACAGTTTGCTACGTTGCTCTGGAAAGATGATTTCTTGGGAAATTCACAGTAATTTGTATATGAAAATAGTGTTTCTTATGGTGCGTTTAGTTGCCAAAAAGCTGAGTGGGAAAGCTGTTTGACAAACAGTGGAGGAACAGGGAATGGTTTTTTTTTACCGTGAGAAACAGAATTATTAGTTCATAAATTTTGAACTCTTTGTCTTGTTCACAGAAATCTAGTAATTTTCTATTGTTTGTTTTATGTGTTTGAGGCTGCCAATTCTTAGCAAGCTGGAGCTCAAGGTCTCAAAGTTTTTAAACCTTCTCACGAGGCCTGAAAAATGTCCCATAACTTGGTCGATTTTATTTCTGAGACCAAGTATGTCGCCATATTTCTGAGACTTTGACTTACCATTTGTAGACCATTCCCTTAGCTTTCACATGGTTTCCTGCTTCCCTGCCTGTAAATTAGTGACCTTTTCATGTCCTGCTAGATATGTTATGTTGTGCTCACTTTGGCAGCACACATACCAAAATGGGAACAATACAGAGGAGGTGAGCATGGGCTCTGCACAGGGATGACATGAGAATTCATGAAGCATTCCGTATTTTTTGCCAGGTGTGCTCTAGTGTTATGGCAGTGCCAGATGGCAGTAGTGACCACACCTCTGGGAGGTGCACTTAGGTAGAGCTACTCCTCAGCTTAGTGACAAAGCTCCAGAATGAGGTGAGTAGGTTGAAGAATACCAGGTAGTGCGAGAGATACACTTGTGGAATTGCACCCTTGCCTTCCCTGGAACAGGGACAGACAGGATGTATGGTACAGAGTATTCCCTGTACTCTCTCTGCCTGGCTGAACACAGTGACTTAAAGCCTAGGAGTCAGTGGAAGAAAGTTCTTGCCTGGTGCAGCAGGCGTGTCTCTTCTGTGACTACCCCACCTTCCCAAGTGCCCTGGCAAAACAGATATGTGGCTCTGCAAATGGACCAGAGCAATAATGAAGGTGATGTTTCATCTGTCTTGGTGTTGCTGAGGTTAAGTTGGTCTATTCTGTGTCAAAACTGCTTCCATAAAGAAAAAAAGATGGGTCATTGTCATAGAAGACTACCTTCTGAAGAGAACAGAAGGCCCAATATGCAGACTGGACCCACTCAATAGGGAACTCTGCTTTCGGCCTGAGGCTGGTGTTAAGGAGGTGAAGAAAAAGCTTCCTACCCTGTATAGCCCTCAGTTTTTTAACCATTATTGATTGATAGGCAGTGATGAAGTAGCAACAAGAAATCTAAGGGCAATCTAGAGAGACTTCATGGCCTTGGGATGGCTAGTTAAGAAATGAGAAGAACAAGTGGTGTTCTCTGCTGTGCCTCCAGTTGCAGGGAGTGATGGGGTAAGGAATAGGAAGAATAAGATGATCAGTACCGGGGTCTGAGCCTGGTGTCACTTAGCAGAATTTTGGTTTTTTTGATCATGGTTCAGTCTACACGACATCAGACCTGCTATTGACAGGTGGGGTACACCTTTCTCAAAGAGAGAAAAGGATCATTGCACTGGAGTTAGCCAGGATGAGTCAGAAGAGCTTTAAACTGAATTTGAAGGGGGAAAGGGATAAAGTCTGACTTGCTAGTGGTAAGCCTGAGAGTGGTCCACCGGTGTTTGTGGGATGGTGTGCTAATGAGGTCCTTCAGTCTGCCATCTCAGTGGAAGCTGGGGATGGAGATCTGTGTGACTATGGAGACACAAGAAATATTGGTGTGTTAGAAAACATGGAAACACCTGAGAATGGTCTGAAAGGAATGAGGGCTTCTCCTCTCCCACCCCCCTCCTCCCTCAACAAAGGTGGTGGGATTAACAGCCCAACTAAAGTGCATCTATACCAATGCATGCAGCATGGGCAGCAAAGAGGAGGAGCAGGAAGCCATTGTGCAGTAGGAAACCTATGATATAGTTGCCATCATGAAAACATGGTGGGGTGGCTTGCACAACTGGAGTGTTACAACACATGGCTATAAACTTCCAAGGGAAGAGAGGTGGTGGGGTGGCCCTGTATGCTGAGGAGTGTTTTGACTGTCTAGAGGTTAATGATGGTCATGTTAGGGTTTTACTGTTTATGGGTAGGAATCTGGGGAAAGGCCAACAAGATGTGGTTGAGAGTCTTATAGACCATCCAATAAGGCTAAAATGGCAGATGAAAAATTCTGTTAGCAGCTGTGAGACATCTCATGATTGCTAGCCCTTCTTCTGTTGAGGGGAGTCAGCTAGGGAAGGTGCCTCCCTGGGCCTGTTGCTTGCAAACAGGGTGGGACTTGTGGGTGATGTGATAGTTGGAGGCCATTATGGGCCGAATGATCACAAAATTATGGAGTTTTTGATTCTTGGAGAAATAAAGAGGGTGGTTAGCAGTACTGCCCCATTTGATTTTTGGAGTGCAAACTTTGTCTTGTTTAGGAGACTAGTTGGCAAAATCCCTTTTGAAGCAGTTCTGAAGGGCAGAGGAGTCCAGGAGGACCAGACATTCTTCAAGAAGCACATCTTAAGCACACAGGAGCAGGCCATGTGTTAACAGAATGGATGCATCTACTTCTTTCAGTGTCATTGTCCACATGTGGAAGGAGAGAGGACAAAATAGACCATGCCTCAGGCTCCCTCAGCATCTGTCCCAAGGCCCCAAAGTCTCTTTTGATTGCTCTTGGACTATGCATTGCAACTTCATGGCCACCCACGGGGAAAAGGACTAATAGGTAATAGACAGAGGGCTGTACCAGGCTAGGAAGTTTCCTAGTCATGTCCTTATCCTGTTGCCTAAGCAGGCAGCTCAGTCCTCTAAGAGGAGGACTTGAAAGCGATTTGCCTTCAAGTATGATTCGTTCTTTCTTCCTAGTGGAAGTGGTTGTGATACAAGAGATTGGTCTTTCTGACCTTGGCAACACCTCTGGAGTATATGGACCAGCATTTATACCCATTGTACAGAGGCCCTTGGAAATGCAAGGGTTCACATGCCCCGAGAATGGACTTGTCTGCATTCACTCCTTTCATTCAAGCTACTGCCATTTGCCTGGTGGGGGGGAGGATATAGGGTGGATTTAGTCTTTTTTTTTTTTTTTTTTTTTTTTTTTCTGATGGCTGTTCTGACACAGGGAGGGCAGAGCATGGCTCATCTGGTCTGTCTCTCTTTCTCACACTCCCTGATGCTCCTCAAACTTTCTGCTTCCTCTCTGCTGTGGCTCTTTGACCAGGTTGAGCAGATTGTCCACGTGTCCATTGCTCACACAGCTGCCACCCATTGCCACTGAACCAACACTCAAGGTCCCAGCTAAAGCCAAATTATGCCCCTCCACCCCCAACCTCCAGCTCTGCTTTTTTTCCTGATTGTTATTCATTTCACTTTGAGCCACAGTGTTAGGTGAGCTATCCTTCTCGTTAAAAAGGACCAGAAAATACTACCAGCAGCATGAGAGAGGACACATTCCTCAGCCAGTTAACAGTGCTACTGGTTAAACTCGAAACTACACGGTCCTTTGTGTCTTTCCACTACTTAATGCTATTTTCTAGTGTCTCCACAATGTACAACAGTAATCAAGGAATTCTGACTGTCTTTAGGCACTGTATTTGTTTAATCCTATCTCTGTGGTGGCACCAAAGCTTGTGTTTCTCCAAGTGACAAGCTTGTTGACATAATCAACTTACTTTCTGAGAGGAGCTTCCTCTTTATTGTCTACTATGTCAGTATATTGGTCAAGTCAAGCTTGAAGGCCATTCACTCACTACCAGCATAAAGTTTGAATATTTTCTGACGTAGTCCTCACCAGGAATTTATAACAAGTCACAGGTTAATCTTGCCTATATGCATGGATGAAGTAACAGTGCCAGTTCATGTTATGGCATTTGTCAGACACTGTGTGGGAAGCAAAAAAGACTGCTTTTTCCCCTTAAGGTACTGTAGAAAGGGAGTAGGGTTCAGCTGCAACTCAGTGGCAG
This sequence comes from Calypte anna, assembly GCF_003957555.1. Taxonomy (NCBI): domain Eukaryota; kingdom Metazoa; phylum Chordata; class Aves; order Apodiformes; family Trochilidae; genus Calypte; species Calypte anna. The sequence continues at coordinate 42,414,690 of NC_044274.1, read as the reverse complement.
ATTGGAATGGACTTGGACTTTAGATAAAGGCAGCCAAACTCTATAGTTGTCTTTTTTAATTTTTATTTTGTTATTAAAGCCTGAAGCCAAGTATATGGCTTATCTTGTAGCACCCATGCCAGTGTAGTTAGTGCCAGTGTGCAAGTCAAGTATGGCTCATCTGTCAATGAGATATTTTACACTAGAGTTCATAACCAGAAAATGTTTATAGTGAAGTCTGACTGCACTCTCTAATGCTGAAGGAACATTTACTTAAGCAATTAAGAATCGTTTGTCGTTGTTAAGTAACTTTATAGTTAGAAAAACACTCTAAAGGTTGTTTGTTATCTGGACAGGAGATGGCTCCACCTTACCATGATGAAGAGGCATCAGCATTTCTAACACTAGGTGGAAGTGGTCAGCACATCTCCAAAGATGTGTTTAGGCCTGACCTCCTGATTTGATTTATGAGTCATGGGGAAATGGTTTTAAGCAAGAAATAAGATAAGCACACAAACAGGGTGGGTGAATGATGATCCAGATATGAGATACATGTGTGTCCTCTTCATTTGAAGCTTTATTTTGGCTGAACATTTCACATCAGGATTGGACCTAATCCATGGAGAAGTCTGCAACTTCTTAATAAAATGAAATGGAAAAATCTTCTAGAAGTGGTCTAAATAGAAGAGAAAAATTACTTCTATTACTGTATGTAAATTTGGTGACTGCTGTACCTGTGCTTTTGTCTTCTTTTTCCTATTGTTTTCTTTGTTGCTTATCTAATAAAGGGTATTTTGATGTAAGTGAAAATGTAAAATTGTTACATTTTTCTGGCTGTGGCATTGTACAAATACAGGATATTGAACTGTTCTTTCAGTAGGGAATGCCCCTGTATTCACAAATGTTGCAGCAATGAGAACAAGTGTGAGGGGCTGAGAGAAGAGGAAGCCACAACAGGCCAGTCTGGGAAATGGTATTGCAAGCTGTTAGCATGCAGAAAATGTTTCCAAGAAACCACGTCAGCATTTACATGCAATAGGACACTGGAAAAAGTGACTGAACCTTAAGGGATTTGAGAAACATATACCATGGTTGCCCACAAGTTATAAGGCTGACATTTAAGTTTTCTTAGTCATTATTTGCTTTTTCTCATAAGTCACAATTCTGCCTTTGCTGTCATGGAAATAGATCCCAGACATCTTCGTGGTTTTTAAAAAAATTTTATTTTTATTTTTAAATTTAAGACTGAAATGGTCTCCGCTTGAATATCTAAGGAAAATTTAGATGTTCCATGAGTTTGTGTGTGGTGTCTTGCTTAAGGTGCCTACCTTCATATATCCTGATAGGGACACATGTAACTAACGAGTGACTAGATCTTGTTGAATAACCAATGTTTTCCATGTAGAGTGTTTTCCCTAGAGTGTAACTGCTGGATAACCCACTTTTTGGATCTGTTCTTGAGGTCAGTCTGTGACTTGGATCTGAGAAGAAGCTTTCCAAGATAAACTAGAAAGTATTCCTGTTTGACTCCCAGTGGAGAGGCTGTGGTCTGGATATTAGTGGCCTGCAACCTATCTGTATAACTTGTTTTTGCACAGCTGCTTCCTTCTAGACAGGCATCATGTAAAGTTTTAAAACACTTATGGTTCAATAAGGATACTGATTCTCTCATGTTGTCTGATTTGAAGAGGTTTGCCTGGCTAATATGATCTGTGTCTTTCTGTCAGGCAGGAACATGAAATTAATCTCTTTGTGTGTGTGGAATTGTTCGTGTCATGCTACAGGTTAGACTCATCTGTGACATTTCTTTCTTGCCCTCAGTCTTTGTAATGGATCATTCTCACTGGTAAAACATGCAGCTTCTCACTCTGGAATGAAGAGCATATAAGTATCAATAGACCCTGTTTGAATCTTTAGTTGAGAAATAGGCAAGATTTTCTATATGATGAGTTTTGCAGCTTCCCAAACAAAACTTCAAACTCAGCTTGGAATCCTATGTCCCATGGCTGCTGTGCACTTAGATAAACAGTGATTCCAATATTCTTTTCCTTAGAGCAGTCTAAGGTTTGGGGTTTTTTTGTTTTTTTGTTTGTTTGGTTTTTTTAATATTTAATAACTCTATATTGCTTAGCAAGGCTTTTGTGCTAATGGCTCATGAAGTTTTTGTTTTCCTACTGATTTCGCACTGATTCACTGGCATCTGACCTTTTTCAAATTTGCTAAATGTATGGAGACCCATAAGCAACAGCTTATAGAACCCAGGAAAAAGACTATTCATTGCTCCACCAGGCACAGACAGCATCTACATGACTTTCTCAGTTTATGTAATTTTTTTGCTAGCTCTTTCAAGCATCTGATTCTCTTTTGGGTAAGACAGCTGCTCATACTGGAAGGAAAGATGAAAGCTTATGTTGAGCACTCTTCTGAGACTTTGGAGGAGAACATAGTTCTGTCTTCATCTTTGACTTCTAGCAATACAAGAAATTACTGTAAGCTCCTGTCATGCCCCTGACAGTGACTTCTTGAGGAAATAGATTTTATTTCTCTTGCTAGGTCTTTGTTTTTTGAAGGTCCATTGAACTAATTTTTAAAGATTTTAAAAATCAAGATTGTAACAAAGTACTGGTATGAAGCAAAGTTCTGATATGAGGCAAAGCTTTAAAGAATCAAACTCTGGAAGATAAGCTTTACAAGCAAGAGTGTAAGGTATTGAATTTCCTAATCTTGTGAAGAAGCCACAGTTTTGAACAAGTAATTTTTCTCATGCCTTTATATGAGTATATGAGCTAAAGGACATCTCTCAAACAGATACTTCAATTTCTAATTTCCAATTTAATTTCTCTGTATGTATTGTCTTGAATCTCTTTAATACTTCCCACCGGATACTTATCAGGTACATCTAGCTCTTCTTTGGTTGGTGCCTAGGGTTCACACTTCTTTTACAATAGACCAGACACACTGTCTTGCTAGCAATTAGGAGCCTCCTTCTCACATTCCAGAGATCATCAGGACTCTCTGTAGCCAAAACACTTATTTTCCCATTGCTTTTTTTATGGGCATGTTAATTCTACAAATAAATTCTTCAGTGACTTGTGATAGCTCAAACAAATGAACCTTTTGCAAAAATGTCTGTTTTAAAAAACTATTGCTCTTAGCTTCAGACAGCAAAAGAGTGATATGTTGGCACTTCTTATGCATGCGTGCTTGCTCCTGCTTCTCTTTCCTCATTGTCCAAGAACTTTCTTAGGACTGAAGTTTCTGTATTCCTGTGACTTTTGTTTTGTTTGGACCATGTCTCTTGTCCTTGCAGTTAGTGTCCATCACGTTGGCTCCAGGAGACAGACTACTTCTGAAGAACTGTATCTAGAACTGATACCTGCACTCTCTGCTTGGGAGGATGTGGTGGCTCCAGTTTTTCCCTCTTGCGGATGCTGTCACTCAAGCTATTAATTTATTCTTTCTTCTTTTAATTTTCTTCTTGGGACTGATAAAATCTAGCAGTTCTAGGGGGCTCCATTTGAGGGCATAAGTTAACCATTTTCATGGTGTCTTGGATCACTTGTTTCACAGAAGAGTGGCTGAAATGAGCATTTATTTCTACTTTGGACTGGTGCTCAGGAAATAAAATAAGACTTAGAAGTCATATGCTGTACAGAGCTTGTGAATTAGTAATGTATGCCTAAAGACCTGCATAACCACCTTTTTTTCCCCCTCTTTTTCCATTTTAGTGTTTGCTGTGAGAGCAGACACTTAAACAAACCAGGGAAAGAATTAAAGTATTTATGCTCTTGAGGTTATGCAGTGAAATAGTGAAATGTTCTCGGTTAAGTTTTCATTTCTTAAATTTATTTTTTTTTTAAGTTTCCCACTCTAAATATTGTGATAGGTGCCTTCCTCACCCTTTCCTATGCTCTTCTCAGACTTAAAATAGAATTGTTTTCAGGCTGACTTTTAAAATGTTATTAAGAAAGAAATCTAATATACATCACTTAAACATATTGTTCACTGGCTACTTTTACAGGGCTGGTTTTACTCTTGTGTAAAACCATCCTGTTGCCAGATATTTACCTGGTGGAGGATTCTAAGGAGCCCTCCTAGGCTGAAGCAGAAGGTAGTTTGCTAATTTTCCATCAATGGCAAAGGGGAGTAGAAGCTTATGTTTGGAAAGAACAACACTGTTAAGAGTCTAAATCAAGCTGTTTTTGAGAGTAATCTTAGCACTATGGAAGTACAGTGCAGAATTTGTGAATTTTCTTTAAAAATACATTAAGCAGGTAAAACTCTTGGCAAAAGGCAAAGTTTAAGACTTTTGTGAAATCTTACCCTGGAGTCAAGTTGGTAAGCTCTGTTCTTGCTTCTTTTCTCTTCAGTAGACCTTCCATGAACATCAGTTTCAAAAGTATTTCCTTTTTTTTTTTTGTCTGTGTAATGACACAAAGTTTAAACTTTTGGTCAAGAGCTTTTGTTTTAACATCCTCTATTTTTTTGTTCTCTTTTTTTAAATGTTTAGAATCAAGATGTAGTCTCACATACTTGCTACTTAGTTTTATTTTTCCAGCATTAATAACTTCAATTGTATTTATGTAACCTTAAATGTGCTTATGTTAAATGTTGTTTAAATATTAATTCTTTTTCTTGATCTTCCTGATTTAATTGAAGCCAATTGAAAATTGAAAAATTTTCAATTCTTTTCAATTCAGTTATCTGCCAAAGTGAAAAAATTTTATTGATACAAAACAATGTAGTTAAAATGTGAATTTCCATTATAGCCTATCTTAAATTCCTGCTTGTGGTAAAAGTATTTTTCCAGGCGAAATAATGTGTCCAGGCCTTTACCTTGACATATGTATTTGGTGATTGCCTTTGTGTTTATTGCTACTTGAAAGAAATTGTTTCAGCTTGGATCACTTAAAAAAAAAAAAAAAAAAAAAGTTTAGTAAAAATATAGACTTATCTCTTGAGCTTTTTGTAGGCAATCCAAATTTTCCGTTAAGAGTTTTAGAATAGTCATTTGCATTTTTGTGCTTTATTAAAGGTTAAAAGAATGGATAAGAAGTATAAAACATTTTAATTCAAAGAATCCCATTTTGCTTAAACTATGCTTGCATGTACAGGTGTTCTGTGTAATGAGAGGTAGTAACTGACTAAATTAGTCAGGATATTTGTTAAAAGACATCATGAACATCTGATAATTGCTAGACAAAAACACAGCAGAGAATAGTTCGAGGTCAAAGAACACAGCAGTGAAAAAACACTGGATAAGTGCTTTAGAACATTATGGAGTTTGCAGATTTGTGTTGTGGGGAAACCATGACTAGACTAGGGCTTCAAAGCAATCTGTTCTGGGCACCTTAGTTGGAAATCAGATACCAAAGCCACCATGTTTTTGAAGAATTCTCTTATCTTCTCAGTACTTCTGTCTTGTCACTAGAAGTGTAGATATTCAATTGATACTCCGTTGTATTTTGTAACACACAGGGTGTGGTTATGTTACCTCAGGTGTCAGTCTTTGGTAAACAAGCAGATAGTAGTGAATTGGTAGAATATTTTCCAAGCAGAATTGGGTCTTTCTGCTTTCTGGCTTCAGCTACAGTTTCCTTGATGGTAAAGCTGCAACTGTAACAATAATCATAGAAATCAGATAATGGTTTTAGTTGGAAGGAACATCATCCCATTCACAATCCAGTGACACCTCCCGCTAGACCACGTTGCTTAAATGTTACATCAATTTCTTTAGATAGAAAATAATAATTTAATATGGTAGATAAATGTATAGGTTTTATATTATTTCTTGGTAGGAGGTCTCAGAAAATATAAATAGTTCAGATACATCAGGTTGGTGTATGGGGTCCTGATATACTGAATGGACAGAACAGTGTTTGTGTCATGTTTACCATCTCTCTGGGTTTAAATTTCTTCAAAATTTACTTTTAGGCAGCTACAGTGAGAATAAAGAAACTGGAAGAAAACATTGAAGCAGAGAGAGCAGCACATATGGAATCCAAATTCAATTCAGAGATCATCCAGGTAAATTTTTTGTTAACTACTTTGTAGAAGTTGATGTAACACAGTTGATGAAATTTTAAAGATAAAATCTTCCAAATATATTAAGACTACTTACTCGCTTCATTGAAAACACTGAATGTTTTTTGCAGCAAGTGTCAAAATTGATACATAAATCAGTTGATATATGAATGGAGAGGGTACAAAAATACATGCTTTTCAGGGAACATTAAAGTTGTTAGAATAAATAATAAAATAAAATGTCACAGTTGGAAGTTTGAGATTTCCCACAAACATTTAAACAGCGAGGTGAAAGGAAATGTTTCACAGGTGTTAAACATTATACTACTCTTTAAATATACTGCCCTCTGTCTTTTGAATGGGCTCTTCAAGTTATTTGGAGATACAGTACATACACTCCTATCTTCTCTAGGAATGAGAGCTTAATGCATCCTGAAACTGCAGTTCAAAATATAGTTATACAGAGTACATTTCAGCTTCAAATAAAGCTATATTATCTGCAGTTACCAGTAAAGTTTGATTACATGATAAAGCATTGTATATATACTTTAATACTAAATACTTTAATGCTAAATTTTATATTGTTAATCTTCTACACAGGATATGACCCAATAAGGCAATTATGGTTTATTTTAAAAAAGCAAATGAAAAAAACCCTAAGCAATCATCATTAGGTTATCTCATACTAAGAAGCCTTTTATACTGGACTTCTGAAAAATTAAATAAAAAAAATACAAGGGGATTTTGATACCTTTTTTAAAATCTTATTTTCTGTGTATAAAATAAAAATGCACTGTCATTCTTCAGTCAGTTATTATTTAATTTTTTTAAGTAACAGCTATAGTAATAGAAAGGAAAGAGTTTTTTTCCATTTCCTCTCTCTACTTTCACAATGTACAAAGTAACTGGGAGGGTAACATTCCTTAAAGTTAGGACTTATATTTTATGTGTAAATGGCAAGGTTTTCTTCCTCGTTGATATACATGACCAAGCTTCAAATGTGCTTTGTGCTAAGTGGAAGTGTAGCCTTTACTGTTAATCTCTTACTTCAATGTGTCTCCTTAAAAATAGAATTCCCTATGAAAACTTTTACAATAACTGAAAAAGGAAAAATCCAGACACCACAAAAATAAAAGGCTCTTTTGGTTAGCAATATATATTTGTCTTAGTTTTGAACTGTTGGTATTCATATAATCTGTTAAGTGTTCAATGTTTTCTGTGAATGTGCTTCTGTATAGAATTATAAATATAATAGAATATAGTTCCAGTAAAGCAGTACAGAACATAGAACAGCAGTAAAAGACTGAAAGTTTTTCCTAACTTGCTTTAATTGGCTTCTTATCATTTGGCAGTTAAGAATTCGAGACCTTGAAGGAGCTTTACAGGTAGAAAAAGCCAGCCAAGCACAAGCTCTTTTGGATTTAGAAATGATCAAGAAAGAGTTCAAAGAGGTAGAAAATGCATATGAGAGAGAAAAACACAACGCCCAGGAGAATTTGGAAAAACTCAATGTGTAAGTTACCTTTTAAATTAATTGTAAAATGACACTACACTGCTTGAGTACCAATTAGTTTACATTCTCTATAGTTTTCAGTCACTAGAAATGAAGATAATCTGATCCAATTTGCCAATCCCAGCCAAGGTATAATCCTGGCATTCCGTTTGTAATAGGTTGGTATCAGTAACAATACATATTGAGGGTAGGTAGAGAAAATAAATTATTTGATACAGAGTATTTTCCAAAGCACAAATGTTGAAAATCATAGTTATGGTAGGTTTAGGAGGAGTGTAGGAAAACTTACATTGCAGTTTTATGGCAGATTTTTGTCTGTATACACTTAGATCATTATGAAAACATTACTTTTCACTTCAATGAGGTAGATGAATCTTTAAGACTTCTGTCTAGAAGTGGTGTTTGATGTATAGTGGATAGTTTTTATTTACATCTTTTGAATAAATGTGGAAAGTTTTAACTTGGTAATGAACAGTAAAAAGAGAGGTGAAGTGTGTGTGAGAAGACAGAATTACCTGTGATTCCTTTCCTGCTCAGCATGATCTGTTGTGTGGTGTCAGAGTTTTTTGGTGAATGGTGTTTTTACACTCCCTAGGCAGATATAGGATGCACAGTACTAAGTCTTCTTCTCTAGCTGAATCAAGTATTTACTGGGGAGAGAAAATGTCAGGAAGAAGAATGGTGTTGGAAGACACAAAGCTTAGTAGGTAAAGTAGTAGCAGGTGAAATTTAGGGAAAGAGGAGCTTTAAAAAGGCTTAAATTGGGTGATACACAGTGGTGGTGTGGGAAAAGATCCAAGCTAGTACAATGGGTTGAAAATAGAGGTGACATCTCTTTCAGTCTAGAATTATAGGAGTCTACTTAGAGTAATTTATATGACTTATTAATACAAAAATATTCACAAAGCTTTTTTGCTTGAAGAAAACTGAATAATTTTTATGGTTAAAACTTGTGAAAATGTGTGAAATACATTATAATAGTAATGTACTGTGATGCTTCAGGAATACTGAAGTGTTCACAGCTGGGAAACTGAATAAATATATTTCAGGATTCTCTGTGGTCCTAAAATGACATCAGTTAATTAAACTGTACTCTCATCCTGCCTCACAATTTCTGCTTTGAGCATGGATTCTATGGCAACAACATACCTGGCACTACGCAAAGTTCTTTGCCTTTCCTTGCACTGGAGAATGCCTGTACCAAAGACCTGACATTTTATTTGGTTTTTGTTTTTTTGTTTTTAAAGACCTTTTTGTGTTTAAAATAATCTTGTTAGGAGGAATGCTTATTGGATCAGTAGTTTTACATAACAAGCTACTTCACACTGTATGAGCTTTTTTTGTAACTTCTTATTCTTACAGAGAGGAGGTGGTTTTTTTTTGTTTTTGTTTTTTTTTTGTTGTTTTTTCTTTGTTTTGGTTTTGCTTGTTTTTTCCAGTAGTTTTCTGTATTCAAGTGGTCTAGAAAGTATGTAATATTGAGATCATAGATAAAATTTCCCCCTCCCCTTTAGGTTTAAGAGTTTTCTTTAACTGATGTTCTTCCAGTGCTTGTTCTTGGACGATTTCTTCAGTCCTTCCAAGGTCTAATATTCCAGGGTCCATCTGGGTACTTGAGGTTAGGCTAGCCAAATCCACCACCTTCAGGTGAAAATGGCATTTTAAAAGTTTCTTTTTGGCGAATGCTGGTTAAGTTGCAGCAGTTATCAGTCTAGAGAAATTTCTCTTGTCTTATAAACATGACTACCAAGGCTGTGTATATCAGTCAGGGAGCTGTTAAGCTTCCAAGAATCTCCAGATATCATTTACTCTTTCCTTCTGGAAGAGAGAAAATTTTCTGGAAATGTTCTCCTTTACGGCCAAGCCCAACCAGCCCTTGAATTGTACAAGCAGCTCCTGTCTGTCATCATTCCTGTTAACCATGTCTGTTGCATTCCTAGGGAGAACAAGTGTGTCTGACCTGTAGGTTTTGCTTCTAAAGTTCAAGGTAATGAGATTAACGAACCACAGATACTGTCAAATTTAAGGGTGGCCAGTCCATCCAGGGAATTAGTACACTTGTAGAACTCATTTATGATTTTTAAAGTACTTAATTTTGGAAATGCAGAACTGCACTGTTTCCTTTCTTGATACCTCATTTGAAGAATGGGAGTCTGAATCCATGGGCCATGGTTCAGCATTGATGTAGTAAAAAAGAAAGGGTTAAAAGTACAGCCTTTGCCCATTCTGATTTTGTATGTTGATGTGAAATAAATGTGTAGTTACGAATTCTGCATTGTGTTTTAAAACACAGTAACATATTCAAGTGCTCCACATACACCAAAAGTCACCATATTATGCAAACATACTAAGTCCTGAAAGGAGTGTTAATGCTCTACGCTGGCTGTATTTTGAGTTTTGATTCTTGGTTTCTAGTATGTTTGCCATTTTAATACTTTTATTTGTGTGTCTTCATCTGTTCTGTTTAACATCACAACTGTTCTCTACTCTCTCTTTTTGTGAAGTCTTCATTTTGTGTTGCTACAAGATGTTTTATCTTAGATATGTATGCTCAGTAACACTTTTGGCACAAGATGCTCTTATGAAGATTCCTTTTGACCCCACAGAAAATTTCTAAAATATGGGTTCCTCATTTTTTTTTAAGAACAGCTTTATTTGGTTAATTTAATCATGCCAGACCCCAGCCCCCCAAAGTCGTTTGCACATGCACTTAAGTTTCCTTAACAAATGCGCTTGTCAGAGGATTTAATTCTGTGAATTATGTTAGTTTTTCAGATGAATAAAGACCTTTTCTCTCGAGGAACAGTCTTAAGAGGAGTGCGCCCTGCGTATGGAATTATTGTCATGTCCAGTTGTTACCACTTTCATTTTAGGTGATGAACATGAGCACTATTTCAACAACTTTGTACTTTTTTCTAAACACTTAAATATTGTATATTACACTTCACTAAGTTAGTGACAGGGATGTGAGTCTTTAAGGTCTGAATTATTCTATTACTAGCATGAATATGGTGTGAGAATCAAGGGGTGATAATAGAGATAAAATATAAGCTAATTAGAAGCATTTTTTTATGGTAGGCTAAACACCTGTTTAGGGATTTTCCAAACCATTAGAAATTTACAAGTTTTACTACAAGATCTGCTTTTTGGATTCTAAATTTAATTCTAAATGAGTAACATTAGTTAAAGTTTGCAGTAATCCATTAGTAATCCAATTAGTAATTTTCCAGCTAAGTCTTCGGGGGATTCTTAAAGATACTATTCTGTATTAGGTTATTCAGACCATTGTAAGGATAATGGTTACATGTTGAATAACATTGCTGCGTTCAGTAATGTTCTTTGTAAGAATAATTTATCTATATATACAAAGCTATTTGAGAAGTGAAGGTTTTTGGTCTTTAGCTTAGTTCTGGTTCGTAAAAATGGTGTTTTTTAGAAATGAGAAGAACTCTTAAGCACAAACCTCATACTAAAAAAGGGACTTTGTTTTTCGTTTTTTTAGGAACTGTATTTCTGTGTCTGGAATTGCTATAGGAAATACCTGAGTATATGTATTTGTTGCAGCTATGTCTAGGAAATACAATTCTTACAGTTATGGTACCAGTTGGATTAGGAGCTTTGTGCTTATTATAGCTCACAGTGAAGTAAGTACTTTTGTTACTAAAATGCAACAGGAACTATAAACAGACTTTCCCTGTTCCTCTAAACTGAATAACTTTCTTCAATACTTTCCCAGGAAGACAGATTTGCTGTATTTAATTTTTTGTTTGTTTGTTTGTACAGAAAAGAATTTGTGCCTACTTAAAACATCTGTTTCATGTGTTAATTTGGTGTCAGAATAAACTATGTCTAATATCCAAAACAGTACTTTTCAATACTTGCAGTCATATTTTGATTCAGGCAATTACTTATAGCAGCTTTTACCAGCTTTTTTTGAAAGCAAATTATTTTCTGTGATTTCAGTGAATCCATCCCTTTCCGTGAAAGCTAGCACAATTAAACTTTTAGTGGCTTTGTTAACAGAGCTTGGAGAAACAGAAGCAACCCATCCTTACAATATTGCTAGTCTAGATATCTAAATTTCCAGAACTCTATAGTGATAGGTAGTGAAGGGCAAGCTTTATCTCAGATGGACATCAATCTACTCAGTTCCTTTGAGGCAATTACATGGAGTGGGCATGTGCTACCTTGTCTATTTCCTGTATCTTTTTTATTCTTTGAAGCATACAAGTATTAGTAACATTTGTGAATATCGGTGATTGCATTCACTGGATCCCTTCAGAAAGAATAGAAGAGCCTTTGATCTATTTACCTTTGAAGGCTGTGGTCCTTGGACTCCAATGTCAGGCACTTGCCTTTTTCTTTTAAGCTAGGATTTGGCATCCTAACATATCTTCACTTTTTCTGGAGGAATCCCATGAGTTTTTCTTTAACTTGGCAAGTCCTGGAGACTTTTGGTTTGTCATGCTAGAACACTTGTATGTCTTTTTAGCTGGACTTGATGTAGGATAAATGATACCAAAGTTGGAAGTTCTGAGAACATATTTTCTCAGAAAAAAAAAATTATTGTAAAGTGAAACCAAGCAAACAGGCTTTTCTGGGTTGCATAATTTATTAATTAGCTCTGAACCCAGTAGCATTATGTAAATTTGAAACAACATGGGATTTGTGTCTACGTGTGAGTTTACTTTTCTTGAAGGGTGAGAGCATGACATAGAATAAATTGGAACTGCCTTTGTTGTGCTCCTGAAAGCTGTAGGGGTAGAAACTTCTTTGGGGGACTGAAACAGGCAAATATTTTCTCTGACAATGAGTAGTAACCATCTACATCCAAAAGAAAAAAGTTCACCGAGGCTGAAGCAGAAGCATGTAAGTATTTGGAAGACTGGTAAAGCAGTCCTTCAGCTAAAAGAATACATCAGTCTATAAGAAATAAGTCAAAGTGAGAAAGTGATAATATTAAAAGTTTCAGAGGTGGAAGAACTTTGAGCCCTTTGCGTTACTACCAATTCTAGTGAGACAGTAGTGATGGGAGATGAGACAAAGAAATGAGAGAAACCTGGATGTTTTCACTGCTAGGAGTTACATCAAAGAACAGCTCAGGTTGAAAGGGATTACAGGAGATCTGTAGTCCAACCTTCTGCTAAAGCCAGGATCAGCTGTGAGATCAGGTTGCTCAGGGCTTTATCCATTTAATTCTTGAAAACCTGCAGGAATGGAGGTGGTACAGCCTCTGTGGGAACCTCTTCTGCTGTTTGGAAGTGTCTCTGAAGTGACTGGCTACATCTTCTTGATAACTTCCTTTTAGAAATTGGGAACCTGTTACAGGCACTCTTCTTCAGCCTGAACATACCAAGTTTCCTCTGTTCTTGTGTGTACTTCAGCCATCCTCCAAGTTGGTAACCCAACTATGAACCCTTACCTGAGCTTACTCCATCTTTTTTTGTGCCTTACATAAGAGCAGAGTGCTTAAAACCTGTCTTAGATGTTCTATAGTGAGTGTCAAGTAAAAGGTGATGAATCACTTGCCTTGATCTTCTGGCTATGTTACTACTAATACAGCCCAGAATACTATTATCTATTTCTGCTTGTATGTCTTTCTGCTTGTCTGTGACTAGATTGCTGACTACCAAGAGTATCAGGTCCCTTTTGAGCATGGCTGCTCTCCAGCCAATTACCAGCCAGATTGATTCAGCATTCTTTTGTTTACTAAATTTAGATCTTCACACATGTCATTATTGAATTTCAGAAGATTCACGATGGCCTGTTCCTCCTCCCTGTCTATGTTCTGGGGGTTGGCAGTCCTTCTCTTAAGTGTGTCAAGTTGTGTTGTGAGCTACCTCCACCTAGTTCAGTGTTTCCTGCAAATTTGGTCTAATCCAGGTGGTGGATGAAGATGTTAAAGAGATTCTAATACAGATTCTACCATTTGAGCTTTACTGTCAGACCATTTTTATTGATGTTACTGTTCATGCTCCTACATTGAAGTCAGCTTGGCTGTAGAATTACTATGTGAGACAGTGCCAAACCCTTGCTAAACGTGCCTTATATTTAATATAATTGCTCTCCTTTTGTTCACAGAACTGGTCATTTTAGTATGGAATCTGAGTTGTCCTGACATAATTCAGCCTTGTGAAGCCCTCACTTAATGTTCCCAATCACCTTTTTCTCTTTCATGTGCTCAGAAATTTGTGACCTTCCATGACCTTCCTGGGACTGAAATGAAGCTAACTGGTCTATAGCTCCATGGCTTGTCCTTTTGCCCTTTTCCAAATATAGGTGTGTGACCCTTGCCTTTCTGTTTGCCGGGGACTTGCCCCAATCTCTGGGACCTTTCAAAAATGATAACAAGCAGCTTTGCTATGGTACTGGCTAGCTTTCTGAAAAACTCTTGAGTGTAGGTGAACTGTCCTCTTCAAACTCCATGTCTTGAGTTGCTACAGGTAATCCTGGACTCAATCCTCACCTACTGCTAGCAACTTTTTTCCTATTTGAGCCCTTTCACTGGTCATAGAATCTTGGGAGACCATACCAAGGAAGACTGAGGCAAAAAAGACATTGGGTGTGGTGGCCTTCTCTGTCCCATGTTGATAAATTACATGGTCTGTGTAGTAGCAGACCCATGCTTTCTTTTCTGCCTAAATGTAGTAGCAAAAACCTTTATTCTCTGTCATCCTTTGCAAACATCAATTCTAGGGAACTTTTGGCTTTCCAGATGCCATGCCTACATATTTAGGTAGTCTTTCTAAATTCTTCCTTGGGTTCCTGCCCCTGCTTCTGTTTACTGTATGTTGTTGTTTGGCCTGTCATGAATTCTCTGTTTAGCCACAGCAGGCTCTTAATGTATTGGTTATCCTGAGTACCAGGAGGACTGATAAAGTACAAGAACTCTTTAAAATTTCTGTAATGATCTGCTAGTGGAAATATCTGAAGTGATGCCATTCTGAGTAGAATGTAGTCGGGTATATAGATACTTAAGGAGCAAGCTTTGTCCTGTCAATTCGTGTTGATCATAAAAGAAATGACATGGTCTTTCTGAGGAGAGCTATTGTCTTAATTAAAATATGGTGAATTCTATATATTATATGCGATTTGGAGGCCATATCCAGATGACCAAATGAATTTGTTACTGGAAGGCTAACACAACCTTTGTAACTGGAAAAAAATGCATAACCACTTCTTCAAAAGCCCTTTTTAGAAGGCATATATAACTTTTTTCACTTGAAAAGAAAAAAAGCTATTTCAGAAGCCATGTGGTATGCTAACATGATGTGGGCCAAATCCATTGATTATCTTTAAAGGTATGTAGTGTACTTGACAAAAGTATTTTTGATAAAGATGTTCTAATGTTGTAAATTTCCAGGTTAGAAAGAGAGTGTTACTCCATAAACAAGCAAATGAATGAGAAGATTGAGGAAAAGAAGAAGATAATTCAAGACCTCTCTGAGAGACTAAGATGTAGTGAAAATACCTGCAGAGAATTACAGGAGGAACTTGGAATGGTAAGACAAAAGGCCTGTGGCATTTATTGTTAAGGGTTTTTTAAACGTGCTATGAACATAAACTGCATTTATTGTTCTGAGCTGTGGAATAACTCTGCCGTTGTGTTACTCTGATTAGTTTTTTTCATTTATTTTGTAAACCATGAGTAAATATAGCTAAGACACTGAGAAGCTAATTCAGAAATTCATTTTAAGTGACACAACGTGTATTTGACTGAAGATTTACTTGCAGAAAAAATATTTTACCAGTATGGCTGTGAGCAGAGAGTAACTTCTGTTTGCATTCCTAGCAAATTTGTCGGTTTTTAAACAGAGATTTTGATTCTGGTGGAGAATGTTCTATCTTTCTACACAAGCTTTTCTCGTGAATCTTTAGTAGCTACCATTGTTTATTTCTATTTCACATAATGTTTTGGTTTTAGTGCATTTAGTGCAAATATTTGACTATTAAAATTGTGTGAAAATTTTTTATTTGAAGGTGATGAAAGGGAATTTTTTTTGTCTGATGTGAATTTGGCACATTAATATATTTTACTGGATTATTTTCTTAAATCTTTCTCCTTCAAATATTACCAGTTGGGCTTTTCTACTGTCTCTAGCCACCTCTGTTTTGAGTAACTATTTTACCACCCTGTTGCATTGCAGTAGAGACAAAGAAAAGATCTTAGGATATCTAGAAAACCTCTCATTCCTTTGTGCTATATAGGGAATTTTTAAAAAAATTTCAAATTACTGCATTTGAGTAATTTCTATACATAACCAACGTAATCTTCTTGGTACTGGCTTATGAATTTCTCCCCTTTCTTTCTCTTGGAGCTTATGGTATGGAAGGGAAATGTGGCATGTTCCCTGCTGCTGACAGGCATTGCGCAAATTAGTGAACAGGAGCAGAATACCTGCATTAGAAGATCTTAATCTTCAGACTTGTTGGTGTCTTTTGTTCAGTGGATGGAGTTACTCCATACATTGTATTAGTGCTAGCCACTTTCCAGACAGATTGGTAATTAATAAATTGAAGAAAAATAAAATCAAAAACCCCTCTTCCTTCTGGGAGAGTGACAGCTTCTTCCTTATACTAGGAATCTTGAGTGCTTGCTAGTTACTATTGCAGTATGAGACTTCCTTTACATTCTGTGTCCATTACTAAAATATATGTGATACCTGACAAGAATTTATGACAAAATTAATGATCAAGGTTTCTAGAAATGGCAGCATTATGAAATGTTGTACTCAAATTGACAATTCCATGACTGAAAGCTAAAGAGCAAAATAGATTGTCTCAGTTAAAAACCTGTCTTATTCACTTGACCTCAGTAAAGCTTTTGACATGGTCTCTCATAGCAAAACTCAAGAAGTGTGAGACATAATTGGACTGTGGGGTGGATTGATCACTCAACAGCAGGGTTCAGAGAGCTGTAATCAGCAGCAGAGAGTCCAGCTGGAGGCCTGTGGCCCATGGTGTTCCACAGTACTGCATCCAGTGTTGTTCAATATCTGCATCACTGACCTGGATGAGGGGATGGAGTGTACCCTCAGCAAGTTTGCTGATTATATGAAGCTAAGAGGGGTGGCTGATATACCAGAAGGCTGTGCTGCTATCCAATGAGATCTGGACAGGCTGGAGAGCTGGGCAGGAATCAACCTCATAAATTGTTCAGTAAAGACAAGGGTAGGGTTCTGCTTCTGGGTAGCAGTAACACCAACCACCAGCACAGGTTAGGAAACGTCCTGATGGAAAGCAGCTCCATGGAGAAAGATCTTGGAGTCCTAGCAGACAGAAAATTCTCCATGGATCAAGAGTGTGCCCTTGTGGCCAAGAGGGCCAATGGTACCCTAGGGTGCATTAGGAAGTGTGTGCCCAGCAGATCTAGGGACGTTCTCCTCCACCTCTATTCTGCCCTGGTGAGACCACACCGGCAATACTGTATTTTGGAATACTGAGAGTTTTGGGCTCTCCAGTTCAAGAGAGACACAGATCTACTGTAGAGAGCCCAATGGAGAGCTATAAGGGTGATTAAGGGACTTGAACATCTCTACTGTGAAAAAAGACTGAGAGAACTTGGGCTGTTTAGCCTTGAGAAAAGAAGGCTAAGAGGAGATTTTTTTAGTGTCTGTAAATATCTGAGGGGTGGGTGTCAAGAGGATGAGGCAAATCTCTTTTCAGTGGTGCTCAGTAATATGACAAGGAATAATGGGTTTAAACTAGAATGTGGGAATTTTCACCTCAAGATGAGGAGAAACTTCTTTACTATGTGGTGGAGCACTGGAACAGGCTGCCCAGAAGAGAGGTCACTGTGGTGTCTCCTCTGGAGACTTTCAAAACATGCCTGGATGTGTTCCTGTGTAGCCTGCCCTAGGTGATCCTGCTTTGGCAGGGGGGTTGGACTAGATGATGTATAGAGGTCCCTTCCAACTCCTAACATTCCATGATCCTATGGTAGAGCTGGTTGTTTTAATTGTTTTACTGGAGTTATGTGAGACCATAGACTGTCTAGAACAGGTAATAAAAATACTCATAATATTATTCTGAGTTCTATTAGTGGTCTCCTCTGGGATTAGGTTTTTATTACCTTGATCGGTTTTTTATTTTTCCTGAAGGCTTTGGTATTTGTTTGAGAAGCAGGAGTTGCTTTTGTGTGGTCTTGTTCACTCAGTCTGGACAGATTTTTATTATTTTTCTTCCCAAAATGAAAGAGCAGATGACTCTAGAAGAAACAAAGAAGAGATAACATTTTGTATACTGTTATTAGGCTTCCCTGTACTCCTACTAAAATAGTGTGAAAATGTCAGTGTGTTCTCTTACCTTCATTTCCTTCCACCTGCTTTCTTGATCTTTTACTTTCTTTATCCTACTGTTTGACATTCTGAATCTGTCCTTCCCTCTCCAGTCTTACAATCTTTTAATGGTTTCTCACTGTACTGCTGTACTGCAAGGTAATGTTTTTTGTTTGTATAATGTTTGGGAAATATCACTAAACTAGTGAAGGCTTTGTTTTCAGAGAAGCAGACTTAGACAAAGATGAAAGACATTCTTTGGAAACTTTATATGAACAATAACTTTTTTTTTTTTTAGTGGCTTTGCTCAATCTATAGTAAACTAGTTATGCTGCTTTTAATTTTAAATAACAGCATGTGGCAGAAGTTTGCCAGAAATTTGCATGAATCAAATGTGATGGGATCTGTTGGTATCTAACAAAACTTCTTATCGTTGTTCAGCATGAGCAGGCTCTCAAGATTTCTTTTCCTGAGGAAATCGGTCCCAAGCTTTTCATTATTTCTAGCTAGAGTTTTTAGAAGTTTTTAGCTTGAAGAATAGGAATTTGGAAGAATGGCCATTGTGATTCAGAAATTGTTTTATATTGAAACAGCCACAGCTGTATTCCTTCCCCATGGAAAGAGCAAGAGGTATCTTTATGAGTTTTAAAAGTTACTCAGGAAATCTACATTTCTAGCAACTGGTACTGTATGATCTTTAATTTTTAGTACTGGACAAGTGGGAGGTGTTGAACCTTCATTTCATGAGAAATGTATATTGAAATTTGGGCAACTTGCCTATTCACTAGGATGCATATTAAGAAACTGAAGTAATTAAAACCGGTGTGCTTTAATACAAATTCCTTTAATTTGGAAGAATTGTGTATTAATTTCCTTCCCTTTGTACAGATAATACCAGGAGTACCATATTTAGTGTGTAAGTAACCTAATGGATTACACCTAGAGCCTCTGTTTTAATATGTGGCTCATAAATCTTTCTTGTGCAGCCACGTGTGCTATATACATATTAGCTGTCTGTGGTACCCTTGTAGGTTATTGTAAGCTGAAAGTCAGAACAGAAGTGTCTGAGCATCTAGTTGCTGGACATAGGCATTAACCATTGTTCTTTAACAAGGTATCTTAAATATTGGCTGAACAGTCAGTGAAACACCCTGAAGATTATGATTCTGCTCTACAAATTTTATGGAGTAGGATCTGGTACTCAGTGGCAAAGATGGAAATCTCATTTAGATGATTAATTCCAAAAACAGCTTTTCCTTTCAATTGAAAAAAACCCTCAGATACAGTCTTCATTAATTTTGTATTTCAGATTGTTAAACGTTATGTTGCTTTGACTCTTGCTTTGCTTGCCTTAATTCAGGGGTGGATTGTTCCTTCCCAGATGCTGCTTCTGTTACTGTCCTAATTTAAGAAGACCGATAAGTCTGAAGCATATGCTTAGATGATGATCTAAAAAGAAAACAATTTTGTTATTTATTCTGGAAGTATAGAGGTGTGATGTCTCAGTGTTTGAGGCATCTAAAAGTGCTTTTAAGGTTTCCAGTACTCGAAAAATTTTCTCTTACTAAAAAAAGCCCAAACCCCAAAAACCAAATAGATCACAAAATTCTCTCATACCAAAAGGCTGTTACAAAACTCTCTTTAGAGGATTAGAATAGTTCATATTCTATGAACTTGAGCATCTTTGATTAATTTTATTTCAGGTGATTAAAACCGAGACACTAAAATTCTTGAGCAATTACGTTTAATTTACACATGGCTAGACAATTTTAAAAGACCATTGTATAGACTTTGAAAAACTCTAGCTAATATACAAAAATAAAGAGAATCTATTTAGATAGTTAGACAACTTGAGGAGAAATAAATAGCCTATGGGGAACATTGCTATTGAGGGTTTTGGCTTGGTTTTAATATTGCAATTTTTTTCTTGTTTGCTTAAAATTTATGCCTCTATTCTATACAGAACATCACTCAATAAACCCCATTTTTTTTTAAATTGTGGAGCAGTCATTTTGAGCCTTTTTCTGTAAGTGCTTTGATTTGGTTCCCCAGGGTCATGCCTGGTAAACATTCTGAATCTTCTGTAAAGAATTCATCCGGATGTTTTTAAAGGAGTGTCTGAACATACTGCTTTTTTGGTGGCTGTATGGATAGTTCTGGCTTTGTCTTTTGCTTTGCCATTGCTGGATGAGGTTTATGCTGCAGGCTGAGTCGGTGAATTAGTGCATGTGCAAGAAAGCCACACAGGAATATCCCTGTAAGTATAAACAAAGTGGAGAAAATTCCTCTATGAATAAATAGCAGCTCATTGTGGGACTGGTCCCCAGTTCCCTGCATAGTAGTACTGGGATTTTGATAAGTTAATTTTGAAAAGGCCTCCAACTTCTGCTTACTTGATTATGTTTTCAGTGTTATTGAACTTGAGATACAGATTCACATTTGCAGCATCAGGTCATGTAGACTATTCTGGAAGTGTGTATGGAGTTTGTATTTATTTTATTCAGCAATGGCTTTTGAAAAATGTTGAAGTGTCAATGGGACTTTGTTTCTGTCTTGTAACAAGTGGTGGAATGATGTCCAATACTGATACCAATATCTCTGCAACTAAGGAAGTAGGGAATTGCCCAGATGAATGCAAATACCCTAGTTCTGGAAGAGGAGCATAATTCTGACAACAGATGTGATAATTTTTATAAGCAGTAGGTTTCCCTACTAATTCTGGTTATCCTTACAGATACAAAGCATTTCGAAAAAATATTTTCTCCTGGTTGCAGCCTACAGTACTTTTAATGAAGAATACTTGGTTTCTTTTGATTTCTGTAAAAATGCAATTGGGTGTTAAAATTGAGGTTAAGTAAATATGTTTCCAATCACATTCTTCTGACAAAAGCTCTTTTGTCCTTAAGGCAAGTTATGTGATAATAGGAACCTACTTAAGGATATGAATTTTGACTTAGGGAAGCATTGGATATGCTACAATTCAGCATACATTTTGGGTTCAGAAAATATGGCTTTGCTTCCATTTTGGTTTTTTTTCTAGCCTCCTATTTGAATATTTTGTGAGGGAGGAAATGTTGTTTGTGTGATGTAGGTAATACTTCAGACATATTTTGAGAATTTTAAATTTTCAAGTGTTCATGTGAACTTCCCAAGAAGGCCTCATCACTGATCTTGGAGTCCTGGGATTCCTGAAGGCAGGTTTTACCAGTAAAGGCTGAGGTGACGCAGGCATTGAGGAGGCCTTTTCTGCCCCCTGTTCATCTTATCTCCTGCCCTTTGCAGCAGTGGGCTCATGTTTTGCCTGGTCTGCTGTACTTCAGTTAGCCTGCCCTTCTTATGCCCTGTCAGATTGAACTTTAGGTGGATTTTGGCTCTCCTAGGCTTGGACAGCATCTCTTTATTTCTCCCTCACCTATGCCTTCTTTCACCTTCTTTATACTTCCTACTAATATTTTAATTTAGTCAGGAGCCACTTGCGCATCCATCTAGGTCTCCTGCTGCCTTTGATTTTCAAGGGTCACTTCCAAGGTCAAGAATAGTCCATCCTGATGTGCAGAAAGTCAGGCAAAGTCAGCAGGTTTGCTTTTCAAGTGTTCTTTCACCTGTTTCTACTAGTGTGACTGGGAAAGCAAATCCCTTCTTAGCAC
The DNA here is from genome assembly GCF_003957555.1 of Calypte anna. Classification (NCBI taxonomy): domain Eukaryota; kingdom Metazoa; phylum Chordata; class Aves; order Apodiformes; family Trochilidae; genus Calypte; species Calypte anna. The sequence goes on along the minus strand of NC_044274.1, from coordinate 42,393,250 downwards.
TTTGTCACCTGTTTTACCTTTTGTAGTAAAGTATGGAATATTCAGACCAGTACCTTTCCAGTAGTTCTGCAGGAACAACATCCCTTAACACAAATATGATGAATGGAGTTGCTGAGAGGGAATTAATCTCATCTCCTGGAATAGTTGGATCTGGCAGAAGATATCTTTCAGCAGCAGCAATTGATTATGTTTGACTTCTACACTTATGAACTCACTTTTTTTTCTTTTTCAAAGAGTTATGTACTCTTGCTGGTTTTATTAAGACTGAAGGAAACTAAGGGAGTTGTAGCTGCTTCCATGGAGTGTCAAGTGGGTGCTTGTGGAGACAGAGCTACACTCTCCTTAGGATTGTGCAGTGGAATTACTAGAGAAAACAGAAGTTTTAGAAAGGGAAGTTCTAATTATCTGTAAGGGGCAAAAAACCCCACACAGTGTGGATTGTGAGATATCGGAGTAGGTTGCCTGGAGGGGTTGTTGAAACTCCATTCTTGAGGATACTCAAAACTTGACTCGACAAGGCTCTGAGCAACCTAACCTGACTTCAAGCATGGTGTGCACTGAGTGGGGAGTGGGACCAGATGACCTCCAGAGGTCCTGTCAGTTTAAATTATTCCATGATTTTATGACTCCAGACATTCTTATTAGATAAATGTCAGTGAGACATAGAAAATGAGATCGATACGTTCAGACCTTTTTGGACTCTTAACCTGTGCCTGGATTTCTAGCACTGTACACAGTGTTTTTCTTCAATTTCTGGTAATGAGAACAATGATTGAAATTGGAAGTTAAGAAATGAAAGATGCTAAATACTTTGCAGTTGAAGTGTAGGCTGGACTGAAGAATTTCCTTTTGATCTTTTCTGATGTTGAAAAAAGAGGCAGAAATTGGCTTCGGGATTGTAGATGCAGTTAATAAATAAAGCACAGAGAGGGCTGAATAGACTGGAATGTTCTGACTAAATGATGATAAATTAACGAAAAGTGAAAAATTTGGATAAAAAGATTAAAAACATTTGACTTTTCCATGGGAAAAGGTTTTTCTGTGAAAATTCAGTCTGACCCTGTCTGTGCTGGAGTGGTTTATGTATGGAGAATATTTATTTTATTGTGATGTTGATCATGTTGTCGTATTTTCTTATTTGTAATATGTGAGGTCTTTGAGATGGTATCAGTACATGAGAGTAAATTATTTTAATGTGTTTGCATCTCATAAAATATTTTTTACTGGAGCTCAGCAATTACAAGCTCTATTTATGTAGATAAATAAGAATTAAAGCTTAGTTATTTTTAAATATATAGAAGTGGTTTGGAAATTCTCTATGAAGTGAGTTACAAACTCTCACACAAGGAAAGGCGTGTAAATGCTACAAGGGACCTAACACTGAAATACACATATGAATAATATATTAGTTGATATACAGTACATATAATTAAAATTGAAAGAGTAAAGCTAATTTATAAAATATTTAAACTGAATAGTGAAGAACGCTGTGGAGAATTAAATGCATTTCTTCATTTTTTAGCTTGACAGTTATATGCTACCAGTCTGTAGCAGTTTTCCTGGGGAGGATGTTTCTCGCACTTGAGAAATTGTCTGGATCCTTACACATGCAGTGAAGCATAACTAAAGCAATAGTTTATAGATATGATAGAAAACAATAGCATTTTTGTTAGTACAAAAAGGCTATCTTTCCATCAAGGAGTGGAAATCGCTCAAATAGGTGTTACAATTTACAATAAAAATAAATCAAATAATTAAAAGTAATGGAACATCTTTGAGCAGAACTTTTATCATAAGAAAATAATCGTTATTTTAACTAGTTTCCTCTTAATTTTGGGGGAAGGGGTTGTTGGAAGGTTTTTTTTATGTGTATGTGTGTGTAGGGTTTTATTTTTTTTTCTGAACTGCTGAGATATATTACTTTTTGTTCAGTCAGCTGCTAAAATTGTACATTTCTTTGAGAAGTCATAACTCGTACCACGAGAACCTTGGTCTTGTCTGGAATTACAGATGCACATCTTTGAAAATTGCAAGTGTTAATATTGGTTATAAATTGAATAATTGTTTCATTTAGTCTTTCTGCTGTAGTGATAAAATAAATGTGCTGTAATACCTTTCTGCCCTCAGAATAGAGCTAGTCACTTGTAGACTGCACTTAGTGAACAGCTTTTTTAAAGAAAATTCAGTGATAGGAGCTGAAGGACTGTGCTGCTTTATATTCCATGCATAAGGAGGAGGTTTTATATTGAAGAAATCACTATCAAGCTTGGAAGATACTAACAATTAAAGTAGGCAGGTTTGCAATGAGAATAGGTGTGGGATTTGACTGAGTGCCAAATCATGAATTTCTAGCCTGTCTGCCAGTAGTTTGGTGTCTTTCTGGATGCCCTTGTAGGGTGTAACAATAGAGTTCATTGCTTGCATAGATGGGCACCAGTTAATGTTCATTAAGGTATTTTTAAACCAGAAGAATATCAAGACTAGATTTTAGTACAATCATAATTTCTTTTTCTGTGGACCCCCAGAAGCCTTTACTTGTATTTTAAATGCATTTCAGGGTTCTGTGTTACTTATTTGTGCTGTCATATTAGGTATCTTGGCTCAAGAAAAGGGGTTACAAGAAATATAGCAGGAATTTAAAGGGTAACAAAAATACCATTGTGATATGTCTTTCTTCTGTTTACTATTTTAATGTGTTTCTTTTTTCCCCTCTCTTGTCTGTATCTCCTGTCAAACAAAGGCCAAGAAACACCAGGTCTTTCTAACAGAGACGTATGAAAACAACATGAGAGAGCTGGAGTTACTCTTGGACAGCTTTGCTATGTCAGGCCAGCGGACAGCAGGTTAGTTGAAGGTATAAAATGACAGATGCATCTGTCAGTGTTCCAAAGTCACTACATTGTGGGAATTCTGCAGATGCCTCTTGCATTCCCTCTTCTCAACATGCTTTGATTTGATGACATGATAAGAGCAGTTCTCACAGCAGTCAAATGGCCTTGCTAGCTGAGAAAGGGTGACGGAATGCGGACCTGCTGTTGTCAGCCCAGAGCTTGATTTACAAATGCTGGGGTGTATATGATCGGTCAGAAAAGGGCTCACTTGCTGTGCTCTAAATCCAACTGAGAAAAAAGTCCTTACAGTATACCTGCAAAGGGAACAGATGTTTTGCCTGAACTGAGCCAAATTCTGAGGCAACCTTCAGCAACTTAAAGGTCATATATTCAAAAAGGTTGTGTAGGACACATCATATAACACAGTACTTTTTACTGTTGATTGTAGACCAGTACTGTGTTGCATTCATGTGATCTAACACAGAACAAATATTTATCTGTTTTCATTAAAATTAATTGTAGGTCAGAGATTGTCACTCTGGTACATAGCTTTATATGTAATTATTATGTCAAACTCGACAAACTTCTGCCTGCTAAAACATTTGAAATAGTGGCTGACATAAGCAAGCAGGACTTTAATATCAAAGCCAGTAATTTTTTTCAACAGTGGAATAGTACACCTTTTAAAATCTTAACTTAAACCTATCTATAGAAGTTTTCTCTCTGTAGTTCCTGTTAGAAAATCACATACTAGACACAATGCTTCCAGCTTACAGTGCAAGTACAGTAGAATAAAACAGGCAAAATGTTGTCTAAATATCAAATGAGTTTATTCCATATAAATTGTGACTGTATGCTTCTACAATTTTTAGCAACAGCAGGCATAAATCGGTTGTATAACACCTTTAAGTGAAGGTGTATTTTCTTATATCTCTGCAAAAGAAATGGAAAAAAATAGGGTCTGGTAATGTTAAAATTGAATAAAGGAACTTAGTGATTTCTGCTGCCATTAAGAAGACTAGCCCTGAATCTGTGATATTCTGTTTCCTTGCATGGACTATATGTTTGGGTTTTTTTACTTGGGAACTGGCATCAGTTTTATTCTGTAATTATAAGTGTAATTCATGTGGGTAAAACCTGTAGGTTTACTGTAGATATGTCAGAATGAAAAGCTCTCCAAAACTATGTTTTCCTCAATCTTGCAAAGTTCCACATGCCCAGAGAGGCTTCAGCCATTCTAGGGGGAGCTGTATTCTACTTCCAAACTGTAGTTTCCAAAGCAGTAATTGTCTTTTGAGGAGGTTTTCTTTTCTCCCTGGTGCTTAACCTTGCAGAGAACAGCTTTGACCTGTTTCTGTAATATTAGGGATTCAGTAACAGAAACTTCAGTATTCACTTGCTTTATTTAAGGTGAACTTGGAAATATCTTATTTAAGGAGATCTTTTTTTTAAGGTTAATAATCTCTGCAGAGGCTCGGTTGAGGCAGAAAGTAAAATGCTGTGGATTGAGCCTTTATGGCTAATATTAAAATGGACATCTACTAAGACATTTGCTCTTTGTATGTACCACACTTTTAAGTGTAGTAGCTTAAATTTAAACTTAATGTTTTAATACTATTGCCTTACTGTGTTGTAGTTACCAATTTATTATGTAGCATTATTAATTTTACTTTTCAAAACTATGTTTAATTTAATAATATTTTAAATGGGAATGCCTAGGTGCCAATAGAAGTGAAAATTTCAAATAGATTTTTGTAGTATAATTAACTGATGAGAGGCTACAGGAGCAACAGCTAGCTGAGCAGTCTGACTTTATAGTTTTACTTTTTAACTTTTAACTGAAGTGGTCTACATATGTACTTAAAAATCTGTCAGTATTAAAGGTGCAGCCCTGTCATTTAAATACCAATAAAGCTGTAATTATTGGGCTATACAGGCAAAATAAGAGAAGACTTTTTAAGATTAAAAAAGCAAAGTATTAAAAGAAGTTATTTTTTTCCTTATACATTCCAAAATAAGAAGGATAAGTACACATCTTCTCCTTTTTAAGTGTCCTTTATAAATTTTCCAGAGCATTGTTTTTCTTGTTTCAGTTAAAATTTCAATTTGGGCTTGTATTTTGGAGTTACTCAGCAACAGGGTTTGTGCTCAGGGAAGTTGTCTTCATTTCAGGAAAAAAATTTGTGGTTATAGTCATCTGAAAAAAGTGAATTGAGTATAAAGTACCAAGAGTTCTTTGAGTTATTGTCACTGTTTATCACATACCAACAGTATTTTTTTTGGTTAAAAATATAAAACACAGCACCATATGATCTACTATGAAGAAAATTAACTCTGTCCTAGCCAGGTGCAGTACTGTGTGAAAGAGCAGGTATACAAGAGAGTTTACTCACCTGTATACCTTCTGCCAGACTCCTATTTAAGCCTTCATTGTCTTCCTCCAAACTTAGGTGATAAACTGGGCACATTCTTTAAGTATTGTTTTCTTCCCTTTCATTGCTGGAGTAGGGCCTCTCCTGCAGGAGAGTGCTGTTCAGATTATCTTGCATGTTTCTTGCATAGTATTATGGAGACAGACAGTATTTGGCCATTTTAAAGGATTAAAGCCATTGGGTTGTTTTTAACTAGTTCAGGAAGGTGGACTCTGGTATTCCTGCTGACAGACCAAGCTGCCTAGAAAATAGGATTGTAGCAAAGGCAAGGAATGCCAGCATGGAAAATTTACTGGCCGAAGTCTGGTTTTGGCAAGCAGGATGTAAATTAAGATAGTTCAGAGGCATGTTTCAATGACAGTGTTGCTGGTTGGGACTGAAGAAATTAAGATTCATTATTTAGACATCTTGATGACAACTGCGCATTGCAAGACAACCCCTAAATTGACTTAATAGGTATCGTTTTAAACTGACTGAGAATTGTGAGTTACACCTCCTCTAGGGCTATAAGTATGGAAGAATAGTACTTTCTTTTTTGGCTGCAGAAGATCACCGCAAAATGTTCCTACAATGTGTAGGAGAAATAGTAGCGAGAAGTTGCTTTTGTAATTGAGAAAAGTAGGACTGGAGCCCTGTGCATCCTTAATGACATACGTGGTTAAGTAATAAAGATAACAGTAACGTGTTACATCTCTTTCTTAAATGTGAAATCTAAGCTTCTCACAAAAGGTCAGATTTTGTGAATTCTTCTGAGGCTAATTCTCAGCATAACTTTGCTATTTGGGACACCTTTTGAACTCAGAAGTTTTGCTAATGGCACCTCTAGTCTTATTAAAGAAGATTTTGTTTTTCCCTGACTCTGTAGACCTTTGGAAACTCCATTAGAGTGTCTGATAGGACAGAGCAGAAGTCTATCACTGGGGCATGCTTTTCTTTTTAAATTCTCATGTGTGCTGTAGATCTTGTTCCTGTTTCTGAAAGCAGTCTTGCAAACCCACATTAGTTTGATGAGGTGTGAAATTGACAGTAACAGTTGGCTGGCAAGTGAAAGTGAAAAAGTTAGTGTCCAATCAGAAGAGCAATCCATGCTTTCTGGTGTTACCAAAGTGCTGGAAGAGAAGAGGCTAATTAATTGGGAAAAAAAAATTTAGAAAAGCTTTTGGTGATATTTCTCAACATGTGCCTATGTGTAAGTTTTCCGCTGACTACCGCTGGTACCTTATGTATAGCCTGGAGGACAAATCTGTAAGTTTTCTGTAATACTTTTAGGAGAATATCATGCTTATTAGGTAACACTAGCTATAGGATTCTTAAAAAAAACCCCAGAACAATGTGTAGGTCTTTTAGTGTGCCTCTTGTAGCTGAAAAGGTTTAACAGAGAGCCAAAGAAAAGGCTGAGAATTTAATGTCTATTAGATTTGACTTTATGAGCCACTCTAGGCAAATTGCTTAGTGACACTGATCTTTCAGAGGTGCTAAACACCTGTATCATCATTTAGCTGTTCTGGGAGTCATAATTGTTTAGTCTCTCTGAAGCTCAAAAGATGCATATTTCTTCATTTCTTTTGCAAAGTAAGGATGCTATGTGTTGGTAAGGTTAGTTTTGCTAACAGACCATGCTAAGACTCATAGGAAAAGATGATACTATAATGTGTTAAAAAATAAGCTTATAAATACTGCATATTAATGTAAATAATACTGAGCAGAAGAATCTGTTAATAACCTTGTCTTTTTCTGCTGTAACACCAGAAAAAATGATGGATTGTTATTAGAAATTTAATATCAGCTGACATCTTGTGACCTCTTGATCAATACAGTGTTGTTTTGCTTTCTTAACAAATTGTACTTCAGGCTTTGGAATGCTTAGACTTTTTCATATGTCCTTAATTAAGGCAACCAGATCAGAAGTCTCTGTCTAAGGGTTTAATAAGTAAGTGTAATGTGTATATAATGTGTATATCAGCTTGAAGATTTATAATTGAAACGTTATGTAGGCCTCTGCAGACAGATAATAAATTTTTTTTATTATTTCCTTTGGAATGAAATTCAAGATCATTTAAAAGGTTTTTAAGACCACTCCAAGCATAACATAGTCATGTGATCTTTGGCTCAGTAAAGCTTTGAGTAAATGAAGTACTGTATTATAACATGCATGCTTAGTCACAACAGCAAAATAATGTCAGGAAAAGTGTAACATTACTTCACTTTCAGGCAACATGTTTTTCAAAGTGTGTTACTGTGTGGTTTTAAAGTTGGCTGGTCTGGCTGAATGACACAGACTCGACCACAGTAGAAATTACATGCGAGACTGCATACCAAACGCATTAGGTAGAAATGTAATCCTGAATTTACAGTTCTATGTCTTGTATTGAAGCTTTTATACAAATGTCTTTCAGCTGTATTTGCTCTGAAAGTGTGGCTCTTCAGCTGCATCTCATGTGGCAAACAAGGCTGCTGTTCAGTGTTTTTGTCTTGTCACTGAAGCCTTAACTAATTTTAATATTTCTCATCCAGGGTGAGTAGTTTGAGGCTTTAAGGCTTAATTTTCATTCTGTATTTTTCTTCAGGCATTCATAAGGACAAAGATGAACCTCGGAGCTTCTCTGTCCTTGAGACTTTGAGGTGTAACTTGACAGCTTACCAGAACAAGCTGGAAGATACGTCTAATGAGGTAACGCTTGCAATTGTTTGGCTCTGAATGTATCGCCTTTGGCCTGCAGCAGTACCTACACTTTGCTTGTAAAAAAGGTCAGAAGAGTGTGAATGTTGAGTTGACAGCTTCACGAATACCCAAAGAAATAATCTCTGTCACTGCTTCTTCTCTAAGCTTGCCATACGACAGTGTAGTTTCACTTACATTTGGGGCAACAAGAAGAAGAGGTTTTTCTTTTTTTAAAAATTCTTTTTAGTTTAATTTAGCTTTGTTTTCTTGTTAAACCCATTGAGGTTATTATTTCGAATAAACAGTCAGGAAAACAAGCCAGTTGTATCTAGGACTTCAGGATCATTTAGAAATTGAGAAATGTAGACTGCAGTATTCCTAAATATGCAATACTTGAGCTTCAGCAATCATTGGTATCAGTTATGTAAGTGTGCATGCCACTGTACATTTTAAAAGTGACATAATTTTCTGGGATGAATGTGTTCATTATTAGGTCCCTCTTGGTGTTATTTTGAGGTCTTTTCAAGTAAAAGAGGACTGTGAAAATGCTCTAAGACAATAATGGAAATGTTTCAGTTTTGGAAGTCTTACCCTTGAAAAAAGTCACAATCTTGCATTTATTTTCTCATTTGTATTGCTAATGTGAATAAATCAAACCTCTTGGGTGTTAATTTTTTATGAATTTTTGTCTTTAAAGGCTGTAGATAGAAGTTAACTGCACTGTTAAAGCATTCTGTTCAAACTTGTAGTTAGCTTATCTTTGGATAAAGCTGGCAAATACAGACAGGCAAGGTGTGATACGATTATAAAAATGCCAGCACTGTTTTTTAATTTCTAGGCTATATCTTTTGCTTTGACAAATGCAGTCTACCTAGTCACTCAGCGTTTTGTGTGTTTTTTTAAATTTTTATTTTTATTTAAAAAAAAAAGAAACAAAAGTCTGAAGAAAAAGGATGTCGGCTTTGCCCCTTTTATTGGGGAAAAAACAGTCTCCCGCAGGACCTTTGAGTTTGTTCAAGGGGCACAAAAATAGGCGACCATGGAAACAATTATACTTCTGTAAACAGCAAGCAGTGTTAGGTCATTCCCAGTGAGATAAGAGAACCAGTGTATATAGTCATTATGACACTCTTCTGAGACCCAAGTCTGGAAGCTGCAGAGTAACTAGGAACACATTACCCACAGCGAATTGTTATCTGGGAGGAGGAATGTCACGTGGTAGGCAGCACAGTTGAGAAGTCGACTCAGCAGGCTTTGGCTTAGTGATGTGCTTTGTTGTGAAACTGTGCCAGAGACAGCAGTGGGGAGACCAAAGGGGTGGCTGCTAAGAAAGCAAGGAGAGTATTCTGACAGAAAGAACAATGAACTGTCCGGGAAAATAAATCGCAAGCAGAGCAGGACCAACTGATGACCTGCCACAAGACTTCCCAGTAGGACTGTGTGTGACTGACCCTGAAGTTGTCATACGGAGCCAGAGATCACAAGGCACCTCCATGGTGCACAGAAAGGGCAGTGGTCTGTCTTCCCACAACCCCCCAGATAATGCTGCTTTTGGCTTTTTATGTATTAGCTATGTTTAGTAGTAGAACTTTTTAATAATGCAATAAAGCACAAAGGGGCTATGAATGGCACTGTGCAATAAAAGCAGGATGCTATAATACACAGCAGTAAGGCTTTAGTTTTGAGTAATTATGTAGCGGTCCTTTTTATAGAGAGATTTTCAACAAGATTCCATCTATTGATTGAGTAATTAATATTTGTGTACACCTGTATGTATATATGAAATATGCTTGTAGGTATACATGAAATATGTCACGTGTCACCTTTAACTTAGTGTGTTAAGTATTAGGTTAAACTATCTCGTTGGCTTAAATAAATGAAAGATGTATAAATGTTTCTGGTTTTTTGACAGATAACAAGCTTTATGTTTTCTGTATAGTGCAGAGGCTACTGTATTTTTGGGAATAGAGAGAAGGCTAGTAAACCAACAAAAGGACTGGAAATACTCCAGTAGCATTCTATAATTTACTGTAATTATTTCTGCCAGGTTTCCTGATTTTTAGATCAAGTAATCTGATTTCCAAGGTTGTTTTTAGATTTGGTAAGTGGGTTATTTTACTTCTGAATTGCTCTGTAATACTTAAGTAGTGGCAGAAGTACACAAGAATATATTTATAATCCATGCTTTCTTTCAGACATTTGTATTGCTAGCCTCATCACTGGGTAACCAAAGATGCAAATTATAATGATGGGTTTTTATCTTTTTTGAAAATGGAAAATGAAACTAGTACACATTATGGTTGTGAGCTGCCTCTAAAGTGGTTGCTTGTAACACTGCAAGCAGGTCAGTTGTCACCATGCCTCTCAGGAGTAGTGCTGCTTTGTAGGGTTGTGTGACTACTATCCAATGCTTAGTGGAAAATACAAACCGTGCTTCTAGATGGACAGTTTCTGCAAATGGCCTCTCACTTTGAAAATTTGTTTTCCTAAGCCACTCCCCAGATCATAATCTGAAATTATTAAGTTATAGGTTCATTTCAAAGCCTGATTTTTTGATGCGTGTTTGAGAGTTAATGGAAAAGTTGATAAGGGGCTTAGTTTGGGATTCTGCCACTGCTATTTATCATAAATAATTTAAAAAGATCTAGTTAATGCTTTTGTAATGTACCTTATTTCAATTGTAAAGTGAACAAATATTGTCAAAAGAATTTAAAACAATTATTTTTTGCATTTATATACATAATTCTTCCTTTATGTTCAATATTTATGTAGCATTTCTGTAAAAGCCTGTTTGACCTCCGTATTTTTCACAGCTTGGAAAAATGAAGACTTTGTGTGCCAAGTTGAAAAAAGAACTTGAGATATCCAAAGAGAAATTGTGTACTTCAAGTCAAGACCTTAAGGTATGATTTCATGAGTTTAGCATATAATTTGAAGGTTCTTCAAAAGCTGTATTTCTGAATTGAAGGTATGTATTTTTCTTATCAGAATAAGTCTCTGTATTGCTGTATTCTGCTGAGCAGACCAGTTTACTTCACAAGCTTGTGTAGAAGCATGCCACTTTATTCTGGTTACTTCACCTCTGAAATAATTTGAAATTGATTTATCAATTTGCAAAATATTATTTTATGTTGAAATAAGCATATATGAATTTTTATCCTTTGTCCTGTATTTACATGTTCTTTTCAAGAAAAGGAGAGAATTAAATTATTTCTGTTTATGTGAAAGCACACTTTGTTAAGAATGTCCTTTTCTTTGTTTATTTTTTGTTTTGTTTGTGTTAATCAGAAAAGTTCATGCATGTATCAGGTGATCCTTACTAGCTGTACAATGTGCAGCCCAAGTTTTCTTAGAGTGAAATCTGCCTGGGAACTAATGAAAACACTTGCAAACTCTTTTCTTTAGTTTCAAGAAACTTTTTTTGACTCTGTTGGCTTACACATCACTCCTGTAGTGTCCTGTCTGCCTAATTCAGTGGCCAAGGAAATGAGGAACTCCTGAGATCATGATTAAATTCAATCTCCAGCTGGCAGTGTATTGTATCACTGCCAAAATAGAATTTGCCTACTCCCAGTCTTTCTCAGATTCTTTTGCTTGAGAGAGATATGCTGCTTTATCACGTCAGCTTATTCACAGATATTTCTGCAATATTCACTGAATATTCATATTAATTGATACTTGACCATGATGTCCTATCGTCTGATCTGAACTTCCTTTACTAATCTATGTTCAGAAGACTTAAGACTTCTGCTTTTGTTCCAGCATCTTTGTAGAGGCACCTAAATGCCACCTGTTGTAGCAGATACTTGTATTCTTCATGCATAACATGAATTTCCTGCACACAGACAGTGCTGGGTTTTATGCAGTACACCGGTTTCTGGTATCTTTACATTTTTTTGCAATAATAGTGCATATGTGAGAGAAAACCAAATCCATTCTGGAAACATTTGTGTTAAAAATTTAACATTACTTTAATATTGCAATATTTACATTAAGAAGAGTAAGATTTGTCATTGTCTGATGAATTTAGGAGCATTTTTCCTTTTTAAGCAGCTACGATTTTATTAAAAACCCCCACAAAACGAAAACCGAACAGTGCTTTCAGTTTGACCTGTAGCAAACTTTAGCAGTACTGGAAGTCCAATGCTTTTAGGAGAGGAAAGAATGTGCATCTGTCCTGTTCTTCTGAGCAATATTTTGTCTGAAGAGGGCTAGTATATTAAGTTCTTATTTACCTTGTCAAATGTGGTACTGCTAATGTACTCATGTCCATTTCTGATATTTAGTTTCTTCCCATGGTCAAACCACCAGATAGAGTCTTGATATTTTTCTGTGGTGCAGATAAAGAATACAGTGGGTAACAACAGCTGTGTTGCTGTGTTGCCTACTGACTCAGCTGTAACAGATCAGATTTACGTATGAAAGTTACGTATCTTTTCTCTAGCTTTGAGAGCATGTCCACTCTGCAGAGAGAAGATGCAGAGTGTTCTGCATCTTGGTTGTGGGGGTAGAGGGGACCATGAAGCTCACTGCATCATATGGCTTTTAATTCTCAGAGACGGATTACTGATGCTGCTGTGTTGCAAGCTGTGGGGAAAGGACTATTGTCAATTTTGAAATTCTGTGATTGACAAGATACATTCAGTTTAGCCTGAAGTCTTCTGAACACATGTGGCAATATGGCTGTTTACTTCCTCAGGTGTTAAACACTGGACTGAGGTAACATTTTATGGAGTAAAATTCTTACCAGCCCTTCTGTTCTGTGCCTCTGTTCTACAGGAAGCTCAGGATAACCTAGCGGATGCCAATAAAGAGTTAAATCATCTGCACACTAAGTGTGTAGAGAGAGAGACTTTAATAGGAACTCTAAAAATGGAACTACAGAATGTACAGCAGTGCTGGGAGAAGGAGAAAGTACGTGCCACAGAATTTGAAAACGAAATCCAGAAGCTTACCATGGCTTACCAGGAGGATATGGAGGTATTACCACAGACAAGATGACTGTCAAGAAGAGTCTTAATTTAATCTTGACTTTATACATTTACATACATCAGATGGTTACTCTTAGTCTTAACAGATTTATCCCGCAAAATCTGATTTTAAGATATGTACTTGAAATATGTATTTAATATCTACAAGGTATCAGGACATATCGGTGCTCCTTCCTTCTATATCAGAACTAATAGCTTAACCCTTGCAGAATTTTTAATTTTTGAACTGAGTTTATTTAAAGAGCTGCACTTGACAAACAATTAATTCTTTCAAATTGAATTTTAATAAAAATGTTTTACAGTTGGAGCATACAAAAATATTTTACAGTTGGAGCATACAGTGGTATACAGTGATGTGCTGTTAATTACTGACTCACATGGCAATTGATGCACAGCAAATGTGGAACTGAGGCATTTTTGCCTGCATGCCTATAAATTCTTCTTTGTGACCTGTTAGCTTACTGTGGTGTGCTATATGTAGGATTTCATAACTATTATCTTTCTCCTTATTTTTTTTTTACAGATGTTATTTGTGTTGCTTTTTGTCCCAGTAAAGCAGTTCTGTACCAACAATAGCAATGATGCACTTTATCATAGTTGTTGATCATATTGAGCTCATTACTTTCATGAATTTGGATATGGATGCCAACAGAATAAAAGGAAACATTCTTTCCACATCTTTTACAGTCTGGTATTTAAATAGTGTCCACATGAAGCAGCTGGAATTACTATACACATCAGATAATGATTAAAGTGAGGGAAACTAGAAGCCTGGCTGTATTGTAAAGTCAGCATGTCTACAACACCATGGTTGCAATCAACATGTGTGAATTGATTTTGGGTCTTGGGATCCTTTTTTCCCATGCCAAATGGCTATCATCCTTAGTTCATCACAAATTAAGCAAAAATGTAACGATGGTGTCACACTAGATTTTCCCTAGGGATCTAGGAGATCATCTAGAAAAAAGAAAAGCCAAACTTTTCAAATTTTTTTTATTATCAAAAATACCATGAAATAATTATGAGAAAATTCATCTAATTCTACTGGCAAGAGCTCAGAAAAAACATATTTCCCCATTTCAGCCATCCACAATTTCTTGACTTAAAGCCTCATCCAAGGTCCCTGGAAAACAATGGCAGCTTTTACAATGGCTTACTGACTTTGAATAAAGTTTCTGTTTCTTGTGGCTTTTGAGAAACAGCTCTCTGTTGTTATCTTAATTGAAGTTGCTAAGTTGCGTGTATGCAGTAAAACAGTGAGGGCTGGAATTTCTGTTGCATGCTATTGTTGCTAAGTTTATGCTTAACGAACATCAATTTATTTTACTGCTGACTTAAATTAGTGTAAATGAATGAGGGATGTGGAATTTACTGATGAAGATATAAGCCTGTTTTATCTAGCTGTTCAGTCACACATAACCATGCAAAATTGAGTTTTAGAAGACTTTAGAGTGACTGGGAGCGATTCGTGCTGCCAAGTTATCAGACAATATTCTGCGTGGTACACAGGTACTGAAAGTGGGTGCAGTTTGAATGTACCTGAAGCTGTTGGCATGAATGATTTACTGGAAGATCAGCATCTACCAATGGTGTGGAAATCTTATCTGCATCAGGTCATGGTTTTGACCACTGCAGGACTGGGCTTTTTAATTTATATACTGTCTCTAGACAAATTTTGTAGCAACTGTTGTCTTACTCTAGCTTTAAAATGTGTGATTGCAATTATTAACCAGAAATTTTGGAATTTTGAAAAGGTTTGAGAATGAGTTTTGTGGGCTTTCTTTTTTCAGATATGTGGAGCTCACATTACTACTCATACGATACATGTGTTTGGGTTCTGCACTGTTGAGATACAACAGTTAATTTTTCTTTTTGTCTCAGGAGAAACTAACCTTCCTTCATGGCTTATACCAGCATTTGGTAGCAGGCTGTGTGCTTATAAAACAACCAGAAGGCATCCTAGATAGATTCTCTTGGTCTGAGCTTTGTGCAGTCTTGCAGGAGAATGTTGATGCCCTGATCTTAGACCTCAGCAGGGCTAATGAGAAGGTAAGTGTCCTTAGGCACCAGCTACCTCTATTAAATTCAGTGACATTTGTCCACATCACAGTATCATTAAAAAGGACTGACATTCATCTTATTTCAAAAAGAATTTGGACGTTAATAATTCAATACCATTAATTATGGCTTGTCTACAACTCAGTTTGATGCCATTGCTGTGGGCATGTAAATGTGACTGAAGTCTGTATGAAGTCTCTAAGCTCCACTTTCTGTGCAGGACATGCTAATAGTACTAGCCAATATTAGCCACAGGGACCTAATTAAAAGAAAATAAATTAATCTTACTGATGAAGCAATTCAAAGAACTTAGTAATTTACACTAATAAAGCAAGTCTTTATTTTAGCATAAAACAGAAACAAAATGCGCTCACTCGAAGAACATCATCTTTAAATTATATATTTATGACTCAGAGGTACTATGTAAAAAGTGACGTGTTTTTTTGGTTTAAATACAACTTTTGGATCATGAAATTTAATTCATAAATACAACAGAAAATTTATAAAACATTTTTATTAAAATGACAGTATTTGATTAAGGGAGAAGCTGTACTTTTCTGAATTATTTTAATATGAGTAAGCTTACATGGCCTTTCTCCCAAGAAATCCCTGTGTTTTTAGAACAGTAAAGATCTCTCTTTATATAATTTAAACTAGCACCACAGACTAACATGTGCCACTCAAGAATTTTAGTTCATGTTCTGACTCCACTGATCAGAACAGTCCAACAGTTTAGTAGAGTGGCTTCATGTCTTGGCTGCTCTGGTATTTTGATTTGGAGGCACAGGAAGGGAAAAGCTCTTTTGGAGATTTCTCATCAGCTGGAGTTGTGACCACTCTTCTGGCCTAAGGAAGGGACAGGGCTGCTTACAGTGAATAGTTTCAACTCTGCCCATCATTTAGTAAATACCCCATCAGTCAGTGGAAATTACTAAAGGGGGACATATAATCCAGATTATACATCTTAGATACAGATTTCTGATTTCCTTTTGAAGTAGGGGAGGAAAGAGAATGGAAGGAAATGGAGTGAACACATTGTTGAAAGTGTTTGAGGGAGTTAGTTCTTACTGTTTCTTGCTTTTTAATTTAGTATGATTATTGAGGTGATTGTGAGGTCTCCAGGGCTCTTTTCATATGTATGCTTACCACATTTTCAGGGATTTGAGGCAGTGTTTTTGCCTGTGTTGTACCTGCTTTCTGAGAATAAAATTTTTCTCCTGCAGCTTTTTGTGATGTATGTTGAAGGTATCTTGCTGATATTATCTAGTAACAAAGTGTAGGTATGTGTATTTAGAGATCATTGTTTGCTTGATTAATTTATCCATTTAGTTTCATGTGAGCTGCAGAGTTAAACAACTGAGTGAATCCCCTCATGCTTGTTGAAAACACATCATAAACTAGCAAACTTTTGAGAAAAACATTCTGTACACTAATACTACATGAAATTATTTTAATACTTAGTATATGGAATGTCTTTCTGATAAAACAAAAAAATTAAGTGCTGTTTATTGCTTGTAAGCCTTGCAAACTGCTACAGGGCTAGCATACACAGATTACCAATTTAACAGGACAAATTAACTTGTTTCAAGAAAATTTGAGAAGTGTTTGATTCAGGTTTTCAACAAAGACAGCAAAAGATAGCTACATTGTCATCTGAGGTTGGCAAAACTGAAATGCCAAGTAAGGAAAATTCATTATTCTGAATATTTGACTAAGTAATCTGTTGTAAAAGGCTATTACTTAATAAAGATGTTGAAGAAATGATGACTTAAATTTTATGCTGAAATAGTACATGCTCAAATAATATCTACAGTTGAAGTAAAAAGGTGTTTTGAGTTGTAAAGAAATGTTTTTTAAATTCTTGTCACCTAGATATCTCACCTAGAATATGTTTGCAAAAGCAAGTCTGATACTATAAAAGACCTTCAGCAGAGCCAGAAAGATGCTTTTAGCAAAATGGTTGAGCAGATGAAAACACAGGAAAGCTGTTGGCAGAAACAAAAAAAGTACCTGGAACAGCATTACTCAAGTCTCCTTGGGGAAGTTCATGCAAGGGCACAGGTATGGTACTGTGAAGTTCTGATTTCTTTTTTTTTTTTTTTTTATTCCTCCCTTGTAAATATTTAATGGTTTATCTCAGCAGTTTAAGCTCCTAGCAAATTCAAGATTGTTTTGGAATTTTAGTATATCTTTCAATTAAAAAAAGAAAACAAAACACAACAAATAAAAACAAAACAAAAAAACTGGCAATGTACTCACTACATTTAGACAAGCTTCACTTATAACAAGAAATAAATGACTTTGTTAAAACATTCCAGAAACTAGTTGCTTGATTTGGTCTAGCAGTTACTGGTGATTCTGAGAATTTTATAGGGCAGAAGTTACTTTTTCAGTGTCACACTTTGCAGAGACTCTGTAGAGTAACAGTAAAGTGGTGTCATCTGAGGATAAATGTAGGTATATACATTCTGACTCTAAGAGCCAGTTAGCAGTTAGTGTGGTGGATTTCTACAGTATTAAAGGACTTTGATACACAGGTACTACAGTGAGCTGTGCTTCAAAAGTGTAAGACTTGTCACTCATTCTTAGTAAAATTATCTGCAGTCTGAAATTTTCACTGTTACTCTACAACCACAATTTATAGTCCCATTCTTTTATATGTATTTCACTTAAAAATGTGGTGAAGTTGGGGAAATAAACCTTATTTTTGTGACTGCCATCTGAAACCTCACTAGAAGGCTGTATTTCACTCAAATTTGGGGTTTGGAAGTCTTTGAAATCAGAAAATTGTACTTATGCAGTGTTCTTTAGACAGGACAATTTATGGCAGTTTCTTGGGAGTGAGCTGAAGCCTTGTATCTAATTTTGCCTGGTATTTACGTATCACATTAAATCTTGGCAATGCTAAAAGCCCCCCTATGAGTGGAATAAGTGGTATCAAAACTTATACCAAATTCCTTCAATATACTGTAGTTTTGTCTTATGAAATCATTGCCAAAAAACCTACTTTTCCTTCCTTTTCTGTTCAGATATCATAGGGTCCATGAATGCCTGCTGTTAGGGCTGTCCTAATCCTGAATACTTGCTTTTTGTGAGCCTTGACTTCCTTTTTACCTCTTGCACTTTGAGCCTGTTGGTCATTTTGTCTGCATGATGACAGTTCTGTTGCATCAGAGGTGTACAGGCAGATGAATGTTGTAGCCTTATTTCCATAGCAAACAAGGCAAGATGCTCCAGAGTTTACAGACTGTCTTCAAAGACTCTTAGATGCTCCAGAGTGACGGTGTCTGCATAAAGATACAGAATGCAATATTTAAGTTATTTTACCAGGCATTATTAATTACATTTTATAGGAAATGTATAATAAGTGGAAGTGAAATATAATTTTGCCAGTATTTCGTACTTCATCGTAGTGCTGTGGGTCTCATCACTCTAGGGCCTTTGTTCTAGATGAGGAAACCTTTGCAATTTGCTTTACTTTTCCATCCAGAGATCTGAGTTAATTACAAACAGTGTAATGATCCAAAGAATCTTTTATAGGTATTAGTTCCTTTCTGGAAAAGGAAGACAAGTGATTTTTGCTGTCCTGCATAAAGATAAGGGTACATCATAGCACACATCCTTTTGTTTGCAACTTTGTCTTCAGCCAGTGTTCCATGATGCCTTCTAGTTTTGTTCTCTTAGAAATGCAATAAAAAGTTAGGGCTTTTTAGAATGGTCTCCTTACGATTAAAATGTTCACATCACAAAATCTGGAGGTTTTTGTAGGAGTGACACCTGCCACTACTTCTATCCCAGCTAGTACTTTTCAGAATCCCTGACTCTGAGGTAGGCTCTCTGGATGTTAATAAATACAACTTTGCAGCTGTTACTGTAGGTCAGATAAATGGTGTGATCAGAAAGGAGTTTCACTGTTTTTCTGTAGGGCAGAAATTCTCAGAGTGGCCAGATCACCGATCAGCAATAAACAAGGCACTCTATGAACACCACCTTTCTTTGTCTGTCATCTCCATGTTTGGAGAAGCAATGGAGCTTAAAATGTATATAAATCCTTTTTCCCCTGCCTTTTGTGGAAGGAGTGCAGTCCTCTTGATCTGATAGTATGCCATTTTCAAAATATTACCATGCCTGTTCCTTAGCCCTGCACATTTTATTCAGACTGTGTACGGTCTCATAGGAAATGCTCTCTGAATTTTAACCATCAGTTATTGTTTGTTTATTATGTAGACATATATTAATCTGTCCCCATTTTTTGTGGAAACCACTTAAAATGGAAGTGCAAAACATGTTGTAAGAGAAAAATCCTGTAACTACTTGAAAAATACTAATTTCAGAAACAGAAAAGTAAAAGACTAGCTAAATTGTGAAGGGAAAAAGTTTACTAGGGAGAAAAAATAGTTTCTTTTTTTGTTTTTGGTTTTTGTTTGGAAGCATTGCTTTTTTTACAGTAAGGCAGGTGAGTTAGCTATGGTATCTTGCTATTGTATCAAAAGTCAGTGCGATCAATGCAAAATGAGGAGAAACCCATGTAATTATGCACCCTGTGGGTGTCTTTCATAGGCTTATCTGATCCATGTACTTAAAACACAGAAAGGAAATGGACAGTGGTGTTATTCATTATATGTATGTATGAAGGTAGGAAAATAAAACAGCTGAATCACAGGAAAAGTCATAGTGAAGTCATAGTGCTATTACATCTCTGCTTTCCAGTTCATTTTCATGCTATGTTAGAGAGTAAGGACCCTGTAAGAAGTAGGGTAAAGTTGTGTTGCTAGTAGCATCTAATTTTTTAGTAAGGATTCTTGCAACCTCCCCATCATTGCAAGTCAGTGAAGTATCCCTCAAAGCTCAAAGACTGAACCAAGCCTGCCAATATTTAGAAAAATAATTCTATGCCCCTTTTAAGATCTGTGTTTTTCAGCTTCTAAGAAAACACCTGAAACAGTGTGGGGGAAGACAAAAGCCATTATTAGCCTTTAAAAACAAAAGGCATGTTTTCTTACAAAATTTATACATTTCTGTAGTCAGAGATTG
Source organism: Calypte anna (assembly GCF_003957555.1). Classification (NCBI taxonomy): domain Eukaryota; kingdom Metazoa; phylum Chordata; class Aves; order Apodiformes; family Trochilidae; genus Calypte; species Calypte anna. Next base: position 42,373,242 of record NC_044274.1, on the reverse strand, counting down.
TCTTGTTCACTTTTGCATATTACCATATAAATATAAGCATAAAAATACCAAGCTTTTTTTTTTAAAAAAACAAGCTTTAATTAGCCAGAGCACTGTATGTTGATTTTGCTGCCCACCAACCCTGTAGGGATCATACTTTGTTTACTCAGATATTGCCCTTTCACCTGTGATGGCCAGGAACCATAAGTTGCTTTCTAAATTCAGCTTACCTTTTCAGTTGCTTCCAGTCATGCTATCAGTTTTTTTTTTTTCTGTAAAAATCAAACAGTATAAATAATGCAATAGCACTGAAAGTCTTGTATATGTTCATACTTAATTTTAGAGTAATAAAGTGACACAAACCCTATAAATAGCAGTTTGTAATTAAATTTCTTATCTACTCTATTTTTGTATCACTGAGAGTATTCTAATAGCACTACAAATTCTTTCTCTTCCAAAAAAATAACATATTTATTTGGTAGTTCAAAACTGACTAGGGTCCAGCTCTATAGAAGCATAGAATCCTTTATTTCTATTGTAGGAGTAGCTATGGTTTGGGGTTTTTTGTGTTTGTTTTGTTTGTGGTTTTTGCTTTTTTTCTTCTCTCTCTTTTCTCTCTCTGTTGTGCTTGGTGGATGGAGGAGGAAGAATTAACTAGGGGTGCCCTCCTTCCCATTTTCCTGGGACCTGTACCAAATAGAACACATGGGAATGTGACTAAATGACACCATTTTACTTTACTTTTGGTCACTGCTAACGGGAAAAATTTCACCCCATAATAATAACTCCATAATTTTTAAACAAAATTGCTTATAGCTCTAAGAGAGGTTGTCAAAAGCTTTGCATAATCCTTCTTTGTCATTCCATTCATGTTTGTCCTACTGTGTCCCTGTATTGTAACTGGAGCATAAGCATTTAACTTGAGCTTGTGGGTTTCTTGTGAACAGGGCCTAAAATTTCTTTTCTGCTTATACCACTGGATCCTGTTTAAATGTAGCCTCAAGTGGTTATTCCAGTCACAGGGTAGTGTCATGCATCGAGAAACCAGTCTAAGTCTCTGAGGTCTCATTTGAGTGTGTTGATTCCTTTTCAAGAACTGTACATTATAAAAAACCAACCACTCTGCACGGTCTGACCCGAGTCCTGGCTTTCCCCAACTCCTACTGTCTTCATTTTGCTACGCTGATTTACTGTTTTAAATCTCCCCCTATTTTGGGGCATAGAGAGGAAAAGGAAAAACAGTTTGCAAGTTGAAAATCTGTAATATGCTAGTGAAAAAAAAATCTGTATTACTCTTTCTTTTGAAAACTCAGTTCTGTATGAGACCTAATTAATCTATGAATATATAAGTAGGGGGTTGATTACAAAGTAATTAAGAGATCACCTTTACTTCCCCTTTCCCAGCTGCTGCCAATCTGTTTAGGTTTGTCTTCCAGGCTATTCTTTCTTTTATCATGCGCTTATACGCTAACTTTTTTCCCTGCTTTTAAGAGCTATATTCTTTCTGAAATGAGAGCATGTGATTGCTTATTGTTAAGCTAGCTCATAAAACTGTTTTGTGGGCAGCCAGATACTGCTAAGCCTTCTGTAAGATATTGCAGTGGTGGTGTATTACTGTGAGAGATCTGGAGCCCATTTGTAGTTGAAGATTTTGCGAATTTTCCTCATACTAATGATTAGTTTTCCAATATCCACTTCTGTAACTGTTTACTAGAAGAGATACTTTGTAAACATTGCTAGTAATTTTTATTCCTTTAGTGTGTTGTTTTAATCTGAAAAAATTTTCTGTTAGCTGTTGTCTAGATAAAATTATTTTGTTATTTTAATATAATTCTCCTAGTTATTATTTCTTTTGGTCATGTTTGTTTGGTCACCTTATCCTAGGAATTCCAAGAAACAGCAGAGAAAAACAAGGACAAAGTTTATGCCCTTGAAAGAAGATGGGAAAAATTGGGTCTTGAAAATATTTCTGTGAAAAATACATTACTGCAGGTTCAAAAGGAGCACTCATCTCTCCTGGTAGCATGTGCGCTGCTGGCAGGTGCCCTGTATCCTCTCTATGGCCGATCATGTGCTATGTCTTCCCAAAGAGACTTTCTTCAGGATCAGGTCAACATTTATGAATTGGTGAAACAGGAGATTAGAACCCTAGTTCATGCCCTGTCTGATGTAGAGGAAAAAAATCAAGACGAAGCAAAACTAAAGAGAAGAAAATTCTTTGGCCTGATTCATGTGTTCCGAAGAGGTGTGATTGCAGTTTTGGCAGCTAACAGACTCAAGGTTTTAGCACAGTCTTCCAATTCTCTCTTCTCCTGGGCAAATGACTTCAAAGGAGGCATCGGAATTCTAGTTTGTATGGGAGACTCTAAAGGAAAGCATAATCTGTCAAGTAAGATAATTGTTTTGTTCTTTGGTAAACATTATGTCAAATTACATGGTTAGTGAATAACAAATAGCAGTGTTATTAATAGATCGGAAAGACAAAATTAGTAACATTTTGACAAATGTAATTTCTGGATTTATGATTTTTGGATGTCTTGACAAGTATGATTTCCCCTAAAAGGAAATGTTTAGCTGTAGAGCACTGAGAGAAAAGTTATAACTACACATGTCAGCTTGTACTGTTTATGAGCTCATATCCATGACGTGTATTACGGATTTCAGAACTAGATGGTACTGCATCTTCTTTGTGGTAAACATTGTGTAAGGCTCTTAAATGATTGACCATCAAGACATTTTTTAAAAAATATATTCTCTCTACTTTTATTAATAACTTTTTATACTTATTTCCTACTAAAAATGCAAAAAGTTATTTTCTGCTCAGGTAAAATATTAGTATAGAATTTCTATATTTATCATCATAGATTATATAGTCTTCCTGTCCCTTACTGTTACCAGACCAGCTCAACTACCCCTTACCAAGGATAAATGGCATAAAAAATCTTTTGCACACTAGAAGTTCCATCTATTTTTTTTGTTTAAGTAGTTCTAAAAGCACACTTAATACAGTCTAATTGGTCCCGAAAGAAGAATTAGTTTGAGACTTACATACTTAGTTTTGCTTAATTTCTGAAAGAGATGGAGATAGTAATTTGCCTAATCTAAGTTACTCAGTTTTTACTTCTAGCTACAATTCTGTTTCACAGGTCATGAAGAGGAACAAATTCAGTATGTTGAAGCACTCAGCTGGTTTACTAGCTCTAATCTCCTTGCTGCAATAATCAGTTCTGTCACTGAATTACAGGATATTATTAACCAAACAGGTAATTTAAAGCATGTATTCATATGTTAGAAGACAAAAAAAAAAAAAAAAAAGGTAATCAATTTGGCTACATAATTTCAATTTTTAGAATTTTATCTGAGATTTTCTGGATCGAATCTCTGGAGAGATGTATTGCTGGAACAGAATAATTTTCTTTAACTGATGATATGATACCTCATCATTATGGTATATAGAATCATGGAAACAAAAGGCTGGAGAGTGCATTAGAAAGCATATAAACTGGGTGGCCTGCTTTGAAGAGAGGAATAAAAAAAAAAGAAAATCACCACCACACTAGTAGATATTTGTCTAACATGTTCTTAAAAGCTGCCAATAAAGTAATATTTACAAGCTTCTTAGTTATCTTGTTCTATGTTCCTAATATTAAAAAAATATTTTGCTGAAGCTCAACCCATTTTTTTTTTCATACAGAAATTCTGCAGAATTCCTGTATCATTTATCTGCATATTTCATAAGTGCAGGCCCTAAAACTGGCACATATGCAGCCGAGGATGTTACCTCTGCTGACTGACAGGAACTAATTTTCTGCTGCATTTTCCATGATATGGAACCAGAATTTCCAAATCTGGAAAACAGTTGAATTTGATAAATGCTATTTTCATCTGGTTTACTTGCTATTTTATGGGGGGGTGGGGTGTGTGTGTGTGGTTTTATTTGCTTTGTTTGTTTTACCCAGTGTATAGCACACCTTATTTTATATCTCTACTGTGTTTCTTCTCTAATTATATGCTTAATTAGATTTTTTTTCTAGATTCTGTAATTTCCTTAGTCCTTTCTTGTACAGAATTCTGCTATGTCTGTGGAAAATTTTAGTGCCACTTTCTGGAATTGTCACCTCTTCTATACTAGCTGTTAACTGTCTATCTTAATTGCATTTCAATGAGGGCTGATGTAAGATCTCACTCGGTTCTTCTTCATTGCTGTCATTCTTCATTGTTTGGCATCTGGTAGCTTGGAGTCCCAACAATTCTGTCACAGAATACAGCATATTAAAGGAAAGAAAATTTATATGATAAAGGGAAATAACAGGACAGATAGGTGATGCATTTCCCAGAAGCCTGAACAGTAAAGTGGTACCAGCAGTCAGCCTTTGAATCAAAAGTGTTGTGATTCAACTTCGGGTGCTCTTTTCTTTGATTATCCTGTTTTCAGTACCTTAAATTTACAGTCTCACAAAACACAGTTTGAACAGTTTGTGTTTCAGAATATTTATGGGGCTTACACTTAAATTTTTCCTGTGTGTAGTGTTGAGTAAGAAAACAGAAAACTGAAAAAAGAATCAAGAGGAAGTTTACAGCAGCACTGATCTGCTGGAAGTGACTCGTAAGAATAACCTGAACGTCATGACAGTTTGCTGTATTGCAAAATGACAGAATTGTCATGAACTTTGGTACCTGATATCTTGACATTCAACACAGTTTTGATGTTAAGAATTAGGAGAAGCTGTGCTGAGAATATTATGACCGTAGTCAGTTTGGTTATTCTTTCAAAGCTTATTTCTGTTTTAAATCACTTCCACACAGCCTCAAGTTTTAACTGTGTTACCTGGAATGCTTTGCTTGCGAGATCAAGAGCCTCGCTGGAACCTTTAGTTCAAAAAATAGTTATAAATGATTTGAAGTTCGATAAGAAATTTCCAGAAGTATGGAAGTGATAAGGCTTAAAGGAATATATTTAAAAGAAAGCTTGCATACTTAAGAAATTTTGTTCTGCAAGTCACATTTCAAATAGAATTTAAACCTTTGAACTGACTTAAATTAATTTGAATTGAAAAGAGGAAAAATCAGGCATCTCTCTTCAGACCTTTAAATAATGGCAGTTCCAGATTAAAACTCACATTACAGGAGAGAGTAGGCAGAGGAAGGTGCTGTCTAGATCTACAGCATGGAATGGTTTGGTGTCTTAGAAAATGCTTTTAAAGATGTCTAAGATCTAAGGAACCATTAGAGGCAGTTAAAAGAAACCAAATCAGGATCACTCAGGTAACACTGGAACTTTTGGGCCTTTCTGCTGCATATCTGAGGCACATTTCTTGAGCCTTTACAAAAGAGTTTTTTGTTTGGTATTCATGATCATTTCCTTTCACACTGTTCATTATTTCAGTGCTCATTCCAGCATGTCTTGGAATGTTAGCTTTAACTTTGAATGCAGGTTGATTAGACTTCTGGTGTCTTTTGGTTTGTTTAGGTTTGGTTTTTGGCCAGGATAGTTTTAGGTTTGTTTGAACAGAATTGGTGCTGCAATAAACCAGACAAAGCAAAGGTCAAGTTTTTTGAATACAAATGTCATCAACTGTTAGATACACAAAGCTTTTGAAGCTCACCATGAAAATTTTAATCTACTGTAGTATTGTTAAGTTCATCCTGCTGACTGTTCTTTTTCACTGAAACTGATTGAACTAGAATTCTTTCTCCATCAGTCCATGAAGTAAGATTTGTGACTTTTCATTGCCTTTTTCTTTGGTTGATTAAAATAAGAATTAATTGCTTTTTGTACTATAGTTGTATTTGTGGTAATAATTTCTTATGAACAACCCAGTATATGTGATTTAATGCTTGTATTTTAATTCCTCCATCCTTCTTGGGCAGGTATTTAAAATATGTATATTCAAACCATATTTTCTTTTCAAAGACTTTTCCTTGTAGAACTGTATTGTAGTCTCATTTCTTCTTTCAAAACAGTCAGTAACTTGCATCAACATTTTCTGTGTATTTAATCCAATATGCTTTTTATAAAAAAATAAGCAGAGGCTCTTTTATTTCCCATCCCAATAAAGTGCCTTAAGTTGTGGCTTCTGAACTGTTCTGCTCAATGGGGATCCAGTTATGAAGTGGAATGATCACTTCAAAATGCTACAACATAGCTGCCTGAATTATTGTAATTAATTTATTTTTAATACAGTTGAACTGGAGGGTCTAGATACAGGGAAAGAGGTTGCCACCCTAGGTACTGCACATATGGAGAAATACTGTATTTTCTGGCAGGTGAACAATCTCATGTAAAATCAGTTACCAGTTGGAACGAGTAGGAAAAATGAAGGAACAGTAGCTCATTGACAGTATTCTTGTTTTGATGTTTACCAAAAATCACAGCAAAGGAGAATTCTGTAGGAGGTTTTTGTGTGACCAGACATGGATGACAGTAGAACTATTTTAATTTTAGATTAATATAGCTGAACATTCAAACTATTGAATACACTGTGACTAGAGAAAAGATATTGCCTTTGAAAATCAAAGGCAGGTAGGGCTGGATAATTTGTATTAAGTTAAAATGATGAAGGTGGCATATCTTTTATGTGATCAGTAATAGAAAACCAACAGAAGAGAAAAAGAGGATCCTCAGTGAAAGTAGCCAGAGCATTCACAGAATCACAGAATATTAGGGTTGGAAGAGACCTCAAAAGATGAACTGTGGATGAGAATGATAATATTTTTTTTATTTCCAGGGATATTTTGTTAGCTGAAGTGCAAGATAAAAATGCTGGATGAGATCTTTACCTTTAAAGATGAATAGAAAAAGAGTGCTGGCTTAGAAGGGAAGAAGAACAGTTGACTAGTAGCAGGGGTTATGGAGAGCATGAAAGAAAGGGTACTCAAAAATGGTACTCCAGTTAAGCGCTGGAAGCAGTATTTTGAAGTGAAACAGGAGAATAGCTCTGAAAAAAATGTTTTACTTTATCATGTGGTTTTTTTTGATTGCTTACATCTTACATTGTGATTGCTTTCATCTCACATGTGTAAATTATAAATTCTTTATAATGAGAATCATAATCTAAAAATATGTATAATAATGTTTTGCTTGCTTTGCACCTTTGTCTTTATGCTAGCAATGTATAAAAATAAAGTCTTTAGCTTCAACAGGCTATGGTCATTTTTTTCAGTTTATACTCTTAAGTAAGTATTTTAATTCACTGTAGCAATAGGAGATCTGCTGTAGTATTGAATGTAAATAAGCTCCTCCATACTTGTCATCTTACACTGATAGTATCATAAGACAAGTAATGACAGATTAAGACCTGCCTAGCAGAGGGAAAACTAAATTACAAGACTTTTATTAAGGCATAAATAAACCTATTAACTGTTATCTGGAATACCAATTAGTGGAAGGAGCACTGACAATTTTATTTATCAACATTAAACACAATTATTAATTACAGACCTGACGAATCTAGCAGTAAGCAGGACATGTTGGGTGTGCTGGGGCCTTAAGTCCATTATATGAGAAGGATGATTACCAAAATCCTGTGGGGAAATAAGTAATTGTAGCTGTAAAATTTTAATTGCCTTGAAATAAGGTAAATTATATTCTCTTGTCTCAGAATATAAATAGTATGGCATTAAGGTACCAAGCCTCACTAATTTTGAACAGCAAATGATTTAGACATCTATAGAGGGGAGAGGAGTCAGGAAACCCTCAGAAATTTGCATTGTAAATATTGCCATGAAGTGATTTACCATGTGCTGTCACATCTGACATACTTGAACTGGCTTGCATTTGCTTGCATGGGTCATACGTGTTTTCTGAATTCAAAATGTAGAACATGCAAGAAAGATGTAAAGAAGTAGAGTATTGGAGGAGAGCATAAAAATAGCTGGAAATTAATTCTTTGACAAGAAAATCCTATTCTTTAAGACCCTATCTGACCTATTATTCCAAAGACTGATAGGAACAGTGCATTTGTTGTTGACAGCAGAATTTGTGCTGAAGCTTCTCTGAGATATTCCTGTGAGCTGAGTCTTCCACTCTTTAATTAAAATTTTCTATTAAGTATTTTAAAGATGCTATTTCTTGTTGCTTTCTTTTTCCACTGAAAAAACCCTGAAACTAAGAATCTACTTGGTATTTCTCTTTTGTTGTTGTTTCTTAAAGATCCAAAGCCCTGGCTTTCTGGACATTTACTTCTAAGTGCAGCCAGGAACTCCTTTTCAAAACTTATGGACAAACTGGAAGTCATAATGGAGACTGTTCCATTAGACAGCAGCAGGAGCCTGACTTACTTGGAGAGAGACTCCTTGATGCAGAGGCTGGCTCATGGACTTCACAAAATAAATACCCAGGCTCTGGAAGCTGGATTGTGTGACAGACTACCCATTATGGTAGGCGTGTTTATACTGCTACTTCATGCAAAGAGTAGGTTCACAGATTAAGTGTTACAGTGAAGCTCTTTTGATAGTAGCATTAATTTTTGTTTCAGGTTGTTTATGAGTCTGTTTCATTGAAGTCAACAATACAGAGAATCAGAAATTGATTTGCAACACACAAAAAGATTAGGGCATGAACAGATCTTTTATTGTCAAATAATTTTAAGAGAAGATTTAATGTATACAAGAAAAGAGATTTTTTATAGTTCTATCAAAAGGATCTTTGCTTTATAAGAACAAACCTGCTTTTGTCTTTAACTCAATGTTAAAGTTCTCTTTTTCCTGATCAGTGAAGGTAACTTTCTTCTCCTTAATCAGAAGGAAAGGGTAATCTGTCTTTTATCATGAAAACAGATGCTTCCTTGAAAACAGAATTTTAAGTTACCCTCAGCAGTAGGTGAAACATGTTCACATTTTTGCTCTTGTGTCTTTTAGAGAGGGAAGACAAAATGACAACTTTGTCTGATTTGCTTAGGTATCAAATGTGATTGATTCAGTTGTTAAAATAGCACATATTTGTTAATTGATTGATTCAGTTATTAAAATAACACGTGAATTTGTTTCTCTTTAACTAACAGAAAAGCATAGCATCCTTGCAGAAGCAAATACTTGAATTTACACAAAGACTTCATTCAGCAGAGGTGGAACGCCGCTCACTGCGCCTAAAACTTGCAGAATTTAAGTGTAGTTTCAGTGAGATGAAGAAAGAAGCTGACAAATCCCAGAGCCTGCAAAAGCAATTAAATATGTTTAAGCAATCTGTAAGTATATTTGATTTAGAGGATACTGCTTAGAAGAGATCCTCCTTTTTACACATTTTTTTGATTTGTGTTCTTTTGAAAAACAAGTAAAATATCAATCTGCTATTAACAGAATTTTCCAGAAAATTTGCCTTGTATACGTTACTAAAGTGTAAGTCATATCTATTTAGATATGGCACTGGTTTGCCAGTGCACAGTATAAATGGAACAGTCATGGCCCAGAGTGAGCAGCATTTTCTGTAGCTGTGCCCAGGGTTGGTCCTGAGGCCTGGTTGTTAGACCTGTCAGCATGTCCCCATCAGATTTATTCCAAGCAGAGAATATTAACAGATAACTTTGCAACCAGTCTCCTTCCTGTTCCTACCTGGCAAAATGGATATTTTTTCTAATTTAGTCATCTTTAGTTTTATTCTCCATGGCTTTTATTCCCATACGGTTCTTGGACAGTTAGAGAAAGTTGTCATGTTTTATATTGTCATTCGAGTGTAGATGATGATTTTGCCTGAAGAATTATTTCTTGTTTCTGGAACATACTGGAGAGGGAGTAGAGTCCAGGAAGATGTTTACAAGGGTTAATAAGATATGCATTGAAATGAAGGACATTGATCCGCATTTTTCCTTCTAAATTTTGATTCTTTTCAACCTGGAGTGCTAGTTTGAGTAGAATAATGAATCTTTACAGTTAACAATACCCTAAATGTTTTGTTTTGTTTTGTTTTAAATGAAGCAAATAAGTTGTCTGGAGTTTTACTAAAAATTCAGTGATTTGTCTTTGTGTCAAAAAAACCTATTTTTTATCTTTGGCATGCATTTATTTTAGAATTTGGTCTGTTTGTATGTGGAGCTCTGAAAGTCAAGCATGTAAACAAGTGAATACAGTTACACAATCAAACACAATTTATTTCCCTTATCAGAAACTGATCACCCCTGAGAGACTTGAAAGTGCATGTGAAGAATTAAATAATGCATTACATCGGGAGCGTCAGGCACAAGTGCTTTTGAATGAACAGGCCCAACAGCTACAGGAGTTAAACAATAAACTAGAATTGCACTCCAGTGAAGAGGCAGATAAAACCCAAGTCTTAAGTGAAACTGTGAAGGTAAGGTTATTATCCTTCTGAAATAGGCACTAGAAATTTACCATTTGGTGAATAATATTGCCGTTTTTGTGCATATTGGAGTAAATGTACACATACTACTGAGCCTATGGAAATTTTAGGGTACTCAGAAAACACTCAGAAGATAAAACTTCAAGGTATAACTTCCTTTTTCTGCTTTTGGGACTGTAGAGTTTATGCCAATTGCATCTGTAATCTCTGAATTGTCTGGACTTTACATGATGATGAAAGTATAAGTTATCAAACACATGAGACAGCAGTTCTGGCTATCATGACGTGTTTGCAGACTATAGGAAAAATGCAGGAAGAATTACAGGAATACTTTTTTTTTTTTTTTTTCTTATGGAGATAGTAAGAATATTTTGAAACCTGGATTTTTTATTTATTCTTAATAAATATATTTATTCTTAATAAATATTATTATTTATTCTTACTTTTTAGTAAGAATATTTTGAAATCTGTTTCCTAGATTAAATCTTAAGGTTGGGAAAACATCTGTCAGTTTGTAATATGCTGGGTGAGAGTAGAGAAAGATCCTTTTTCATCAGCATTTAGAATTTTCCCCGGACATAATGAGTAATGAGGGAAAAGATGATAGCAAATCAAGAAGTTGAAAGAATAACGGGTTTGAAGCCATCTGGATGTCTAACATGGGAAGGGAAGACACATTTTGATGGCAGGCCAGTAATCTAGAGTGACCTGAACTCTTTATTTCTGATTTAAAGGAAGCTTTGCTCCTTGTGTCTGCTTTTCAGCCCTAGCACTGTCTTTCGAGCTCCCACTATGCTTCTCTGTATTTAGAGTTGAACAAAAGAGGCTGTTACACTGGTATTGCACAAGCACTTGAGATTCCAAGGAAGACTGAGGGAGGAAGTGATGAGAAATGTCAAGAGGTGGGAGGAGAACCAAAAAGATGCAACCTACGGAACTAACAGAAATAACCCATTTTGAAAATGTAACAGTGAAAACAGACATTAAGGAAGGTGACTTGAAGCAGAGTTGAAGCTTGTAGTGATTTACAGTGCAGGAAGCAGAAAGATGTTAATTTTTTTAAGGAGGGTTTTCATTATCAGTATTATTTATTAAAAATGTCTTTCCTGACTAAGGCTGAAAGATGAAGACATTTCCAATTTACCTGTTTGTTTTTATCTTTTTTTGTTCCTCCCAGTCCTCCAGTCTTGGGTGTTTTAATGTAAGAATAAAAATGTTTAATGTTTAAATCAGTTTGCTTTATAACACTATTGTTCTTTTAATTTCAGATATAACTGCAGTGTATATATAAGTAACTGGAATTATATTTCATTTTTTTGGGAAATACTTAATCCAAGATTCTGAAATGTTTACTAGGATCATAAAGGTGGGAAGGAGTAGAAAGCAAATATTGTTTGAAATTTTCCTTAAGTTCTACTCTTTATATCTTTATAGATAATACATGGTGTTTCAAGGTGGTATACTTTATAAGTAAAACATACTTCTACTTTCTCAGAGGGAATGTAACAAAAAATCAGTTGTAGGCATTTAAATTATAGTATGAACTTTTAAACGAATGTATTAAAAGGATTGTTAAATATTGAATTAGATTTCACAGCTTTTGGTTTTATTAATTACAGGGTAGATATATATTTTTAGAGACAGCAGTGATCCTCAAATGCATCCTAATTCTGCTACTCCTTAACTGTTTACTACTGGAACAACTTGATTTAGTGTAAAATGCTTGATTGTAGCTGAAAGCTGTAAATACACTATACAGTGTCATAATATAGCTGTTGCAATAGAATCGAGACTAAGAAAGTTGACAAAATAACCAATAGAGCTGAAACTCAGCACTTATAGTAACATTCTAAGTGTTACTTAAAATTATCTATAATTATCAGGCCTTTCCATGGAGTTCTGAACCAAATTTAAGTCGTTGACCTGTTGCTGTATAGTGTCCCTAAATTTCTGTTTAAATACCAGAAGATTGATTGACGTATCTTAAATCCTTTATGATGTTTACTATAATAGCAAAAAACTGCATTTTGTTTGCAACAGTTTGTGTCTGTGATGGTGTCAAGGAAGGCAACAAGCTTACTTGTGGTAGCCCGGCACCAGTAGTTCACAATCCAGTTTCTTCATTTTTTCAAAGTCTTTAATATATGACTTGATAACTTATGCTTTCATCATCATGCCTTTAGTTTGTCTAATTTTTTTAATAAAAATAATATTTTGTACAGTTCCAAACCTGTGCTGAATGAGTACTTTCTAAATTGGTATCAGTCTGACACAAACTACTTTGATACCAAGGGATAAAGTCCTTCTTTTTTTTTTTTTTTTTTTTTTTTTTCCTACTTTGATCTCTGCATGTTTGGGTTTTTAAAATTCAAGAAAAAAAATCTTTCATGAGCTTTTTTTTCTCCTTCAGTTTATCATGGTCCCACTTTATTCATGAGTTTCTTTATGGCAGGCATAAACGCTTTCTGCTTTTACCCTGGCATTTTAGCTGATAGATATTTTTCTCTTGACTAATTGGCTTTTGTTACTTAAATGTTCTGGGGTTTTAATTTTTTTTTTTTTTTAAATTTTTGTTGGGTTTTTTTTCCTTATTTTTTTTTTATTTGTAGCTTTTCTTTTTGGAGTACGGTAGAACAATCTCTATAATAATCAATACTGACCTTGTAAAACAGTGTTTTTACAATTGCATGAGCTTTTAAATGCCTAAATAGCATAGAAGCAAGCGGAATAAAAAAGAACTGTTGCACTGGAAAAACAGGATGAAAAAAATATGCCTTCGTATTTATCTTAAGACAAAATAAGGCTAATTATATATAAAAAGCTGAAGACTGTGATGGTGTACAAGTGATTTTGGATGAAGTAGAGTGTAAAAAGAGCAATAAAAAACCCCTTGCTTTTAATTCTTCATCATTTTTAAACACCTAAGAAGGAGAAAAAGAAAGTATTACATGCTTTGGGTAACTTTCTTTTAAACTTCAGCAGCAATCAGTAAGGAGATATGTTAGTACTCACGTACTTTCATAAAATAGGCTTATTAAAGGAGCAATACTTAATTTCTTAGCTTTATCAGTTCAGATTTTAATCCTGTATGTTTTTATCTTCTTAATGGTATATGCCGCAGAGACATCTAAGGCAGCCAATTGCATTCAAGGTCAGTTGGAACTAAGCAACTCTTTTATACCACTTTTTTATTAGATGAGGTGAATCAGTAGCTCTGATTCCACTCTCTGAAGAAAACTTTTACAGAAATGCTAAACAGACATCTATAACAGACATAATTTTTCTCCTTATACAAGCATGTATTAATTCCAGTAATTTATTTTTTTTTTACCTACTAACAAATCCTGAGTATATAAAGTATCTGTAATGGAAACAATATCTTTTTAAACTTTAATAAATGGAGCATGTCCTATAAATTTGTAATGAGTAACTGTGCATTTCAAGTACAGTGTATGTGGAATCATGTAACGTGTTACTGATCTGCCTCAAAATAGCCTTCAATACACATTTAAGGATAAGATACCCTACATTTTGGGTTTATTTTCTCTGCTGAGCTTAGTAAAAATGCCATTGATTTCTGACAGGGTAAGATGAGATAAAGTATCTAATCCAAGTCATTTGATGACCTTCACAAAAAAACATTTTCTGATGGGAAGTTTTGGGTTGCTTATTTTCACTAGTTATTTAATTTAGATCACTATATCTGTATACTTTGCTTAGAAAGTTTAGTATCCTTTGCTAAACTGACACATCTGAATTAATTAGATTCTGCTGGACATTGGGATTTTTGGATTTGTTAGAAGTGGATGTTTTCCCTGAGTGGGCTCTCTGTTCTTGGTGTGGATTTCAGGTGAAAGTGATATACAATTGTTGTTTTTCCTCTTTGCATGTTTATAGCTGTATATTTTCCTTGAAAAACCACTTAAATTATTTATGCAATTTGTTTTAGTCATACCATTGCATATACTTTTCAAGTCAGTTTCTCAGTTGTCTGCTTTTGCAGATGTTTCAGTATTATAGCTCATAGAAAGGTTAAAAGGCCTCACTTTTGAATTTTGAAATTGAATTTTTGCTTATTTGTTTGTTTTAGACTCTGACATCTCAAGTTGGAAAGACTACTAGGATTTCAGTACACTGAGGGATACTGTTGATTCCCCAAAATCTTGTATTGCAAAAAAACCCTGGCATTTCTATGCATTGCTCAGTTAAGTTAAAGGCTGCTCTTTAAAGAAAGCAGTACAGCTGATTAACATTAGCATCTAACTTAGTAGAGAATTTGTATTAATCAAGCTTAGCATGTTAAAGAGAATCAAGCTCCCTTCTGAATAGCTTAGAAACTGAAATTCATAATTCATTAATTAAATGCTTTTTTTTTCATTTCCACAGTCTCTATGTTCTGAACACCTAAATAATTTATAAAGTAGGTAAAATGGATTAGCATTGCCATCTGCCCTGTTCTTAGTCAAAAGAGGTCATATGTTTTCGTACTACAATAAATTACAGGTTAAACAGTTTTGTCATGTATTTCAGTCTGTGTTAGCACTATTTTTAAAAGAAGTAAGTTCGCTCATTCTCCTTCTCTGTTACATAACTTTGACTACTGGTAACTTCTGAGGTATCTTCAAAGAGCTAGGTCATCTGAAGACTTGCCCTGGAGCTGGTCCTGTGTGCTTAAGTTTGCAATGAGTTGTGCATGGAATTTAGGTGTATGGGAAGGGATCATCCTCTCAGGGTTTGTGCTATCAGCTGGTATCCTTATTTAGTAAGACAGAGACAGAGAGAACATTCTCAGAACTTCACAGAAGGAAAGATGAAGATGGTGATGATGAAGTCTTCATTCTATTATTCAACCTATACTTTAAGCTAAACTTAAAGCCCACATCTTGAATTCTGTCTTCAGTTGTTTGTTCCTGACAACACTTTGCTTTATTTTCTTGCTGCCTTTTTTTTTTTTTTTTTTAATTCACAAGCTTGTGCAGTGAATCTCTTGGAGATAAATGATTATGCTCTATTCTGTTTGAAACTTTGAAAGCAACTCTTTATGTGTGGTGCATATGTGTTCCTACTTTGCTTTAGTTAGTCTTTAAGATTCAGGGTCCAAGGGTTGCCTTGTTCTTTTTCCATTCTAGAGATCGCCTCATTAGGAATATTGATTACTGTACTTCCTTCCTAAAGTAACCTATTTTCAGCCCTGTTGTTAGGTCTGTGGATCGCCTTTATTCTGTGTCCAGAATATTCATCAGTATCTGCCTGAGTAGACTGAAGGGACTGAGTTCAGTATATGGCCTCAAAGAAAGTCCTGTATTTGCTCCGTGGTCATCAATGAGGCAACCAAGCAACTAGCAACCAGGCTGCTGAAGGTCTGCCTTAACTATTCTGTCAGTCTTTCTGGAAAACATGTAAACGAGGAGCAGAATAGGAGGAAGAATAATGTTAAAATATGCGGTTATGATCTAGTTATGTGTTTGCGTTAAGATGAGGTTCAAGACAATAATTCAAAATTTTGCAGTGTGAGTCACACAAAAATAATTTAATTATTTTTTTAGTTTTTTGAAAGAACATTGGTGTTACTCTGTGCAACTGTTCCATTCCGCTGTGGTTCTTCTTTTGGCCAGTTTTGCAAATTGAATGTTGGTAATTGCTCATTGTATTTTGAGCAATGTTAACATTTTACATTGGAATTTGAACAAGGATTCATACCAAATGAACATTTTTGGTTGTGTTTAAAGTATTTCATAGTAGAATAATTTAATTGGTTCGTAGTAAGAATATTATTGAGCCTTTTTTTTTTTTTCAGCCAAATTCTTTTATTATTCTTTTATGTTAAGAAAATAATGCCCAAAATTGTTTCCACCTTAGACGGAGAGAAGAATTAAAGAATTTGTAAGTTTATTACAACTCTTTTCAATCTAGTTATGTGTAAACATAATTTATGTAAGAAAGAGAGACATCCCTAATTTGAAAAAATTATATTTTAACATCTCAAAAAGTTTAGGACTGAGGGAGATGCTCTCACCACTGTTAAAGGTTGGATGTTATTGGGTGACACGAGAATAAGTCATCATCACTTATGTATAGCACATATGAAAATATCATTTACAACTAATTTATTTAATCTTTGAATGCTCATTTTGTCTAGGAATTAGTTTCTAAGTAGTAATAGATTTTACCTTCTTTAAAATTACAGAATAAGTTTGGTTGTGCTAGTCTGATTTGGTAGTCTATTTTCAACAGTAATTTTACTAATCAAGCACTTTGGTGCCCTTCTGATAGTTTGCAGAGAAAGGCAGGTAACCAAGACATGTAGAACTGAGCGCAGGAATACTGAAAGTAATGTGCAAACAAGATTTAGTAATGCAACTGCAAGTTATTTCTCAGCAGGTGGCTAAGACCTTTGGTTCATTGGTCTAGGATATTAATAATTGGCACGTAGTGAAATCTGTAATGCTTTAGTTGTATCTTTGCAATAGGGAAGTAATGTTGCCTATTTCAGAGAATATTTTTATTTTGAGTCTGTGTTCTGCACTGTGCTATTGGGGAAAAAGAAAAAAAAAGGGAAAAAAAAAAAGAAAAGAAAGGGAAAAAAAAAAGAGATTCTGTCAAAGAGTAAATTTTGAAAAAGCAAAGCCTTAACAAATTGCATGATCCAAAGCATATTTGTACTCTTTTAAAAGTAAGTTCCAATGTTCTCTACATCTTCCATTTGTATGAATGATTTGTGTCCCTTGGGTGGGGAAGGGGAGAATAAATGGAACAATATTAGGATCTAAAAGCTTAATGGTTTTATTGCTGCACTGTAATTACACTAATAAACACCTCTGTCCGTGACCCTGGACTTTATAGTGCAGTGAGAAAGATTTATTGGCATGTAGTTTGGAAGAAAAATGGGATTATTGTGTAATTACAGTATGCGGTTATTAAGGATATGAACTTGCATTCTGTTTATCCTTGTTATTTTAAGACCTTCAACTATGTTTCAGTTTTCACTCAAGAATACCTAAAGGCTTCTTGGAAAGCCAGTGCCTGGGAGATCTTTGTTATGTTATTGAGTAAACTACAAAGTAACTTTGTTATCTTTATATGTGCAGAAGAGATCAATAGATCTTTAAACCAGCACACGATGGTTTTGAAGAAATGTTCTAAACCCTATTTTCCTAGTAGTTTAGGTATCAATGTGTAGGACTTTCTGCTGTACAGGTTCTTGGTATACAAGTTCTTAATATGTAGATTTGCTTCTTTCTGCTGTTTGTCTATGGTATCTCTAGGGCCCCGTAATTTTTTCACCTTTGTCAGATTTTCCCATGAACTCCTTTCTGTCTGTGTGAAGCTAGCTCTGTAAAGATCTTTTCTTGTGAAATCACAAGCAACTAACACTCAAATACCTATTGGAATAGAGTTAACTATGCATCTAGCTGGCGTGAGGCTGAAGGGCTATTTCTTGGCTATATACAATGAGAGCAGCCATGCCTATCTTGGCTTTTAAAATTTAATTCAATGCTATTTTCATTGGGTATTTTTCAAAATTTGTACCACATTCATGTTCCAAAATGTATAGCTATGCTATCTTCTTTTAATCATGAATAACATATAAGCTCTTCAAGACTGTAGCAGGGTAACATACTCAAATTAGAAATATTTTTTTTTATCTTTCTTAAATTATTTTATTGACTTTTACAAATGCATTTATGAAAAAAACACTTAAGTTCTTGCTGCTACATGGGTGTTTTACTGTCTCAGGACTTAAAAAGTTTTTTTTTAGAACTTGTATATAAAGTAAACTCACCTTAATTGTTGTTGTTGCTGAGTTTTTTGTTTGACAGCTATAAAATAAAAAAGTGATATAAAAATTATGATTCTGAGATTCTCAATTCTACCTGATAGTCTCAGAACTTTATTTCTAAAGAGTCATTTGCTATACAGGAAGCAGGAAAGTTTCTCAGGTATGAGAAAGTGTCCTTAAAAAAAGCTAGTGATTTTTACTAAAACAATTGCTTGTATGGCATCACCCAATGCAATTGCTAATAAGGCATATTTATTACTATTTCTTCTATAGGTGAGTGAAGCAAGTAATTTTCTAAGTTTTGTACCATCATGGTGTCATTTTATCTGACACCTAGGAAACATGCCAAAAATTAAAATCATGAATAAATATTTAATTCAACAGTTGCTGTGACTTATTACTGTTAGCGTTTACCATGTCTGCTTCATAATTTCTGTATGCCATGCTCAGAAAAAGTTATGTTTAAGGTTTGTGGTCTTGTCTGGCACTTGTTATGACACAAAGCATATCCAGAGGGAAAGGAGACATCCAATCATTATTCCTGTATAGCACTTTGATCTCCTTTCTGAATATTGTGATATATTGTATCTTTGATACTTTTCAACAAAGTGATTTAGAAGTTGCCTTTTATGTTAGTTATATTTTGTTTTACAGTATCTGTTCTTTCTGCAAAGAAGGCTACTTTCCAGTTTTTAATGAAGTGAGGGATAGAGGTGACCTGTACAGAAGAGTAGACCTTTTAGTATGAAATTACATATTTATCAATTCATTCTTATTTTATTGAGGTTTAAAGAGTAAAAGGGATAAAGAGAATCAAATATGCGTGTTTTCCCCATGCAGATATTCCATGCAGCAGGATGTGGCTGGCATAATATTAAAATATGCATACACTAAACAGCATTTGGGGCTGCTTTTGGAAAGACATATACCTGAATATTAATGTACAGTTTGATCAGAACTCTTCTGAGGGAGAACACAGTGTTTGATTGTAAAAGGTATAAAGTGATAAATCTGCTGAAGCCCACATTAATATTAGAACCATGTCAAAAAAAAAAGATTTGTCCAATTCATTAATTAAAGAAAATTAAAAACACTTGCTGAAGCAAGGCCAAAACTTTGGGTGGCATAAATTGACATTCTTGGCATTGTCCATAACTGCTTAATGTGATTGCTCACATTTAGGCAGTAGTATCTGGTAGAATTGTGCAGCAAGACTCTTACAAGAATCTGCTGTAGAATGACCAGCAGTGCTACAACATCTTAATTGGGACCACTAGTACGTTGAAGTCATGAACAGTATATTTTCTTCCTGTGAACTGAACCTTAAGTTCTATTTAGAAAATTGCTTAAAACTATTCTAAAGACTCTAAGGATTCCCATTTTTGAAACCAGTTTGTGAAGACCTCTAGCCAGTGTACCATAATACTTGTTTCTTAAATTTAGTTCTGAAGTGGAATGCTCTGTGTTGTAGCATGTCCCTGATGATTTTTAGTCATTCCCTATGACTTCCAATTGAATGCCTTTTAAAATAAACAATGGGAATGAAATTGTGGCTATTTAATTTACAGGTGAAATTTCATTGTCATTGTTAATAATTTTATTGCTTTTGTTTTTCCTTCTTCCTGAATTGCCTGAACTTAAGAAATATTCTGAATTCATTCATGCAGATCCAATGGGAGAATGTTTTCTCAGAACTTAAAATAGGCTGTCCGGGGCTTAGAAATGTCACTGGTAATGTAAGATCACTAAGACCAGTAGAGCAGAGACAAATGGTTTGAGCCCAGCTCACTTACAATGAGGTGCAGTGTGTTTTGTCATCATAGACGCTGCCCCTAATGTTCCTGTGTATGTACATGTAATTTAGTACCACCTATAAACCATAATAAAGTCTAAGTGCTGTTTGCATCTCTATCTTGTACTCCGCCTGCTAATGTGCAAATTCAGATGATATGTAGTGAAATTAATCAATGTTGTAAATGATTGTGTATATCAAAGAGCAGTGTTACAGAGCAGCAGCATCAGTTTCCTTGTAGAGCCAGGTGCCTCACTTACATACTGGCACTTGAGAGAGTTATGGAAAGTCGTCTTTTGCAGTACCAGGTATAAACCCATCTGTTTGAAATGTTAGAACAGCTAGAAGGCTGGGGTCTGCCGTGATAAAAAGTGTAACTGTGTGTGAAAAAAACAGGAAGTTTTCTTTGGTTTTGGTTTTTTTTTTTTTCCTATGGTTCTCAAGTAACTGATTTAAAGACAAGACAGTGCCAAGGCACAGAAAAGCTGCTGCTCCTACAGGGCTGGATCCTGTCTAGTCTGCAGCTGCAAAGGGTTAGGTATTGTGGCAGGAGGGGAACTTACTCATCGAGTAAGAAAAGAAACATCAGTGAATGAGGAATGTACTCATGCCATCACACGTGATTCTAAAAATTTATTTTCACTTAACATCGAGGTTTTTTCTAATACACTTAAAACTTGCAGTGATAAAGACCGAGTTTGTCTATAATTGTCTTTGTTCTATTCAGGTTGTATAGTCCTTTTCTGCAGCGTTCCATTTATGCTAACATACATATAACATAACATAACGTAACATAAAATAATATATAACATTATATGTATATAATATATATAATACTAACTTTGCTCAGAAGATGATACAAATTTCTGGATTATCATGTACATAAATTTTACTATGTACTTTAACATTTAAAAAATATTGTTTAAAAGTAGGGCTTAACTGTTATGTCTGATTGGATTAATGTATATCTGGAAGACCTTGTGCATCTTGGTATTTAAAAGGGTGTCCCTCGATTTTTTTTTTACTTCTGTTTCTCTTCAGGTGCAACAGTATATCTAGCTAACACATTTTAACACCAGTGCTTTTGTTTGCTAATACTAATAGTCCATGAGGATCTAGCATAATTGTGGGCAGTTTGTGATTGCTTTGTATAAAAACTTATGAAATTTAGTTTAGTTTACTTACTTTGAAGCCAGGTGACATGTGGACACAGGATGTCTCCTCTGGAAGAAGTGTTACTATGTACAATTATTCAGGAATTGCTACCGTGTTTAAATTAATAAGCTCTTTTAATTTGCAATGACTACAAAGCATACACAGCTCAGTGACTTCATACAGCATTTTTAGTCATCCTTTGATAAACACTTTGAGCTAATGCAATTGAAAAATGGTTTTCTTTATTGTTAGTCAGGAAGATCTTCTCTTGAGAGGTAAGTCTGCATTGTAGCACAGGGATACTAAACATAGCTTCAAGTCTCTGAGCCACTGTAATCCAGCCTGAACCACTGCAAGTATAGTGCTTGTGGTACCTGAACTTGCTTGGATGTCTGAGCACTGTCCTTCAGTCAATAAATGGACTTTTGTCTCAAAGCACAATGGCAATGCCATTCACTTTCACAATGTGAATGCCTGCAGTTTCAAATGACTTTTGTAAAAAAAATCTCTCGCAAGATGAAAACATTTGTATTTTCCCCATCCAGTCCATTGAATGACTTTTGAACAAGTTTTTATTGAAATGTTTCTTAGTGCTTAGGTTCTACGCCTTGTAGAGTCACTATTATCACAGCTGATTTTAAGGTGCTTGCACCATCATTTAACTTACAATTCTCTTTAGATGATTCCTTGATGTTTTTATGATACTGGTTTGACTCAAGTTTTCTGATTGCATAGTTTGTGCTCCAGTATTACGAGGGTTTCTTATATTAAATAATCACAAGCAGTTTTGTTCGACTTTGTGTCAGAAATGTGAAAATATGTCTGCAAATATCCCTTAATTCACCAGTATTTTGTTAGTTATTTATTAAAATCCTTGTGCTGTTTTACTTAGTAGACCCACTTTTACTCTGTGACCTCCTTACACGGGCCACTTTCAAAGCCATGAGGAGCCATTTTGCACCACACTGGATACACTATGATCTGTAAGCTATGTTTAACTGCTTCTACCTTGCATACTTCACAGACAAGTTATTCAATACATCCTTTTCCAGAATGCCAGCAAGTGAAAAGATTTTTGCTATCAGGATGAGGATCCAGTATCCAAGATGTTAAAAAAAACCAACACCAAAATCAGTTTTTTCTGCATAGAAGACACAAGTCATTCAAATGTCCTTTTGAGTACTCACGTTTCTTTTTCTAGAGAAGTTTAAAGGGCATGTGAAATGATTTGTTAACAAAGGGATGTTGTGTGTGGTCAGCCTCAGGTTAGCTCTGCTTTGCAAGAGCACAACAACTGCATGGAGTTAATTTCAAACAGTTTAAGACAGTAGTGCAGACACTATGAAACACACAGTGAATCCATATATAGTATGTTGATATTGCAGTTTGCTTTCCAGGTCAAAAGTATACCTTTTTTTTTTTTTTAATATGTATTATACATATATACATCAAGGAGAAAATCTCAGAAGTTTATTTAACTTTTTTTGTTGAGAGCTTTAATCTCCTGTTTTGATACAGGAAATGTCATTTTGAGCTGTTCTTGGTAAATAAAGAGTTTTTTCAGAAAACATCCTGTGGAAATTCAGCTGTATAATTTGAACTAACGTGATCTAGTTTGCATTGCAGTCATGCGCGCTAAAATACAAGTGACATTAAGTGTCAATGTAACTTCTTGTACCTTTTGGATTTGGACCTTTTGAAAATGCAAAAGTTCTCTAGGTTTTCTGTAGACTCTTCTGAGGGGTACTCAAAGACCATATTATAGATTATATTTGCCAACAGGGATAATTGGAACTGTTTTCAGATGCTGGAGTAATAGATGATGGCTAAACTTTGTATTCTTTTTTTTTCATTATGGAATTTTATTAGTTATGTGTGTAGGACAGTTTTCAGGATATTTATGTGTACAGATCTTTTAAATGGTAATATTTTGCATCTAAATGGAAAATAAATACATAGAACTTCATCCTACAAACAGAATCTTTAATTTCAGACATTAGTTCATAATACAGGTACTGCAGTATGTTTGTGTATCTTGTAGTGTTGTGTTGTGTCTGCATAATTTAAATATAATTTCATAAGCAGTTTGATCTAGCTTTAGTTTATCTTGGAATATAGCTCTTGGTATATGTGTGCCACACATGCTTTGCATGAATTTAATTTGTGTTACTGTCATTGTTCATCTAGAGTGATTTTTCATCTGTTATCTTTTGATAACAGATGCTTTTTTTTGTGTATAAAAATGACATTATTAAACTTTGGTTTATTTTTGTAACTGGTTTTGAAGAAAGAGATTCTTCACTCCAAAGTGCCAGCTTGTTAGAATTATTTGTGGAAGGGCCCAGCTGACAGACATCTGAGGAGATTTTTTTCTTCTGTGACTCACTCTTCTCTCCAACTCGTGTTTTTCATGCTCAGTCTGTGGGGGCAAAAAATATCCCAAATCTGAAATATCTCTAAAAGAAGGTCCTTCCAGCGGTCCTGATGAAAACTCAAATGATCTATGAGATTTTGATGGGCTATAAAGGAAGGAATGCAGTGATGTCTGAATTACCACATGAATGTCTAAACATCTGAAATAAACAACTGACATTTTACAGAATGTCAATAAATTGGACTTTGTCTTCTAAGTTGGTTCAGAATCGCTTCTACTTGAAAGTGAAAGCTCAGCATCTTCACAGAACTATGTGCAGACATAGTAGGTTTTTAAAACCTTCATTCTTCTTATCATATTTAGCCTCAACTTTTTAACAATTGTAATTGTCCACAGAAAACATGTCAAGATAAATGCATTATCAGGTTTTGAAATTTTCTTATTTTTGTAAATACTAAGACCTGGGGGGCAAAATAAGGGCTATATTGTGGATTAAATGAAATATCTCAAGGCTGTGCTTTTCTGATAACTGAACCCGAAGTGACCTTTCTCAGACACAATTACAGAGCTGTATGTTTTTCCTTTAATTTCATCAGGGGTTTAATTAGTATACAAATAAAACTTCCCTTATCTTCCTTTCTACCTAATTGGCTTGTCTTCGCTTATATATGAAGAATGTGAAAATGGGCTGTAATTAGGGTGACCGTGTTAACCTTTTTTTCTCAAACGTACTGTTGCCTAAAGGCCTCAAGGCCTAAAAACAGTGCTTTGGATTATTGCTTTGCAATCACTATGGCTCTCCCACAGGTTTTCTCATGAGCAGAAGGGCTTTGGGTGCTGCAGGTTCCCACTGCTTAACGGGATCTTCATTCTTCTCCCCACTAAATGTTTATTGATTATCTCACTGCTCCACATTCAGCCTCCAACAACTTAATATCAGGTGACAGTCAGGAGAGTTCTCCAAGTAATTAGAGTGGAGCATTGAGAGAACAATTAGGAGCAGAGTTATTAAACTTGATTTATCCTATTCTCTCCTGAACACTTTCTTGGATATCAGAACATCACACTTTCACAATCTACCCTGGCTGAGAAATTAGTGGCTAACCTGCTGCTTATCATTGTTGCCTTGCTGCCTTCAGGCACACCCTCTTGGTTTCAGTCACTCAGCTGGAAATATTAGAGTCCATAAAGTTTATCAAGGGTTTTAATTAGATCAATCTGAAGAAAGAAAAAAAGAGAGGCTTAGCAGCCATTACTTTAGAATACTCTGCTTTGAGCATTTTCCAAGTCTTGACTTTAACCCACAGAAGTAAGGAGCTCCAAGTGAATGCTGAAACTGCTTTAGAGAGCTGAAATCAGTTTACATTTTGCTTAGATAATGCAATGTTATTGATAAGTAAAATTGAATCCTTTGGATATTTTTGTTAATAATGGTGAAAGTTTTCAAAATAATAAAGCAGCTGTTCAGTGAGATATTTAATTATTTCTATAGTGCTTTGTCAAGAGTGAGTGTGGATTGTATGTCCTTGCCTCTCTAAGCATTGGGCTTTGCATTTCCATTCCTGTTACTGCTTCATTCATAGGCCTGAACTTTCAATTGGTAAGCAAGATTATTAGCTCCCAGAAGATTTTGTCACCCAGTGGGGATGAAAGCTTTATTTTGGAGCAGACAACTCTTTAGCCCTTGTAAGAAGGATATCTATCTAATAAAAATGAAATAAATATGCGTCATGTTCCTAGCATCTTGTCTTCGCTGATTTAGAATGTTAGAATCTTTAGGCCAGGTTCTCTTCCAGCAGCCTCTATATCAGAAGTTGCTTGCATCAAAATATTGGTAGGATTATCTATTCTGTTCTACAGCTGAACCTCATTCCTGTGACTGCATCTTAAAAACAGATGGGAAGTGGGGTGTCACTAGAGACATTGTTCTCTGTTCAATAAATGTTATCTGTCACAAAAGGGGAATATAGGAAAATGGGAGTTGGGGAGTGGGGCTCAACTCAGTTTTCAGAGCTGTTTCCTCAGTGTTGACTTAGCCTAAAACAAACCAGCAGTAAACATAATAAATTGAATGAGATAATGTTCTTTCTTCTTTAATTAAAGACATATCCTTTTATCCTTGCTAATTCATATTTGGTATCTTGGAAATAACTTTTCTGAAAATGTCATAGTTTACAAATTCAGCTGTTCAGACAGGGCTTTGATAGCTGCTGGTGTCATTAGGGTAGAATTTCTGAAAGCACTCTTCTAAATTTAGGTGTCTTTTATGCTAATAATACAGTGGAAGAAAGATTTCCATGTTTATCTTATGTGAAAAATAAGAGTTCTTCATTGAACATAGTTACATACAAAGCAAAGGAGAGTTATGCAGCCTGCAGTAATTTGAGCATGACTAATATTAACCTTTCTGGTGCTTAGAGTTTCCTAAATAAATTCCTGATTGATTAAACTCAGCCTGTTTTTTTTAAATTACTGAACAGAGTGCAGGTAGTGGTGCTGTACCTTCCAAATACACTCTTGAAATAACTTTTTGCTTTTTTGTCCTGAGAAATATTTGAAGAAAGCTTACACCAGTCCTCAGATTCCTGTTTATTTTGCAGGATTATGCAGTTTTATGCTGTACTTTGTTATTTTACAGAATTTTTCTCTAGCATGTTTTTTTTTTCTTTTTTTTTTTTAATGCTTTTGACTCTTAGCTAGATCTCAGACTTTTTCGGATCAGTTGAGTTCTTAGTGCTCTCCAAATCTCTGTCATCTTTTGCGTATACTGTTCTTAATAGACATTAGTACACAGCATAGTACATAGTCTTCATGTTCCACAGTCAGGTCAAGTACTCCTGAGTACAAATAATGCGTAGCATTCCTAAGACATAAGCAGAAAACATACCCTTAAATTTTGAAAACAAAGTGCAAGGGCTCAGTCTGTGCAGCCTTCTCTATCCTTCTGTATTAGTCTAGAATCTGTAAGGGACTTTACAGTTTGCAAAAGAATGTTTATAACCACTTATTATAATTTGTTTCAAAAAAGGCAAGTAACAGCTGAAAGTAAAATGTAACATTTAGCAAACTATGAAATTCCATATTAATATTCCAGTCTCTATAAGTATTGATTAATCCCCACAGAAAGGAGTATCAACTAACCAGATTCTGTATTAATTAGAAGTGTGTGCTGTATGTCATCTCTTGGATTAATCTGAATTGATTTAAAGCATGTTTTGTTTATTTTAAGCCATAGAGAAATGTTAAAAGAATACTTTACAATTTTGCATGTTAGAAAACTAATGCTAAAATAGTGAAAGCGCCATAAATTAATGATTTATTCTTAGCATGAATTGCAGTGAAACTGTACTTCATGAATACTAGAGAATATTAGAATAATTTTTTAAAATTCTGAAATATCTGAATTGTTTAGAATAATCTAAATAAACGCTACTTTGTTTATTCCCTTTCTTTCCTTGTGCATTTATTTCTTTAATGTTAATTATCTCTGATGCTGTACTCGTGATTGTTTCCACTGTGTTTAGATAAGGTATTTGTAAAAATAGTACCTGTGCATCTATAAATCACCTTATATTATATAAAAAATTCTACATAGGCAATATACTAAAAACAGGACCTTCTGACTTAGTAATGTTTTTACTAGAGAATTAATAAAACCTTTGTATGTAATGGTCCAAATCTACTTCACAGTCAGTCTGTTTCCCACCTTGCTTAATAGCCTATGGCATAAATTGAAGTTAATTATTTGGGCTGACAAGTAACTCTGCTTTCTGTCTGCTTGCAGAGACTCTCGGAGGCAAAGATGGAGCTGAGAAGGAAAGATCAATCTCTGCGTCAGCTCAATAGACTTCTTACCCAGCTGGAGGAGGACAAGTGCCGACTGAAAGAGAACATCCATGATGCAGAGAGTGCCCTCTGCATGGCAGCAAAGTGAGCACTGGGACCTTGGGGAGATCACTTAAAACAGACAAAAGATCAATTCTTACTTTCATGAGCAGGGTTTTAGCCCTGGCTAATGTAATGCTAGGAAACAAAAGTACATCTGTTTCTCTTTGAAATTCAGTGATAGTCTTCTAAAAATAAGATTGTTGGTTCGAGGTACTGGATGGTATATTTTCAGAAGTTATCTCATAATAGTGCTCCAAATTCAAGGTCCTGAAATAGTAGGGGTGTTTTTGTTTGCCAGTGATCTTACTGATCTGACAGCATCTCTTTGGCAGATTTCTAACATTCTGTTTATTTAAGAAGTGGTTTCTTGTTTCATCTATTTTCATATGGTCTTTTTACAGAGTGGTACGATTTTTTATACCAAATTCAGAAACATCAGCTAGGTGACAGCTCTTAGCTGCTGAAGGGCCTGAAACCCCATTTTGTAAGTTGTCCTACCAGTGGAACAGGATAGATCTTTCAGCTGATTTCAGGGAGTTTTTGGTTTAGACCTAAAAACCCCTGCCTTTTATACTGTAGCCTGAAAAGAGGAAGGAAATATTCAGGGACCAATCTTTGAAAGTGTGGTAGTCAAAATGTGTTCCATTGACCTGAATGAGATTACTACTAACCTGCTACAGTTGTACAGTCAGATAAAAAAATAAGTCTTTACAGACTCTGTAATCTATTACCTGTTTTGTAGTATGAACGTGGAATATTGTTGGTCCACGGCTAAGATTTTAACAAGTTTAATTTAAAATTAAAGTTTCTCATTATACCTGGTATACATTTGACCTCTGAAGAGCAATAGGTTAGAAGCTTTATGGGTTTTACGCACAGGTGGAATAATGTAATTAATACAGTTAATATTGAAATGTTTAATAAGCAAATTGAAATGACAAATGTTATTTAGTGTGCGTATATTCAAGCAGATGCAACGTGAAGAAGGATTTGTTCTGCAAAAGCTTGCCCCTTTTCATTCTGCCCCAACATATTTTTACACATTCTACTAAATATAATTTCCTGTGGCTCTTCTTATGTTTGGAAAAGGTTATTTTAACATGAAACAATTTTAAAGTTGATTTTACTTGTGTGTATAGCAGTTGAGTATTGACAAAGAAGCAACCTATACCTTTTATTCTTCTATCAGCTCTTCATAACAAATGTCTTTGCTTTTTGCTTGGAACATATAAGAAAAATAGGTGAAACAGACTTTTCTTTTGTCCAGAAAACTGTATTTTAATACCTCTTCCATAACCTGGCTGAGCAATGTAAACAATCTAATGGAGTTTTTCAAGTTTTTTCCTAATCTTTTGTACAGCTTTAAAGGATTGCAAGGTATCTGACTGAGAATTGCTATCTTGATTTTCTTGCAGTGGTGGCAAGTAGGTCTGTTCTGCTTTCCTCCAGAGTATGAAGTAACATTAATAAAAATTGCCTGATATCATGAACTTGACAGAAGTTTAGTAGCCTTTTGGTCATTTCTCTGCTAGACAGAAACTCTCTGTCAAGGCTGCACCCCAGCTATTGTACAAAAGATGATGTACAGCATGTTCCTGATGCCTGAACTGTAGTTCTGGATAACAATCTTAAAGAGTCCCATGATCCAACTCCAATTTCTCTCACACACGTAGGTTTTGGTGAATATATAATTGATTGAATGAAATGTGGATCCTGGCATGGAGGAGTGTAGTAGGTTTTTTTTTTAAACTTTTTTTCTTAGATTCTGCAAACAAATATTACGAAACTTTTATTTTAAGATATTATTTAAGATAATAAATCTACAGTAGTCAGAGGGCTTTTGGTTCACAGAACAGAACCTGGGGACACACACAGAAGAACCTGGTTCACATAAGAACTTTGGAACCTGGCTCCAAAATTCCATCTAAAGACACTTTCCTTTTTATGGTGAACACTTGAGAACATGTGAAGAACAGTCTGACTTGTTATGCTAGTAAGTAAGAAATTAATGGCATTGTCCTGGCACTCCAGAACTGATTTCCCTCAGACAACTGGCAGTCCTTAGATAAATAAGGTCAGCAGAGAAGGTGAACAGCATGTCTCTTTCAGTCTAGTCCAAAGAAAGGCAGGATCCTCAGAAGAGAAAAACCTATGTGACAGCTTTACTAGCACTGTAAAACCAACCCTGCTTTTCTGGCCACCTTCCTTTTTATGCTGTTAGGATGATATGAATCAAGACATGAGGAAACAGTGGTCTTCCCAGCCAGAGGAATTCCATGGTTTTGAGTTCTGCTTTAGGAAGGGTAACAGCTCAAACAAAATAGTCACATAGCTGGCAAGATAAAAGACAGTCCTGGAATATTAGAGTCTATCGGCTTTTCTTGCTTAGATTCCATTTTATTTCCTATGGTGTTTTGTTGGTGATGCTGTCCTGTTCTCCTTATTCATATAGGTGTTATGCAACTTCAGTTCAGTTTCTGTCAATGCATCAGATGAGACCAAGATTTTTATTGGCAGCATAACTGATCAAAGCTGTTGTGCTTATTGAATCCCTAACCTATGAAATGGCACAAAAGTAGTATTTCCTTCTGCAATTTTTTGTAAGGATAGGATTCTTGACTGGACTTCTTCTAGAAAAAGAGTAGTGGAATGTTCAGGTTTGGAGAAGACAGCAAGACTCATATGTTTATAGGAATATAGTTGTGAGGCCTATATAATTGGTGAAAAACATTGAATTTGTCAGTGTTTTCCTGGATGAGAACATAATCTCTTCCTGCTAGAGCCTGGGCTCCATTCAAGATGTGCTTTTTATTTGAGACTGTAAATTTGTTCCAAACAGAAGCATGTTTCATATAGAAACTTCACATAGAAATGTGCCAAACAATGGTCCGTGAGCTGTTCTTTAAGGGTAGCATTGGAGTTTTAAAAAGAGAGCTACTAACATAACAGTTAGTTAACAAAAGTTATTTTAAAGGCATGATGGTTACAAAGTAACAGAAATTTAATTTCTGCAGTTCTATTAACTTTTCTTTTTTTTTTTTTTTTTTTTTTGTTTGTTTGTTTGTTTGTTTGTTTTGTTTTTTGTTTTGTTTTTTTTTGTTTTAATCTTATAATAGAGAGAAGGAATTGATTATTAGCCATATGAAATTCGTGGAAGCCACTCTGCATAAGGTAAGAATTTGATATGTTCCTGCTGCATTTTTATTTCCATGCACATCAAGATTTTACAACTGATTATTCTCAGGGAAGGGAGTAGAAGTTGTTGTAAAGCAACTTCCTTTCCTGAGCGTTTCAAGTTTTCACCTTCAACTTCTTCCATCTCCAAAAATTATTCATATTATAGAAACAAATACCATTTTGTATGATTATTTTTAATAATCAGTATGATTGTTTTTAATATAAAACTTAGTTCAAAATTCAACTTCCTTCCCTCAATCACTGAGCAATATTTCTGATTACTAACAGAAGACTATTGATCATGCAAACAGTTTGTAAATGGTGCCGAATTAACTTTCTGCTGAGTAAGGAGGAAGTCATGTGGTGAGATCACATACTAACCTGTAATCAAAAACTTTCAATTTACTTTTTAAAAAACCTTTTTTAAATTGAGTAAGTTATTTTTTGACTTATACAATTTTGCCATGGAATAGTACTATTTAAACGTCCAACAAAGCTGCATATTAATTATCTGGGAGAAACTGCTGGTTTTAACTGTAGGTCCAGTGGTCGATAGTTGTGTATCTGGTTTGAGTCCAGAGCAAAAGAAGTGGTTTTATTACCTCGGAGCATTCATTTCCCTTATCACATCTTGAATTCCCAGTAACGTAGGAATCTAGTCCTTATTTTAGTTTCTGTGTCCACCAAAATGACTGTTAAGTTAAGCGTAAGATAGTTTTTTAAAGTTACTGCATCTTTTCATGTTGAAAAAAATGTGACAGTACTGAATCTCTGTTTTAGCTGCTGAAAACTGAGCTGATAGGTCATGTCTTTATGTTATGTTTTTCATACTGGCTTCTTTTCAGTTTGAGAGATCTATGTAATGCGGAAAGTGCTGTGTTTTTACAGTAATATGTACGTGTAGTGTCCTTGTCCTTGAGAATTTATTGTTCTGGATTGCAAATTTACATTTAGATTTAGATATCAGTACTGTATATGCACAAGGCTTGAAATGTTTGGGGAAAGGTTATAGGGAAGGTCACATACTTAGCACTGATTTTCCTGATGCAGTGGATGGATTTAGAAACTGTTGTTTTTTGAGAATTTTAGTTACATCTGTTTCTTAGTGTACAAAGTTGCTAGGCAGAGATAGCTTCTTATTGAGTTGTAGAGTAATTTATCCTTTCTGATTTGTCAGCCTAAAGAATGGGGAAAGTATATGAGTTAGAAATGCCAGGATGCTCCTTTCATCAGAACTAAAAAGAATCGATTGTAAATCATTCATAATTTGACATATCATTTCTCCTAGAAGAACAAAGGAAAATTATTGATCTTTGGGAAATACCTGAAATGTATAGGCTACATCGTAACAGTACCCAATTGCATTGGTGCAGTGATGCTGCTGCCGCCTCTTCCTCTGCCTCTCTAGATCCTTGTTCCCTAAACTCTGCCTGTGCAAAATACCACTTTGGGAGGTCATCCCAGTGAGTCAGCCTGTACAGAGCCTGTTTCCTCTTGTACTCCTAACTGTAAAAGTCTTGACAAGCTTTATGAGCTGGCAGAGTTTTCAGCCTGTCCCAGCTGCCCCAACTGCTTAGAATTTGGCCATTGTAACAATTTAATAAAATACTGTGTCTTCACAAGCTTACATTGTTATCCACTACCTTCTGAGGCTGACAAGCTGTGATAAAGTCAGGAAAAAAATACAGAAAGTACTCCCCCCAAAATCTTTTTCCCAGTACCGTTTATCAACCCCTCCATTCTGACATTTTTGAACAATACAGGGATGAAAGCACCTATTAAGTGTGCTCCTTTTCTTCTATCACTCGATCAGAAAAATTCATCATCCACTTCTGTAATTCACTTCATTTCTGATGATTTAAAGGTCCACCGGTGTGGCAGAACAGCTTCAATTTAGACCTGTCAGTAGTCAGGCATTGAAATCCTTCCATCGTTGTGTTTTCTTGTCTCACTGCTATTCTCCTTCCAGCCCTGTTGTCATCGCCAAGATGTCCCTAAGCTGGCTGCTAATGAATGACATTTGGGCCCAAGAGTTCTTTCAGGTCAAAAAAATTTTAACACTGTAATATATACCTGCGTAATACAAAGACAAAATTATGTTTTTTATCAAATTTAATGATGATTTTTAGTACAGGATAAAGATGGCTGGAAATGAAGTGAGGCCATTGAAGTCTTGAGAATTAGTAGCATCAGCATTGTAGCCAGCATTGTAGCATTAGATTGCTATTTCTGATGCGGTCCATAGAAATTAAATGCATTTCTTTATGATGGCTGTTTTACATTCTTTAAGAAATTAATTTACAATAGATGTAAGTCCATGTGCAAGTGACCACATCACTAAACAGAGTCAGTTGTGAAGGACATTTAGCAAGAAGACCACAAATATATCAGGCCTTAAAAACCCAGTACAATTATGAGGTTTGAGTTGTCTGCCACAGTCAGACTTCAACTAATGTGACCTGGTACATTTAGATGTACTGATCTACCTAATTTCTCTGACTTTACTTAGATCTATAGCCTATCATGTTTTTTAATTATGTCAATAATTATTTAAAAGCTCTTGTTTTAGAGATCTCAACTTGAAAATTTTTCTCTAGCCTGGTGTTATTCTCAGAGCTGTTTCTCCTGTGTGTTTAAGCACACTAGCAGAGTGAAGCCTGCATGTGTGTTTGTCTCAGGATCTGTTCATCATTGTGGTCCTTGGTTGTTCTAAACAGATGCCACCACAAGCCTGTTGAAACAGTGGGTATGTGTATGTGCAATAAAATCAAACCCAAAACCCAGTTAGAATACTAAAATTCTAAACGACTGCTATAAGAAGTTTATAGTAGGAAACAACCTATTATTTCTCTCTGATAATTTAAAAAATGTAGTAAAAAGATTACTTTTTTTCCTCCTCCATCTCAAATTAGCACATCTTCATTTCAATATTTTATGAATGACTTTTGTTTCCCCCCCTAGTAATCTGACTTTCTTGATCTGTGTTCCTAAAGATCAGTTGTGCAGGACATACAGGTGTTAGCACAGCTGGCTTACTGATGACAACCCTGTCCATATAGCTGTCTAGTGTGTCATCACTCATATTGTTCAGTGTCATTCTGACCTAGCCAAGCTAAAAATGGTACTCCAGCTCAAGAGGGATTTAAAAACCTTGACAAACTAAAGATAAGACATTGCCGAATGTCATAGGCTTGTGCTTAACTGTTTTTTTCAGTTTAAATGTATCTAAATAACCATTTCCAGGGTGCATTTTTTTTTTTTTTTTTTTTTTTAAAGGCTGAATACTTTGCCTTCAGTAAGAAAAAAAATCCTTGTTTGGAGAATTGTGGAATTGCTGAATACATTAACTGTTATTTTCTCCAGACATAGGTTCATTTTCAGCCCAAGGTCACTGAAATCCATTCATAGGGGATGTATTATAATGCACATCCTGCAACTATAGTGAAGCTTAGGTGCAGTGGTCAATGTTTGCAAACACAACTGTGGATCAAATTAACATCTTCTTCAACAGAGCGTGCAGTGTGTATCTGTAGTAATAGGAGAAAGCTTGAGTTAAACTTACAGGTAAACCTGGGATAGTATTCTACTCTGAAAATAGAAAAAGAAAAAGCCAAGCATACCCAAAGCATGGGTTTTATGAGACAAATGTCTCCTTAGACAAATGCTGTTGTGCAATAATTAATGTTCTTTTAACAACTACCTAAGAAATGGCTTGTATTCTACTTAAATACAGATTTGCATGGCAGCAATAAAATTTGTAGTTGCTAAATTTTTATGCTAATACCTAATCTTTTTGGTAGATTTTCAATTGAGTGAAGTATTTGTTATATCTAGTTGCATTCAGTTATGCCTAACTACAGGAGGGTGTGTGCAAATGCTATTTAAAACCTCTGCTACCAACAGAAGTCAGACCCTCAGGTTTAAGGATGAATTTTTTTCTTTTGATGAGAGAGAATATCCAGTGGTCTGCTGGCCCTTAACTCAAAACATGACTGTGATGGCCATGTACAGCCAACTGTACTGTGTAGTTGTTTTTCCCTATCCCTCCTATAAGGCATCATCTTGTCTAAGCAACATATGGTGTAAGATGGTATAGTTTGGTTTGGCCTTCTTGGAAAAAAAGAAAATGAAAAAAACCCCAAACCAAACAATGAAAGAGTTTGAGGGTTTTTTTCTTGCTATTCTGTTGTCTGGTTTGGTTTCCAACATAATTCCTCACCTTTTTCGCTCTAATTTTGGCTAAAGTCTTCCAGTTTTCAGATGTTTGACTTAAATTGCCTCAAGAATAAGCAATGCAGTCTTCCCACAGTTAGTCTCTAATTCTGGAGAGATTTCTGGAATATCCTGGTGGAAGATACTGTGTCTGTGATGACATAGGCCCTTCTTCAGTAAGATGAATATTCACTTTTTGAGTGATTTCCTGATTATCAGTGACTAATATTAACAAGATTGTCTCCTGGATACAACAGGATGCAGTGTTATATACTACTTTGGATGTCACACATGTCAAGTCTTTTGAGGTCTGCATTTCCTTAAAGGGCTAAGACTTCAGGTCCCATCACTGTTTTCTTGTGATCCAGTACTCGGGAATGGCCATATATGGGTATATTCTTAGAAAGATAACCTGTACTGGCAATTTACTTGTTGCAAGTGCTACTCAGTACTATTGTTGGTGCAGCTTTCTGCATGTATGTGCACTTACATTTTTAGTCTGAAGTGAAACATCAACAATTCATAACTAAACATAACTAAAAAGTTAGGAAGTGTTCATTTAAGTTTAATTCTGTTCACCAATATATATCCTTTTTATTATTCTCCTTAGTTCCATGATATTTTGTGCCACTCTACCAAAGAATTGCTTATTCAAATGAATTACTAAATAACTTGTTTCTTATTGAAAAAGGCAAAGGACTAAGCTGAGTCAATGTGCAGGTTCCTTATTTGTGCAATATGGCCTTCATTCTACATGCTGCCCTGGAGGTATGGACATGATGCAACTACATCAGAAATGTTTACAAGACTGTGGCTAAGACTAAGACATGATTTGCATTCAAACTACCTCCTGTTTTAAAAAGCTGTAAAAACATTTATGTCACAGCACACAAAATGGTGTGGTAGAAACCATTTTACTTGCACTCCTCTAGAATTATTTGCATAGTGTTTGTAGCTTCTGTTAGCTGTCTGGTCATCTCAGAGTCAAGCAGCCTAAATCATTTGCCACTCACTTATCACCAAATCACTGTATCATTTTAATTTTTGTTTCACTTTTTAAATTGCAGATGATATATTATTCAAAATAGTAGCAAGAAACGAAAGTAGAATAAGCTTAAAATATTTTGCTTTCTATATATTATTTCTTATGTAGACTTGGTGAACTCTGAAATGTTCTCCTATGTAGCTTATCTAGTGAATTTGATACCCATAAATTATGTTGCTTTCTTTTCACCATAAGGAAGCATTTAATTAGACACAAAATACGGTACTAAAATCTCAGTTTTCTTGTACCAATCACACAGTAACTAAGCAAAGACATTAGGGAGGGGTAAGCACATCTTAATACCATTTACACCTTGTTAGCATATAGTAACATGTCTTTATTGCTGTAACTGGACATACCAGTTTAAACTATGCAGGGGGAAAATGAAACAGTGAGTATGGAATAGAACTGTAGACAAAATTTTTATCTCTGATCAGCAGAGAATTTTTAACTTTTGGACATGTAGAATTAGTCCATCAAATTCTACACCTTGGTTCAGTCAATAAAGTAACTCCAGTTTATTATTCAGTTTCAGCTTTGATCTGAATTCATCAGTACTTTATTGATTTTAAATTGACTGACTATAGTGTTGTCTTCTGTGATGCTCTCTTAATTAATTAAAAAGTTAAACACTGTCATAATTCACCATATTCTTTTTTTATAAAATGATTTGGGTATTGTAGTAGAGTTTTGTGGATCCATTTGTGATTTTGCCTGTTTTCAGACAGTATTCATGTAAGGCTAAACTAAAAAAATCTAATTATTATACCTAGAAGCCCACTGTTGCAGTACTTACTATGCTCCATATGAAATCACTCTTGCAGCTTTTCATTGTCTCAGACAAAACTATGCTTGCCAAAGTCAGAAATAGCCAAAATCTTCAC
The DNA here is from genome assembly GCF_003957555.1 of Calypte anna. Classification (NCBI taxonomy): domain Eukaryota; kingdom Metazoa; phylum Chordata; class Aves; order Apodiformes; family Trochilidae; genus Calypte; species Calypte anna. The sequence goes on along the minus strand of NC_044274.1, from coordinate 42,336,662 downwards.
TGGTATAGATGGTATTGGTGTATTTTTTGTCTCGATTAATTTTTGAGTATATGGAAGTGGAACTGGTTTTAGGCATTTTTAATTGTTGCCATAACTCTGATTAGCTGATGAGATATTTTTAGATTATAGCATTAGGTCTCTTGCCTAAGGAAATCTCCAGATAAAATAATCATTAGATTCTATGTGAAACAAAAAAATAGTAATTAAATACAAAAAAACTCTAAAACTTGCATTGTAGAACTTAACTACATAGGAAAAATTTTTTTTAAAATACAAAATTGCCAGTTTTACTTTTGCCTGATAGTTTTGTAATGTAAGACTGTGTATGAGTACTGTGTTTACTTCCTTGGATAATGAGGAAAAAACAGTCTCCCAACTCCTGTCATTATCTTTTTGTATCTCAAGCAAATAGCCAGGAAGTAATGAAATTAGTTCTTAACTAACATTGCATATAGGTACAGCTTGTCCAGCTCAGTTCCATGCAGGAATTCATTCCTTGAATAGGTAGCCAACCTGAAGACTGCTTTCACTTTTTGTGAAGCAATGTGATGGTCCTTGTACAATAGATGCCAAATCTATTGTTCTTATAGTTTTTCTTGAACCTGTGTGTTTTTCAAAGGAAACTTTTTCTGTTTTGCAGTATGATGTATTGTTTACTTAGATATTTATGATTTAAGTATTTAAGAGATGTGGTTGTATTGCTTTGTTTAGGTTTTTTTTTTTTCTGCTGTGAATCTTCATATCAAATGTCATCCTCACTAAAGGAGCTAAAATGTACTTATCTGATGCAATAGTATTAATGCCATATGTTTACCCTAATTCAGCCATTTTTAAAAATGGCTTTTTTATTTTATTGTTCAGTGATTGCCAAGCCCCAATACTGAAATGGAGACTTTGAATCTAATAGGGTTAAAACAACTTCCACTGCCTGTATTGTGTGTGTATTATACCTACATTGCTTATACATTGTTTTTTTCCCTCTAGTATTAGCAATCTGCTTTTGTACTTTGACATAGGGGTTTCCCTTGTGAATTTTGTCACAGAAAAAAGAGAATCATCAATATCGCAGTTAAACTTGACTTTCAAAGCTAATAGTATCTCATTTGGGGGCTGAAATTTAATAAATTTTCTTTGATTCTGGGTGAGTTTTTAAACATCAAACAATGAATTGGCCAGGGTGCAGTAAAATATTTAGATCTATTGACTACGGTTCAGAAGGGTAGAAGGCAAAACACTGGTGGTTTGATGTTGATAAATTCTTAGTACCTTAATCCACATTAATGTTTTCTTTTATCTGTGTGCTTACTGGCAGCAAAGATGCTGAAAAGTTGGGATATATAAGCTGTAAAAAATGTAAATGAAGTGTATATGTGTGTATGTGTGTGTGTGTATGTGTGCGTGCGTGTGTGTATTAAAGTAATATATTTTGTTATATTCAGCAAGGTTAACATCTGACCGGAATTACACATGCTGACAGAACACTCTAGAGAGTATGTTTGTTCCACAGGACTGTATTTCCTGAACCTAGTGCACTATGTGTGCAAAAAATGTGTAGAGGACCTTTCCTGTTATAAAAATTGCATCATAGTGCATATGTTTGGCAGCCACAGGTATTGACAGGAATTCTTCAGGTCAGCTTGGGAAATGTAGGGCTCCCTATTCCCTCAGAACAGAGCAGCGAATAAAATAAAATCTTTTCTTCTTTGTATCAGTAGATTTACACATGCATACGTCTTACCATCAGAGCAGATTTCAAAGGCTGTGCCAGCATTTGAAATGCATTCACTCGCAATCAGCATTTTACAAAAATTAATTTTGTAAGTGGTTACAAAATAGTTATCTGGGATTTACAGTGAGTGGGCCTGTATTTTAATTCATGTTTGGCGAGTTCTTTTGGGCAAGGGAGGCTCCGAGAAAAAGCTGAAATTTATTTTAAATAGGACTTAGTGGATGGTGCATCTATCGATTTACATGCAGTTTCTATGTATTTATCACATCTTTCAGGATCAGACTCTTGTGTTCTCGCTGAAGACAGTACATTATTTTTCCAGTACCAGCCATCGCTACTTAACAAACACAGCCGGTGCCGAATGCGTGCATTTCATCTCTTCGTACCGATGCACACTCGTCTGTGTGTCCGTCCCGCTGCCGTGCGCTGGGACGCGGCCGCCGGGGGATGGATCTGGATCTGGATCTCATGCCAGGGTTTTCGTGCAGAACAGCGCGAAACGCGGCAGCGCGCAGCCGGCCGACGCTCCCGAGGCTTCCGTGCGAGTTACGCTCAAAGCGCCTGTAATTTCACACCCGTGCCGCTTTGCTAATGACGGGGGAGAAGGGGGGGGGCGGGCAATAGGTGGGGAAAGGTTGATTTTATTTAAAAAAAAAACAACAAACAACGCTGACGAGGAAGCTGGCAGCGCCGTCGTCCCCCCGCTGCCCGCCCGGGCCGCACGCAGGGACGGGAGCGCCGGGGGCCCTGAGCGCCGCTGCGGCTGCAGCTGTGCTCCCGTGGGCCGGCAGGGGGCGCTGTGGCACCAACGGCCCGGGCTGGCGCGCGGGGCCGCGCGGTGCTGCTGCCCGGGGCCTGCGGGGCCTCTCCACTCAGCCCGGCTCGGCCCGACCGAACCCAACCCAACCCGGCGCGGCCCGACCCGACCGCATCGGCCGCAGGGCCGGGGTGGCTCCAGCTGCCCCCGGCGTAGCGAGAAACTGTATCAAAGTCGATAATACCAGTTGGCGTGTTGCTTCTTACAGTGAGTCCACAAGAAGAAATGTATTAGCGTGGGGTTTTGTTTTGTTTTGTTTTGTTTTGTTTTGTTTTGTTTTCTCTGCTAATTGCAGACTCAGGTTGCTTTATTTTGCGTCGTTTGAAGATTGTTCCACCTAATCTGGGTTTTAACTGAAGTGATATTAAATGATGCTTATTGTAGAGGGCTGTTAGGATCTCCAGGCAGCAGGCAGAACTTGGATACCATTTTTTTGCTTCTGTGCTCGCCTGCACTTCCCGATTGCAGAGCTGGTGTCTGTTCGAGTCGGAACCTCCTTTCTTGGGAGGTTTTTACAGGGGACATATCTGTGAAATGTATATACCAGCTGGGCTTGTGAGCCCTTAGTGTCTCTTCTTTCCTTCTCATTTCAGACCATTTCTTCTTAACATTCTCTCCCAGCACTCTGAATTAGAGATTTATTTGCAACGAAAAATCAATTAGTCCTAAATTTATTCATGGATTTCAGGTCCAGCGATCAATGCAAGTCCACTCAGTGGGCTCAGGGGGACCCAGTTCATCCCAGTTAATGTGTCTGAAGGGGAATTACCATTGATGCTGTTTTTTTCCCTTTAGGTCAAAGATCAGACCTTGCTGTCACAGACTGCGGCAACCAGGAATGACTTCACCCTGCAGCTACCCAAACTACACCTAGAGACCTTTGCAGTGGAAGGGCTGAAGGGCAGGCCAGAGGTTGTAGCATTTCAGGTTAGAGTCTAAAATAATGCTGTTTCTTTCTTTTCCCTTTTTTTCCACCTGAGACAAAACAAGAAGCTGGACTGCTCTGGATGTGGGGAGAACAAAAAGCTTCAAAACTATTGCAGTCAATCAACAGTTGAAAGGGAAATAATTTCCACGTATACTCTTGAATGTGGTATTTCAATGATGATACAAACCTTTAAATTTGCAGTTACAATAGTAAATAGCTGACAAAAATATGGCCATGGAAAAATTCAAAGGTTATATTTGAAAATTAATATCATTTTATCCCACTCCCCTATATTCTCTCTCACCACCCTCTCCCCCCTTCCCTTATTTAAGCAAGACAAATAAAATAGAAAGCAAAAAAAGACAAGATCTTTATGCTCCTCCTTGGTCAGTATAATATTTTTCTATGTTACAGTTTTAGAAGTCATAGTGGGTTTTTTGAGCATTCCTAATTTTAAAAACTGCTATTTGGAATCCTTAGGTATTAAAGCTATTTTGCTCATGTAGCTAAAAAGACTTGTGTGTTTCAAAATATTAATTCTGTTAAAAAAAAGCAGTGGGGGAGAAAAGATAAATTAAAGTGGATTCTGTGGTATGCCTCCTTATTGTTTTTTAGTTTTTATGTCTTAGACACAAACTATCCCTTAGTCTTTATAGCTGTGCAAAATTACTTCAGTGTTGTGATACATTATGGCTAAAGGCAGAACATTTCATTTTCTCAGCAAGAGGAAGACAGGGGGAGTACATGCTGCTTTAATTGTGCTCTACTCTGTGAATCATGTAAAGCTCAAGGAAGTCAAGCAATGTGAATATTTCATAGTGTGAGTACATTTCTGTAGCAATCCTTATGAATTTATTGCAGATTTTTGGTTCTAGATGCAGTGTGTAATTGCAGGAACAGGGTCACAAAATCCAACATTCATGAAAGTCAGATTCGAAGATGAACATTTCTCACAGTTGCCCTCTTGTATGCATGTGTTTCAATATGATAAAGATTTAAATTATTTATGTATTATTGTACTATTTCCATAGTAAAGTAGTAATGAACAACACCTGAGACTCCCGTGAATTTTAGTTGAGAAAACTGTAGCAGAGGGTAGAACTGCAGATGTTTCCCCTGGACAGTGAAGATCACTTTTAAGGCTGTGCAGAAGATCCTACAGGTGGCATCTTTTCAAAGAAGCTGTAATGGGAATCACCAGCTTTTAAATACTGTTCCTTGACTTCAGTAGCCTATGCAGTGATAGCTGTGGGGTTTTTTGGCCCCATTCCAACTTGCAGCCTTTATGACTCAGAATGATTGCAGAAGGACTTGCAGGACAGCCTGTTCCTCCTTTCTTTCCAACAAGATGAAGAAAACCAGAAGTGTGAAAAGTTGCATTTCATATTTGTACAGAGTGCTTGTGGTATAACTAACACATAGCAGTGTAGGCACTGGGTGGCTTGCTGATGGTGCAGCATTGTAAACATACTTTTGATTCACTCAACAGCTCCAGTTACACACAAGCAAAAATACACAAACAACATCAGTAGTTCACAGGTTATCTCACCGTATATTTCCTTTCCTCCTTTCCTTCTCCTCACCTTGTTTCTAGTTATACAGTGCTTGTTTGGTAACTTTCTAAGTGTGCTACAGAGATTTTATTATAATATTTCACTTTTATAGCTGGGATTCAGATAACTGATTTTAATTTCACTGTATGCAAAACTTTATTAAGGCAGTCCTGCGTTCTTGAATGAGGTAAGCAGTTAGAAGTGTCCATAAAGGGATTACTTAGCAAAACCAGTGTAATTGTTTACGTGCATAGTTTATATAATCACTGTGACATATGTTTTGTAATTAGTTGATGTCAACTACGTTTTGGTTATTATCTGCAAGTGTTAGACACAGGGATTTTTTTCCAAGTCTCAATATATTTGATGGTTAATTTTAAAAATAGCATTAAGACAAAGGTCCCTAGCTAGATGGCTTAGGGATGAAACACGGGCATCAGAACTCACAGAAAAATGCATTTTAAAATTTTCGTTATTCATGCATCTAGTGTGTAGTAGGTGGCTGGAATCAGTAATTAATAATAAAATTTAAAACACTGGTTCAGTGTGGATCACTTTTACATTGTATGAGAGGAAGTAATAAAAGCCTGTATATTTGTACTTGTGTGCACAGGTGTGATATAGGTTATCTTTCTTACAAGTTTGTCAGATAGCAAGTGGTTCTTAAAAGGTATTTTGAATGAAATCTGCTATTCTTAATTTGCTTGATGGGTTCAGCAGCATTAGGGATCTATATTTCTTGTCATTGGGAATACAGGAAGCCTTGGAATTCTTAAACTGCTAGTATCTGTATAGGAATGTTTCTTGGGAAAAATGTGCTTTCTTTACAGGAGACAAGTGCAATCAGAGATTTGCTCTGTTCTGGCATATTTAATTAATCATCTTGTAAAACCAGAAGGTTGCTCTTTTTATAGCAAATGGATCCAAAATTACAAATACCATGAATGCTTACAGGATTGATCAAACCCATAAATAAAACCCCTGTAATTCCCAAAACAAATAATTTGTATTTGAAATAGTGTGCATCTTTTAAAAAATGTGTTGTACACTCTAGTGGTAGACCTTCAGCTAATTAAATGAAATTAAATGTTTGGGACACAAAGTTCAGGCTTTTTCAAAAGCCTGCACTATGTGTATTGACTCTTGAATTGCAAAAATCACATAATAGATTGAAATGCAAGTTAATCAACAAGAATATCCTTACAATAAGTGTCTTTTAAAGTCCTATGCAAGTAGTGCAAGTATGACCTAATTTGTAGATGTTTATTACATTCTAGAAAACTGTAACAGGATTACTATAATAGGTTGAAAATGTCACTTGAGATGGCTAAATAGTGAAAAAAAGTGCAAATACTTGAAGAGTAGAATGATATGGTTGCTATAGCTTTGAAATACTCTCAGCTGGTGTTTAATCACTGTGAATGATGTTGTGTCACAAAGCTGTACTGTTTGTTATGTACTTAAAGTTTGAAAAATATAGTATTATTTTCAAACACCTGAAATACAATCAGATGTATTGTTCTGGCCATACCTGAATGTCCCCAATGAAGCAAAAGAAGTGGAACCATCTATGAAGTCTCCATTAAATGTAAGGTACAGGGTGAAAAGGAGCAACAGAAATAACATGGGATTCCTAATTCTAGTAGTCTTGCTTGGCAGATGAATATTTAAATTGTGCTGTAAAGGGTATACTCCTTATAAAATACAAAATTTAATTTTGCTACAACTTTAGGAGGAAGATAATGTTCTAATGTTCTCTTAACTCTCTGTTATGAAAAGAAGTTACCGACTCAGAGGAGAGTTGTCATTCAGCAGATTAATTCTGAATTCTCTCAAGTAATTTTACATCAGATATGTGATTAATACTTATGGCTAGCAATTTGACCTAGAAAATGATGCGTAAAGTCCCCAAATAAACCAGATAATGTTTGAATGCTCATGTATATATAATTATTGGTGTACTTCAACAATAAATTTTTCTGTTTGGAGATACAGATGCAGAAAGGTATGAACTGGTATGAAAGAAGGTTCTTGAAGCAATGTACATACCTCAGACTAGTTTTGAAATAGCTTTTTTTTCTTTACTTAATTAATCCTTAATTTGAAAGATACTAAGCACTCGTGGTGCACTTTCTCTCCTTCAAGTGGGTTTGAAATGGATTCGTTTTTACTTTGTCTTGTCTCCCTCTTTTTTGTCTCTCCCTTTGCCGCACTCTTGTTCTTTGCTGCACATTTTCCCTCTCGTGGTCCTGTGTGCACACTCCGCTGCGTGTGGGCTCTCTCTGCTGTATGCACACTTGTGCTTTATTCAGTCCATCTCTTGCCTTCCTCTCTCACTCTCTGCCCCTCTCTCCTGCTCCCTGTATCTCTCTTTCCTACTCTGGCTCTGTCTTCGTTGCTGTGCTTTGCTCTGTCTTTTGGTTCCCACTGTCCCTTTGCTTGTGGCTCTCTCTTTCTCTACTTCTCTTTCTTATCCATCCAGTCTTAAGCTCCCTCTGTTTTGCTCTGCCTCTTCCCCTATATCCAGCATGTGTCCATCTCTACTGACAAAATACAAAACAATCTTCAAGGAATATGGAACATGAAAAGAAAGTAAAACCTTTTAAAGGTTAATTTATTACATTCAAAGGTTACTAAAAGTTCTGCTGTTCTTAATCCAGTCATAGTAGAAACATTTGACAAGAACTCAGCTTATATAAGCTAGCAGAAGACTGCCCATCAAAGTTTTAATAAAACAGCATCCTAAATTAAAAATCATGAATCATCTAATCAAAGAATGGTTTGTTTTGGAAAGGACCGTCAGTATTATCTAATTCCAAACCTCTGCCTGGGCAAGAACACCTCCCACTAGACCAGGTTGCTCAAAGCCCCATCTAACCTGGCCTTGAATACTTCCAGGGAGGAAGTATCCACAGGTTCCCTGGGCAACATATTCCAGTGTCTCACCACCCTCACAGTAAGGAACTTCTTCCTAATATCTAATGTAAAATTACCCTCTTTCAGTTTGTACTGGTTTCCCCTCCTACTATCCCTCCATGCCCTTATAAAAAACCCCTCCCCAGCTTTCCTCTAGGTCCCCTTCAGGTACTGGAAGGCTGCTCTAAGATCTTCCTAAAGTCTTTTCCAGGCTGAGCAACCCCAACTCTCTCAGCCTGACTTCATAGGAGAAGTGCTTCAGCCCTCTGATCATCTTTGTGGCCCTCTTCTGAACTTGCTCCAACAGCTCCACGTCCATCCTGGGCTGGAGGCTCCAGACCTGAACACAGCCCTCCAGGTGAGGTCTCATGAGAGTGGAGTAGAGGGAGACAATCACCTCCCTCAACCTGCTGGCCAAGCTTCCTTTGATGCAGTCCAGGATACAGTTGCCTTTCTGGCCTGCAAGTGCATATTGCTGGCTCATGTTGACCTTCTCCTCAACCAACACCACCAAGTCCTTCTCCTCAGGGATTCAGCCTCCACCTAACCTGTACCTGCCTGTGGTTGCCCCTGTGCATGCTTACAACCTTGCAGTTGGCCGTATTAAATTTCATGAGGTTGGCTCTGGATGACTTTCCTTTCCTTTAGCTTATCAACCACTCACTGCTAGTCTCCATTTGATCACTGAGCTGTTGACCACAAATATTTTAGAGCAACCAGCCAGCCAATTCCTTACGCTCCAAGTGGTCAATCCATCTACGTATGGTTCCAGTTTAGAGATCAGTATGCCATGCAGGAAAGTTTTAAGCGCTTTGCCTGAATCCAGGCAGGTTATGTCAGTTGCTCTTCCCCTGTCCAGTGACACTGTGATCCCATTGTAAAAAGCCACCAAATTTTTCAGGCGTGACTTGTACTTGGTGAAATCTTGCTGGTTGTCACCAACCAGCTCCACCTTTTTCATGTGTCTTAGCAGAGACTTCAGGAGGATCTGCACTGTGACCTTGCTAGGCCCAGAGGTGGGATTGACTGACTTGTAATTCCCTGAGTTTAACAGTGTACACATTATTTCTCTTGCCATTAGTGCCTGACTAGGAGGGATATAGTTCAAGACAGTTTTTATTTCCATTATCAGTTATAAATAATTGCTAATTGAAGTTTCTATCTAAAGTTTTATACAATTCTGAAGTCACAAATAATACACGATTAAGAATTCACATTCTTTACTTTTATATTCATATTATAACACTAACTCAGGATCTTCTTGGGCCTGCTGAAATCATAGAACTATATTTTCTCTTTAAGAAAACAAAAATAAAGAAGTCCTTATGTGAAATGGTACTTATTAAAAGGTATCAAACTGAGTAACAGCCCAACAATATAAGCATTGAGTTTGTAAAATCAAGTGCAACATCCAGAATAACAAGAGCATTTACTTTGCACACCATGCTTAAAATACATATACATTCAAAATCAACATTTTACTGTTAGGTTCTCCCTTCAGGAAGTTTTTCAACTAAGAAGAATCTTACTAGGTGGCAAATTTACCTAGGGATAACATATATAAACAGTTGAAAAAGCATATGAAAAGGAAGAATGAATGGGCTTCTGAATGAAAGATTAACTATAACAACATGGTGAGAACCTGAAAAGACTGAGAATTCAGTTTATGGTATAGAATTTGGCTGAAGCGCAGTTCAAGCAAAAGCAACAGGTATGAAAACAAAATTCCACGGAGTGAAGTTTTGCACGCCTACTGGGTAACGTGCAGAATGCCTGTCATTACTGCCTTACTTCAAACTGATACAAATCAGATTAGTTCAATCCAGAAAATCCAGAAATCAGAAACCAAAACATATCTCTATTACTTTTCAAAAGCAAGATTATAGATTTAGAACAGCTATATTTGGGTAAAGAAATTATTAAAATTCATTTGCCACATACATTTTTGCATTTGAAAATCCATTCTGGCTGCTTTGACCCATAGTCCAAAATGTCTAGTAGCAACATCAGTGGAGGATGTGAATACAGCAGCTTCTCAGGCATCAGAAAAAACTCTCAAGGGAAACAGCATTCAGCGAAATTGCACCTTTCCATCTGTTTAGCACTTCTTTAATGATCTATTCTCCCTGTATCACATTTCAACACTGAAGTTTTTGGTGGGCTCTATTCAAGTGTGGCATGCACAATTTAAATGTGCTAAAAAGCAGGTCAGTTCCGTTATGACTTTTTTTTCCCCAATGAAAGCTGACTGCATGCCACACGCAGGGCCTAACTCTATCCCCTTTGCTTCAATAACAATTACTTTACCCTGTAGGTCTCAGAAGGTAGCCCAAGGGAATGAAGCTCTAAATAAAAGGCTAGATTCTCTGCAAAAGGTAATGATGTGGCTTCCCACAAGAAAATTGAAAAGGGAGCATTGCAAGTGATAGAAACTGAAGGGAATGTGCTTGTAATGGAAACCATAGCAGATGAGCATAACAATTATCATGACAATTCTTACAAAGTTTCAAAGTAAAAGTTTAAAAAATAACATTGATCTTATAGAAACTGATAAATTAATAACAATGTGTGTGTTGGTATGACCATGTAGGAAGCAACCTGAAAATTTTATACCACAGGAGCTACCTGCAGCCTTGACTACTCAGAAATATACCTGGACCGCGCAAGAAGGTTACCACTTAAGAAAATTAAAAAGTGCATCTTTTTATAGGCCAATGTTTACATGCAAAAATAATCATCCTCACTTTCTGCAGCACAAAGTCAAGTACAGCTACAGGCAAAATATAAGGGAAAAAAAACCACTGCCCCAAAGAACTTTTAGTTTAGCTACAGGGAAAATGGTACAAGACATTGTGCCCTTTCCAGTCTTTTTACAGTCTTGACACAAACAAACATTTCTATCTGTCAAGGAGGAAGAGAATTTTCAAGTAAATGCTTCTGGCAAGAATGACATAGAAAGTGAAAGAAGTTTCAGGCTGGCACCACTCTTTCAACTTTCTCTTGCAATATGTATTCTAGAGAGGGATGAAAGAGAAAGAGACATTTAGTCGCTGAAAATAATACAAAATCCACATTAAAATGCTTCAACTGGGACCATGACATTATGCTTGGAGTGAGCCCAATATAATATCACTGATGACAGGAACTAAACTCTAGCAATCACAAGATAAAAGTCAGAATGAAGTTTTATTTTTAAAATGGCCCCATCGCATCTCTTCAGCCTTGAGAAGAAATGAGAGTAAAACATCTAATCAAAATCCAAGTAAACTGTCAAGTGAAAGTTGTCTGTATCTGGATGATGTTGCTTTTGGTCCACTGGAGTAACATTCTGGAACCAGAAACTGTGTACAAAAGCTAGTATAGAATAAAGTATAGAATAAACTATAGAATTCTCTTTTCACAATCAAATTCATTTAAGTAAAATCAGCTTTAAAAAGAATTTTTATTCTTATTTTTAATGGACTTTTAGAAAGGGATAGGCTATCTATATAACCAAACCAATTTTGTAAATAAATATTGCCTAAAGACTAAGTAGTAATTGTCTTAAATTTACTAGATAATTAGAGATGTATATTTATGCCAATAATTTATGGAGGGGAGGCAAGCAGACCTAAAAACTGAAGCAATTTAACATGGAAGGTAAATGTGAGATCTGAAAAAATCTTCTGTTCTCATGAAATGCTATCCACAAACTATCCGTCATAAGTAGCAAACTATTTGCCATTGTAGTAGAAATAAGAAGTTTTAAAAAAATTTTTTTAAATTGGTTTTAAAGAGTGCTTTGTTAACTAAGATTGATATAAATTCTTTTTAGTGCAGAAATATACTTTAAAAGTCTCACTAGTGTCTATTTGTATGAATCTTTTAAGAAACTAATTTAAAAATACCTATTTATTTTTCTCCAGTTAGGACAAGTGTATCACTGACTGTACTAGCATAAAATCACTACCCCACAAAATCTGTGTTCAGTATAGACATTTCCTTAAATATTTTGACTAGAACTATGAAGAGATAGATAGTTCCTTTCTGGCCACAAGAAGCAGCTTTTCAGTTTTGGATTAAAACATTTTCAGGCTGAATTAGATAAACTATTTTACATAGGTTTAGAATGCAGCAATGTGTACATTCTGTATTTTTCATGCAAAAAGATGTAGACAGTCTATGTTGTAGCTCACATTTACTGTGAGCGACAAAGGTCCCTTCTGGCAGGCTTAGTCATTAAGACAAGTGTGAATATGTGGCTCATACATCAACAGTCATTACTAAGTCCTAATTTTTGTATCAGATTTTAGGTGAATCCTCAAACCCAATGAAGCCTAGGAGCTAGAAAACTGCAAAAAGAAATATTGTGATATAGTTACTTCATTTCCTTTGCTTTTCTTACAGAGTTTTCATGTTAGCACTGCATTATAATTCAGCATAAATATTTCATCCTCCATGAAGCAACGCTTTGTAGTTCTGTTACAAAACTCAAACATCCTGTTAGGTTGGATAGCAAACTAATTTTTTAATTTTGGCTTCTCACCACAGCATCCGTTATGTTCACAAATTCATGATGCCAGCACAGGAAAAAGCACCAGTCCATCTCTATAGAGAATGTAATGATCTAGACAAGCTCAATTGCATTCCTTTTATGGATTTATGCCATGAAAATGCTTTATTAGAAATTTCAGAGACAACAGCTCTTGTTCCAAAATCTGAAGAGTCAGAGGAAATTTAAAGAGCACAGTACACCTACTGCTGACCTTCACAAGGAGCATACACATTGGCATCCCTGTTTCCAAAGCAAAAGTTGGAGAACATTGGCAATATTTGCCAAAAGTGATACTGACACTAAGCTTGACAATTTGGAGCCCTGCGTATACTATGAAGTAAAGAAAATATTTTCTTCCTGAAATTTGCTTTTAACCATCATAATCTGAGAAAGAAGAATTAATAAAATTATCCTCTGAATATCTAATTCTATATAATGTACAGCTGAAGAAAACCCTTAATGGGAAAAACTGGCGCTGTTTGTCTATCTTTCTGGCATTTGTTATATAGACAGCAGATGAGCTCAACTCAGAAAGTTAAAAACTGTAATCAATACATGCTAAAAACTGGTGAATAAGTGAAATTCCACTATATTGGAGTCTAGGTCTCCTTTATGCAAGAGGTCAACAAGCTAGGTGAGAAAGCTATTCACTTGGAACATCTTGAAAGACTGAGAAGCAGACATTAAATTTACTATTGGCAGTGATCTGGTTGTCCCCATTCAGACTAACAATTCAAAGATTTGTTGGTACCTGATGAGCTTTTTTAGATAATAGTTTTGAAAACAAGTCTTCAGGAAATGCACAGAGTGATTAAATATCATCAGATTGCAAAGTAGGATTGAATTATTAGGCTGGGAGCCTGGCAAGTCAGGAACAGGCTGCTGCAGCCTATTCCCTTGTCTGGCCAACAGTCAACAATCAGATCCAATTCCTTTTACATATAGGACATAAAGTGAGTTTCTAAATTCTGTTTATAAAACTGGATGCTTACAGCAACACTGAAAGGAAAAAACTACGAAGCGTAGGCACTGGTGAGGGGAGTTTGCCTAGAGAGCATAAAGTACACTTCAACAATAGGACCATAAGTAAAATAACCCATATCATAGTGTTTTCTAACTAGATTGGGAAATCCCTTTGTAGTCTTTGTTCCTGGATATGGTAATGACTGCATGCAATGCACCATCACATGCTTGACTTGGGAACTTCATGGGGGATCAACAAAAGACGCTGGTTCTCGTTGAAGAATCCCAGGCTATCCTAACTTATGAACAGCCTAGAGGACAGTGATTTTCAGACCACCTCTGATGTTAATTGGTTACTGCTTCCTTATGAATTTTTCAGAGCTAGACCACTACTTGATGTTAGGTATTTATGAATAACTGTGCCGTATGGGTGTTGGTTAACATAAAGAAATTGCTTTCAACAGCTTAACAAATCTAGAAACTGTAGCTGATTTCTACTGTTTTTCACCTTCTCTTAGTTCAGAAGTGAGGAAAATAATGTGAAAAGAAACAACTGCTGATGAAGTGGCAGGAAAAGAGAAGTGATTATGACAGATGTACCACAGCATGACTAGTATTTAGAAAGTAAGCTGGAAATATTTATTAACATATTAACATTAAATAAAGTAGCAGGAATCATTTTCAAAACAAAGAAAAGAGGTTTTGAGAAAGTGTGTAGGTAAACTGTGGAAGTCCTCTCCACAAGTCGTGAATGCTTAACTTTACGCTGTTCAAAAGGCAATGGGACAGTAAATTACTATTGAATACAAAACCACAGATTTTGTTTCAAGATGTTCTTGAACTAAAATGGTGGAGGCTGGGATAAATTCTGGAAACATTTTAGCCCTGTTTTTCATAATCTTTTCTTCTTTCAACTTTCCCCAGTCCAACATGTTTTTAAGCAGGGACAAACAGATTTACTGCTATTCCATGTGCCCTCCAGGCATTAAATGCTCACTCAGTCCCACAGTCCCAAAGGAGTAAAATTTGCAGCAAGTCTCATATGGGATAAATGCAGAACAAATCAAGCATGTAGGATAGTGACCTTTGCCAATGTACTGATAAACATCACATTTTGACATGTAGGACTCACTGCTCAAAAGCCAGCAAAACTGGTCTTTGCAAGGATTTCTAAAAACTTTAGATTTAAACTTCAACTTGTAATCTTTAGCTTGTGAAATACTGAAGTAATTTATAGAAAAAGTTATTCCTTTGAGAATGGGAAACTGGATAGAGTGAAAGACTGGCACTAGAGAAAGTAACAATGTCATAATGCTTTAGCTCTAATCTTTCCCTTTAGTATTTTTCAATTATGATACAATTAGGAAGAGGGGGACCTATAAAAGGGTGCCAGTATTGAAAAAGAACACGCCATTCACCTCTGATGAACAGAGAGAAGTTAGACCTAAAATACAGTCTTCAGTCATTAAATGAGCATTTGCCCCGCAGGTGGGATGGGTGATTGCATCCTGCTGTTCTTTAAATGAAAACTGCAATTTTGAAAAAAAAGATAATGATGTGGAAGTAATCCCAAGAAATCTAAGTTCTATCAAGGTTCCAGGAGGATAAACAAATGGTGGTCTTTCCATGAACATTATATTTTAAAAGCCACTAAAGGTTTGAACTTTTCCATATGTATTTGCCAGCATGCTGGTTATGTGTACCTATTATTCAGGTTTACAAAACAGTTTCACATTCACTCTCTTTCCACTACTTTAGCACCCTCCAACTTTCTCCGTTTTCTCCCTCCCCCTTAATTTCTTTCCACCTTTTTGCTTCTAATGGGAAGAGAGCATAGTAAAAAAAGAGACCATAGTGAAGGGAGAAACCATGGTGAAGGGAGAGCTGAAGTTCAATTATAATGAAATTGGGTTCTTCAATGGACAAGGTATTAATTAAAAATTAGTGCCCTACTTCAAGCATATTTTTCCTGGAACACCTAGACCAATTGACCGTTCGGATCCTAAGAATTTATGTTTTATGCTGTCCTATGTAAGCGTTGGGACCTGTGACCTTAGGATTCCACCAGCACATGTCACTAGACCATCAAGCAATTCAGTAACAGAAAAATCAAGACAACAGGTTCAAAATAGTTGATTATGGTTCCTGCAAGATGACAACATAAAGAATACTCACAGATAAAAACATACATTATGTGAATGTGTGTGAATTAATGAGCCACAATTCACACAACCATCCTCCCAATCTCAAAACAAATCAGTGCAAGTCAGTAGAATTTCGTAAGAAACATGTTAAGTTTTTATCTCTTGAAAACTCACCCTCTTCAAATGTCATGCCAGTGGTATACCACCTGGGATGCTATCCCACTCTACTTTTTCAGAACAGAACAACTGCAGAATTAATAGAACAGCCTCATTTTTTATACATACCTTTATATTCTGAAAGGTTTACTGTGTTTTTCTTAATGCTTAAGTTGCATATTCATTGCTATATTTTCGTCTAACTGCTGTCACTTATATTGTCATGCAGAAGGGCAAATCAGGGTCAGTTTATGTAAGCGGCATCAATCTGAAAAACTTCATCAGTCCTTATTTCAAGGCATTATGCAAAGAAAGCTGACATTAAGAGAGCCTTAACTGACAGCAAATGAAATCAATCAGCAAATCACTAAGCCATAATAAACTCACTCAAGCTGTAGATAACCCTTCCTCTTCCAAGTCTCTAAGAAGGCCCAACTAATGCAGTGTTTGGGCAGAAATGTGTCCCTCAATTTCATTACGGAATTCTTGCACTACTAGAGTGTATAATTATTAACTTCTTCTTGCTATTGATAAGAATAACGAACAGGTGAAGATATATTTTATAATAATGGAACAGTAAGCAGTTAAGTGGAAAAAGTTTTTTTTAAAAAGATTAAAAAAAAGATTCAGCACTTGAATAAGTTTCCTTTTTTAGTGTAAATGTAATTAAGAACTGAAAATAGTTTGATTCTGTTTCTGCTACAAAGATATTTGTATAATGAATGTTTATTGCCTTATTAATTCCTATTGTTTAGATTCACTTGCTCAGCATTTCTTAGTTTTTGCAATTACAAGAACCAGTACAAAAAAATCAGACTCCAGACAGTTCTTAATCTTTCATGGTATTCACTTCATGAACTCATTTTGTAACCCACATGATTATCAACAGTTTAACAGCTATGCTTCTGAATAGGCTTATCTGTGTTACAACAGTACACACTGCAGACAGTATCAAACAATGCAGTCACAGCCAAGCTACACAGCAGTTATCTGTTAAAATTGCTCTTTTTTTTGGAAGATACTGCACAAAGATAGTCCCATGTGGTTCTTAAAGATAGGATTTCTGAAGTAAGAATTGCCCAACTAACAAAGTGCTCTGAAAATCATTTGTTCTTTTTCTGTTATTGAATGATGCTTTCTTTTTGTAGTTATAGCATTTAGGAGTCTGCCCTTATTCACTGAGGCAACTTTGGGTACATATTGAGATCACCATGTCTCTAGAGTTATTTTTCTCATAAAAGAATAGTGACTAGACTCAATAAAGATGCTTCCTGTTGAGTACTTACGCTGTAAGATGAAGCAACCTGGCAAACAGCTGCAAAAAAACCCGATCCTAGGATTAGAAGAAGCAGCAAAACTAAATAAACGTGATGCATTAAGATCATATTTTACACAGTTCTTACAGAGCTTTCTTGTGTATCAACCCAGATCATTCATAAGGGATTACCCACATGCAACACACATGAAAAAGTCTAAGTGAACAAAGGGTCAAGAAAGAAATTTTTCCATTAGGAAAGGTTACTGAAAGGTTAAATGATTATATACTGACTTTGGCATTCAAGCTAATCAGCAGCAGATCTTAACTGGAAGTTTTTACAAAACTAATATTGCTTATGAAAGAGTCTGGACAAAAAATTAAGTCAGTTCACGTGGATAATGATACAGCTCTCAATAATTGATTAATTGGTGATTACAGATACTGACTTTGATATTTACAGTCGCATAGAGCCACAGACTTAAGAAGGTTGGGGTGCAATGAGTGTACCTATAAAGCTAACTACAAAGCCTTATGAGAAGAGTTCTTCATGTACTCTCTATTCAATTTTTTGAATGAAGATAGGCAAGGGAAGAAACAGAAAAGTGAAAGAGTAGCTGAGAAAGCAAGGGAAAGGGACTAATGGTAAGGAGGGGGAAAATGAGGAGTCAGAGCAATAAAATACCCTTAGCCAACAGGGAAGAAAAGAGAGCTAAAAGAATGCTGTGAAGAGGAGTTAACAGAATTAACTCAAAAAAGAAAAGGAGTGTTAAATTCATACTATAAATATCGTATTTCCAACATCATTGGCATTTTGAAGGTGCCTTACTTTTTATGTTATACATTCAGTTTAAAATTAAAATACATTAATGTTAGGTTTTAAATGAATTATAATTAAAATAAGTGTGCTAAAATGACTTCTAAAGATTTATCATCACGGTACAGCCTGTCTAGAGACACAACTCCCCATACCAGCTGAACACATTCAAGGAGATGAAATTTCAGTTCCTGTTACTGAAGAGTTCTTCTGTCTTGTTATTCAGGTTTTCTTAGTTAATTGTTTCTGAAGCTCTGCAAAAACTTTATATTTGACAAAGTGAGTTTCCAAAGGTCAGAGTTGCAAGAGGTGTCAGCCCACTCTAATGAGTTTAAAACACTTATTTAAGAGCATCTTAACTCAAGGTCCAAGTTAAAAATATCATTATCTTTTTACTAAGAGTACTTCTCTCTTTAAACAGTATATTGGAAGGCAGGCTCATGGTCAATCTAGCAGCAACACATTTGGTCACTAGGTAGGAAATTCCTCTTTTGGACAGAAGGAGAAGGCAGCCAAGGTGCTGTTGAATTCCTGACAAGAGAGTTCTCATACCAGAAGCTATTTATGTTTGAAAGACTTGTTCTATGTAGATGACAAAATCTGATGAGAGAGTACATAACTTGGGTTGCTTGGTGAGGGAGAAGATGGTGCACAAATTATTTTTTCCCCTCTCCAGATGAAAGCAGAGACATTGTAAGAAGCAAGTGCTTATTAGCACACGTTTCTGTGGCTGTTGCCACCATCACAAGTTTGGGTTGTTTGATAATGGGATGGCCTACATGGCACCAGGCCTGCTAGCTATGGATGGGGTTCACCTTTCTCAGAGGAGGAAGAGGGTCTTTGCTCAGGAACTTGAGAAGCTTATTGGCACAGCTTTAAACTAGATTTGAAGGGGTGGGGGCGGGAGATAATATAAAGTTTCCCTGTGACAAACTGTGGGATGGCACACAGGGTTAGAGGTATGGGGTAGAAGCAAGGGCCATGAACCTGTTCCTTGGAGATGGGCTGGATACCCTCCAGCATGCTTAAAAAGTCTTACAGAGAAGAGCCAGGGCTCCTGGGGTTGTAAGTGCCAATAGGGAAGCACCAGTGAAATATCTGAGTGGAATTCCAGCCATCCCAGCCAGTAAGGCAGCTTCATCAGGGGCCCAACCTAAAAATGTCTCTATTACAAATACAGGCAACCTCGTGAATAAGCAAGAGGAGTTAGAGATGTGCATGTGTTTACAGAACCATGATCTTACTGGCATTGCAGAGATGTAGTGGGGTGACTCCTAGGGCTGGAGTGCTGGAATGGAAGGATACAGGCCCTTTAGGAAGAACAGGCAGGGGAAACAAGAGGGGGGGGGGATGCCACCCTCTATGCCAGTGGTCAGTTGGGGTCCATGGAGCTCTGCCTGGAGATGGATGTGGCGCCAGCCAAGAGCTTTTGGGTCAGGATTAAAGGGAGGGCAGGAACAGGGGACTTCATATAGTGAGGGTCTGCTACAGGCCACCCAACCAGGAAGACCAAGTGGATGAGACCCTTTATAAACAAATAGGAGTAGCCTCACATTCACAAGCCCTGGTTCCCATATGGGTCTTTAATCACCCTGGTATCTGTTGGAGAGACAAAACAACAGGGCGTAAGCAATCCAGAAGGTACATGGGATGTGTTTATGACACCTTCCTTCTCCAAGAGGTAGAGGAGCCAAGAAGGAGAGGTGCTAGGATGAGCCCAAATCATTCTGTTCTTCTATGAATGTTACTTTTGAAATTACTAGTTTCTTCAATTTGGTAAAAACTTTTTTATTGAGAAGAAAATAAATGAGAAAGCAGCTGCCAGGAGCTGGCAGCTCTTGGCAGAGCTGCTGATGGGACCTGGGTATTGCCAGCCTTATGTATGGCAACCCCCCCTACATGTATAAAAAGCAGCCTAGGAAGTGCAAGCAACCAGAAGCAGGGCAAGGAGAGCAGGCAAGTAGAGCATGAAGTGTCAGCCAGAGTGTGGCACAGCAATTTGCACAGAAAGGGCATCATTGCCCTACAAGCACAAAAGGTAAATTCTGTTGGTGTTTATTACCTTCTCAGAACAAGCTTAGGTGTGATATCCACCCAGCAGAAAGTTCTCTTGTCAGAATTTGCCAGAATAGATGTGGCAACCCAGACAGAGCTCCAGGACATGTGATGTGGCAATGCAGAAAGAGAAACGGTATTTAATGCACCCATAGCAAGTTAGTACTGGAACCAGCACTGCTTAACATCTGTGTAGGTAACATGGAGGGACTGAGTGCACCCTCATCCAGTTTGCTGACAACATCAAGCTGTGTGGTGCCATTGACAGGCTGAAGGGAAGAAAGGCCATGCAGAGACCTTGACAGGCTTGGGAGGTGGGCCCATGCCAACCTCACGAAATTTAATACGGCCAACTGCAAGGTCGTAAGCATGCACAGGGGCAACCACAGGCAGGTACAGGTTAGGTGGAGGCTGAATCCCTGAGGAGAAGGACTTGGTGGTGTTGGTTGAGGAGAAGGTCAACATGAGCCAGCAATATGCACTTGCAGGCCAGAAAGGCAACTGTATCCTGGACTGCATCAAAGGAAGCTTGGTCAGCAGGTTGAGGGAGGTGATTGTCTCCCTCTACTCCACTCTCATGAGACCTCACCTGGAGGGCTGTGTTCAGGTCTGGAGCCTCCAGCCCAGGATGGACGTGGAGCTGCTGGAGCAAGTTCAGAAGAGGGCCACAAAGATGATCAGAGGGCTGAAGCACTTCTCCTATGAAGTCAGGCTGAGAGTTGGGGTTGCTCAGCCTGGAGAAGACTTTAGGAAGATCTTAGAGCAGCCTTCCAGTACCTGAAGGGGACCTAGAGGAAAGCTGGGGAGGGGTTTTTTATAAGGGCATGGAGGGATAGTAGGAGGGGAAACCAGTACAAACTGAAAGAGGGTAATTTTACATTAGATATTAGGAAGAAGTTCGTTACTGTGAGGGTGGTGAGACACTGGAATATGTTGCCCAGGGAACCTGTGGATACTTCCTCCCAGGAAGTATTCAAGGCCAGGTTAGATGGAGCTTTGAGCAACCTGGTCTAGTGGGAGGTGTTCTTGCCCAGGCAGAGGTTTGGAATTAGATAATACTGACGGTCCTTTCCAAAACAAACCATTCTTTGATTAGATGATTCATGATTTTTAATTTAGGATGCTGTTTTATTAAAACTTTGATGGGCAGTCTTCTGCTAGCTTATATAAGCTGAGTTCTTGTCAAATGTTTCTACTATGACTGGATTAAGAACAGCAGAACTTTTAGTAACCTTTGAATGTAATAAATTAACCTTTAAAAGGTTTTACTTTCTTTTCATGTTCCATATTTCTTGAAGATCGTTTTGTATTTTGTCAGTATTAGCCATTTTTCACTTTAAATCAAGTGCTTCTGAAAATTGGAGTCTTCCAGTCTTGTAAACTTATAGCTGTAATACATGCAAAAGCTATTGTAAAGCATCTGCAGCATTGTGCACCTTAAAACTACTGCTTCTAGAAACAGCCTACTGAGCTAGTAAATAATATGTTATTCAAAAGTACAAAGAGGTTTTATTTAAAAAAAAAGAAGTTTTTACATATTCTCTGAAAAACTGTAGTATTAAACATTCTCAGTCCTTTTAGAGGTTAATCTGGAAAAAGTAAGCCTGAGTATAAGCTTTATAATTTTTCTTTGTTTCTCACTAGATTATAAATAGCATCAAATTGCTTTTTTTTATTTATACTCTCAGCTCAGGTTTCTCAGTTTCGTCAAGCTGTAACTAGATATTTTTATGGTTACCTATGCATATCTATTTATGTGCATATCTATGAATATTTGAGGTACTGGAGCTTTGGTAGGTGGCTATGCATATCCATGGTCTTGCTTCTGTCTTCTGGCTTTTTTTCTACTAGCGAGAGGGGCAGGCAAAATCATGGAATGTTAGGAGTTAGAAGGGACCTCTATACATCATCTAGTCCAAACTCCCTTCCAAAGCAGGATCACCTAGGGCAGGCTACACAGTAATGCATCCTGGCATGTTTTGAAAGCCTCCAGAACAGGAGACTCCACAGCCCCTCTGGGCAGCCTGTTCCAATGTTTTACAGTAAAGAAGTTTCCCCTCATGTTGAGATGGAAATTCCTATGTTCAAGCTTAAACCCATATTTCCTTGTCATATTACTGGGCACCATTGAAAAGAGACTTGCTTCATCCTCTTGATACCCACCCCTCAGATATTTATAGACATTAAGATCACCTCTTCTTTTGTCAAGGCTGAACAGCCCCAGTTTTCTCAGTCTTTTTTCATAGGAGAGATGTTCAAGTCACCTAATCATCCTCATATCTCTCCGTTGGACTCTCTACAGTAGATCTGTGTCTCTCCTGAACTGGAAAGCCCAAAACTGGATACGGTATTCCAGGTGTGGTCTCACCAGGGCGAAGTAGAAGGGAAAGAGAACCTCCCTAGATCTCCTGGGCATACTTTTCCTGGTGCACCCTAGGATACCATTGGCTGTCTTGGCCACAAGGGCACATTGCTGACTCATGGAGAATTTACTGTCTGCTA
Organism: Calypte anna; assembly: GCF_003957555.1. Classification (NCBI taxonomy): domain Eukaryota; kingdom Metazoa; phylum Chordata; class Aves; order Apodiformes; family Trochilidae; genus Calypte; species Calypte anna. The sequence goes on along the minus strand of NC_044274.1, from coordinate 42,314,293 downwards.
GGACTCCAAGATCTTTCTCCATGGAGCTGCTTTCCTGCGGGACGTCCGCTAACCTGTGCTGGTGGTTGGCGTTCTTTGTACCCAGATGCAGGACTCTATATTTGTTCTTATTGATGACCTAGTGTGCAGCACTCAGAATCTTTAGGGTTCTATTTTGTAAATAAATAAGGATCTGAAATATAAAATAGTTTGTGCTTTTGCCATGTGAATAGCACTTACCTGAGTTTTTGAAAATTTTCTGGTATGCTGTGAATGAAAATAGGACTTCGGCACTCTTGAAGATTTTGTGCCTAGTCCAGCACCTTCAGCATAAAAACATCCTTTCTCCATACCAACACTATGGATACATTTTTATCCTGTGACTTGCAGCAAATTATCCAGGAAAGTTGTTTGTTTGTTTTCATGATGCTGGCTGTGTCTTGACTTAGTGTTGGAGCATTGGTCTGCTTTCACATTGAAGACACTTTGACATTGAAAATACCCCTACCATTTTAATTTGCTTCTGCCATATCAGTAGCACAGGATGTAAGACTTCAAATGACAGTGAAATCCTCTGTAAAGTAAAATGAAAGTACTTTTAGAAAGTAAAATTATCTTAAAATTGTGTTAGCAATAAAGTAAAATTATGTTAAAGTAACATCAGTAAAGTAAAAATGTTTAAAATTATTATTCTTCAGCCTCACTGCTGCTGTGGCCTCCTTGGTTAAGTCTTCTCTCCATTAACTGTCCTGTAATACTCATCTGTCTGAAAAGGGTTTTAACTTTTAAAGTCATCTTAGCTGTAATAATATTAATTCCTATAACTCTTGGGGTTCACCGCATCTTGCCTTCATGCAGAGAAGTAGTTTTCTGATGTGTGTTTTTAAAGTATTTTTCTTTGTGACAGAAGACCCATTTTTATTGTTTCATGTTCTGTTTACAGTTTGCATGTCATACTATTATCAACACATTCAAAACCAGAATTACTTGCTTAAATGCAGATCCCACAGATGTAGATGAATGTCAAATTTTATCTAGAAAGATTGTGAGAATTGCTGAGTTATATTATTGCTATGACTACTTAAAACCTCTGTATATGTCTTGTTTTCTGAATACCTAAAACCAAAAGAAAAGTCTGTAGCAGAAGAGGGATAAGGTTCTGGAGAACTAGATGTGTCTTCTCTGTAAGTTTGTCAAAAGACTTTGCTGATGGTGAAACAGTTTCCAGAGCTGCAGATATATTTGTATCTGTAATATGGAAATAGTCAGGGATATAAATTAGAGTTCATCTAACCAGTTATATGGCACAGAATTGACCTGGTTCTATCACCATTCCCTGTTCATGAAGCTTTCTAGTAAGCGTAACTTAACATGTTGTGGAAAACGTCCATGACTCGGTCCGTGAGCTACATAAAGTTACACATTAATAATTGCCTCCCAGTGTCACATCTGAGAACCAAAAGTATTTGCCTACCTCCATGTGGCATTTAGAGTAAATATTCTGCACACTCAATATCAAGGATTGTGCATCATGCTCTGGAAGATGTGAAACATTGTGTTCCCTAATCTGGTCCCGAGTGAGAGACATCCAAACTGTCCCTAACTCTTTGCTAGGGAGATGGGATATACTAGAAAGAGTGTGTGCCTAGACATGCATAAATGCTACCTTCCACAGCAATAATGAATTGTGAGTTGCTGAGCAATTTCTTCTCTCTGGACTAAAAAGAAATATAGATATCTTAGAAAAATATTTGGCATGTCTGAAAATAAAAACTCATGAGTAAATTTTTCCTAGATTAAAAATTTTTGAACTCATTAAATGAGAACAAATTGAATAGCTGAGTTGAGCAGCAAGGAGTTGAACTGCATGGACTTAGAGTGGTTCTGGAGATGTAGGATGAAGTTCTATAGTTTAGTGGCTTCACTAGCTTTGTGGTAGTAGAGCTAGAAGGAATAAGGAACTGTCTCTGTGCATTCTATTTCAGTGATATATTTAAATACCACATGGGAATTAACCAAAGGAACACAGACTTTTTTCTGTAAGAATTCTGACATAACTTGTTATGATGCTTGTAATAATCCTTGTTTATGAGTTATAGGCCCAGTTCTTCCGTTTATTTCGACATGTGTATAATTATTAACATGTGGGTAGTTGTCAAATGAAGACTCTCAGGCAGTTTTATTTGGAGTGTGAGGTATATCTACATTCTTCCTTGATATTGTTTGTGAAGAGCTGCAGAGTTTTGATTATGTTGACTGTAAAAGCAGGATCAGAGCTAATGATGGAAAACTTACAGAGCTGCGTGAATGCACGTCTAGTGCTAGCACTACAGTATATAAAACATTTTGCTTCTTTTTTTCTGATGGCAAGAGATATAGTGGTATTTGCCACTGCTGTTTTCTACTTTGATGATATAACTTGCTTGATCTCAGCTATGTTAACTTTAATTCTGAAAGCAGAAGTGTGTTTAGGAACAAAGAAAGGCAGACAGTGAAAAATCTTTGTTAATGGCTGTGTGTGGTACTAAGTTTATTTTTGCCTCTACCACAGACTTACATTCAGAAGGGCAATTTCATATTGTCTGTAATACGTTCTTACAGTAAAAACTCACTGCAGGTCATTTCAGAAGGGAAAACTATAGCTTATAAAATGTGATTAACCAGCTGTATAGAAGGCCAGTAATCTCAACAGAGTTGCACTATTTCAGGTAGAAAGTTACCAGTACTACCAAATCATTTGTACTCTCCTGTGCTGCTAACTTGATTCAGTCTGATCAATATTACACAGTAAGGACATTCTTCTAGTGTACACATGAAAACAATTATATTTTCCCGGCTATATTGTAATCAGATTATTTACTTTCAGAGGTCTAGGTTTGCTATATTTCTTTTGTTTCAGCCAAATTATTACTATTTTTTTAACATGGAATGGGAAGATTAGTAACTCAACTCATTGCGGAAATATGAGCATTTACCTAAAACTGTGTAGTGATTCCTTGTAAACAGAAATTGACATAGCACTACGTCTTGTATTTAAATACAATGAAAAATGGTATCAGCTGCTAAATGCAGTATTGCATGTTTAAAAACATCTCATCAAAACATGTTCTAATTACCGTGCACAGTCATTTTTTTTCAATGTTATTAACATTTAAGATTTTAGAAGTAATACAAAATCCCATGTTAGACCTTTCTGATGTTTAAGTTGTGAGACTGAAATTTGATTGGCTTCCAACCTTTGTTTGATTTTGCTGATTAATAGAAGTTAGAACCTCTGTAATGAATTTGGATGTATGCTATTTGACATTTAAGTATAGCCTTCCTGACACAGATGATTTATTTTACTTTTTAAAGGCCATGATTAAAAGTTTTATGGATGTCTACCAACTTGCAAGTTCCAGAATTGACATGTTAGTGAGAAAAACAGCATCTCATCAGCTTCACAATGCGGCCCTGAAGTCCAAGCTCCAAGCAGCTTGTCTTCATGAAAGTCAGGGCTCACAGTTGGTAAGTCTGCTTTTCCAGTCATTTCAGTCATTTGTATGTGCTTTCCTAGCCAGTATATCCCTTTATGTAGTCTAGTTTCAGTAGGGAAACACAATAGTATTTAGCAATAAAACTAATACCAACGAAAACCTTCTGAGACTTTTAGAAGAAAGTGGAGATAAAAGGATTAATTTTACTGCTGTACCTTCTACAAGGGCCTGTTCATTGCTGCTGCCAATGGAAAAGAAGTAAACACCATGGTATCTTTGGTTTTGATGGTAGACTAAATGGTTGAATTTTGGACCTGAAGAATATAACCATGTAAAGATATAGCACCACATTAAAACTGAATGTTATTAATGGTGCATATAAGCAAAATATTTATCAGGAAACATTTTTTTAGGTAATCGTGGATATAAATAATATTTCTAACTGAAGTTGCAAGGTTAAAATCCAATTTCAGAAATAATTTATTGTCTAAAACGCTGTTTCCCCCAAAGATACATGGACTGGTTTAAGTCTAATAAGGTAATTCTTCAGATCTGAGATCTCTCTCTAGGGGGATTACTAAATGCTGAGGTATTTGTGTCATACAAGCAAGAGGCAGACACATAAGCTGCCATAAATATGTAGCCAAATACATCTAGAATGGGGCTCAGTAAGCTGTACAGCTTGCATTCACTTGATGTAAAGAGAAAGCTTTGGGGTTTAATTTTTTTTCTCTCCTCTCTTTCCTCTTTTCTTTTATTCTTGTGAAGCAAAGGACCATAAAGAAAATTACAGTTGTCTTTATTTTTGAAACAGAAGGTCTGTTAGAAGTGAGCCATCAGTAATGCAAATGACAAAAACACATTGCTAAGTGTATATTCAAAGGCTATGGCTGTTGCTTTGTTTGTTTACAGCAGAATTACATTAATTTCTCATTTCTAAATTGGATCAGCACAGTAGGAAATTAGCACAAATAGAAAGTATATTAATCAGTACTGAATTTCAGTTTTCAAATCATGAGATGATAATTGTTGGATGAAAGCTATGTTTATTTGCAGCTGCACAACCTTTCTAAAAAACTAAATTAAGTTGCTTCGCTGAAATAGCTTATTTTCTCCTCCAACTAGTCTTTCTTTATCTTGTCTCCTAGGTTTATAAGTGCACTGCTGAGCCTGTGCCCATTGTTAACTGGGTTGCTTCTTTGCCTGTTAATGATTGTTTTTGTTGTTAAATCAAGGATTGGGAAGCCTGACAAACTTGCTATAGGAAGGTTTGCTTTCGTATGGGTTGAGAGCTCCCAGCTAAGATTGTGCTAGTCCTGTCTCTGAAGGGCTATGCAGTGGCTTGGTTGTTACAGTAAAAAGAAACAACTTGATGCCCCAGCTCTCCAATTCCTGTAATTAAATGCAGTGCTTTTAAAGTAATTTGTGTCTACCTACAGTATCAATGTACTAAGATGATACTTTTTGCACAGTAGTGTAGCCCAACAGGGTCTGCTGGACCTTCTGAACAAACCTCTGGGGAGTAGTTCTTCCTTTAGATAGTTTCATCTGAAACTAAAAATAAGCACTACTAGAAAGTGTTCTAAAATTTTAATGTAAAGGCAAAGAGTTCAGAATGGTAGATTCTCAAGTTTCTATTAAAAATTATTAGTGTTTATGGGATATTTTGTAGTATTTGGGGTTTCTGTGGAGCTTATCATTAGTATTTGCAAAAGGTACATCAAGCATGACTTTTATTCACTTAATGCATCACATCTTTCTAGAGTCACTTATATTAAAAATTTTATCCAGTACTGTTCTATTCTGATTTTGAGGAGAAAGTTTTGCATTACATTTCTTTCTGTATTAAAACATTTTTTTGCTTGTTTAGCTGAACTGACAGGTAGTAATGACTTACCTTGACCATTTATTTTGTTTCAGAACTGTTCACATTTTCTTGGTTTCAGTGCACTGTTTAGCCATATGTCCAGTTTTAGTAACTTTGCAGGGAAAATTTCTCAATCAATTTCTCAGGTGTCCAACACCTGGATTGCATTAATTGCAGGTATTTGTATGATGTATGCTTATGTTCCTATAAGAGTAACCAGTTGCTTAGTCCTGAAACTCACTTTTTTGGAAAGCATTTCAGGTTTATGCCATGCATAGACTCCTACCTTATAAGACTGGGATTTATCTCACTATGCTGTGGCTCTCTTTATGTTAGTTACTTAAGTTTCTTGCCTTCCGAACTGAGAATTGCATGGAAGTGAGGGCCATTCATCAGTATTGATACTTAGCATGTTCAGAAGATTCTGCTTTCCTAATCGACTTCTTGTACAGAAGTTTGCAAACTGTGTCACTTTTCTTTCTATACACACCACTGTTTTCATCTTCTATTGCTTTGGGCTTTGCTGATAATTGCAAAAGCAAAACTGTTGCTATAAAAAAGCACCAGTGATTCTGACTTCTCATCTTTTATCTAAGACTGTGAGTTAATGTCTCCATCTTCCAGTCTGCTTCTAGTCCAACCACTCTCTGGTCAATAGTGTTTGGATTCAGAGACTGCTATGTGTTCTTATGCTAATGCCAACAGAGAGGAGCAGGAAGGGATATTATTATGATGGACACAGGTGAAATGAATGCTGGAAACACTACTTACAGAAAAGAGAATTATTATCTGGCATGAAGGGGAGTCAATAGCAAAATGTCTTTGTACTCTTTGTAGCGATCTGCCATTGTCATCTGATGTTTCTTCCTCTGTTCAGAGAAAGGCCCTGTGTCTTTTTTCATCATTCTGTGCAACACTTTAAAATCTAGTATAGCTGAAACACAGCTTGTTTTCTACCTAAACCTTTTTTATCTATGGTTCCCTATTCCTTTTTCTTTTTTCTGGTTATTTGGGGTTTTTTCTAAATTTCTCATGTTGTGGTTATTTTTCTTTACCAAATGTGTCTGAAATTTCCCTTACATTTCTGAACAATTAACATTTTGTAATAGTCTTTCTTTGAAATCATAACAATTTCATTTCTGTGGATTTTCTTGTTTATTAAAATTTACTTGCTAGGAAGTGCAGGTACCACAGTCACAATTCCGTTGTCCATAACTTGCCGCATCCCCCCATTAAGGGTCATATCTGTAATAATTAATAGAGCTAATAATAATAGTTCAGCTGAGATGTCATTGATACGGCCACATGTAATCTTCACTGTAAGGATGTAGGTTGCCAGAGGAGGAATAGAGAAGCCAGCTGTCTACCTGTAGCATGAAGTAAGGTGGAGAATTACATCACTGAGCACTGAACTCAGTACTGGACTGACAAGGCCATTTTCTGCATGAAATTTAAGAAACTGTTTTGTTTCCCTTTACATGTCTCTGCCTTGGAATTATTTCACTGGTAGTAACTAACTGTACACCTGATCTGTATGTATGTAGAGAAGATAAGCAAAAAGGTTCTGGTATTTCTTTTTTCCTGCCTGTTTCTTGTTCAGCAACATCTGGTAATATAAACATCACAAATTGGACTGTGCTTCAAGGTTTTCTACTAAAAGAACACTTTTACAGTACTGGATTCTGCTGGTTTATCCATTTTAGTTTCTTGGATACAGTAGTTTATTACTAGCACTTTCATTCAGAGCTACAGCTTTGAACTCGGAGCTTGTAAGTGCTTTAGTTTGCAGTACTATAATAATAAGCAATTACTTTGTAGGTGCTGTGTGGCAACACGTGGCATCTTATTAATCACAGTAAGCACCTGGATTCATGTTCTTTGTACTGCCAAAGAATTTGTTGCTGCAAGCACAGAGTTGTAGGGAACAGTGACACTGCATTCTCTAGGATGACCTGGCACATATGAGGAACAGACAGAATAATGAAATTTCTCCAGAAAGTGTTTTTGTAGCTTTCAGCCCTGAGATTGGCTGAAGAAATAGAAATCTGGGCAGCCAAAATGATAACTAACTGAAAGGAGAAGTTGAGTTTCAGACAGGTGAGAGGTATGAATGACTTTAAGAAGAACAGAGTTCTCTAAATAACCATGAAAACAACTTGTTGTTTTCAACAACTTGGATGCTTCTTTGAACTGGGGTTGAAAATAAAATCATCATTGCTTTATTTTGGCTTTGCATCACCCTTACTTTTGCTTTCCCTAACAGTTGTGGCTGTATCCATCCTTTGTCTGAAAATGACTAGTGGTATCATTTAAAGTACTGAAAGCGATACCATTAGGCATTTTAATGAAAAATCCAGGTTTAACACACATAAAAAATCTGTAATTGACATATGCTCTCATATATTTTTGCTGAAGCCTGAATTAAGCAAAATTTACATTTTTCCTTCTACTCATAGCAGTCACCTCTCAGTTTGCATGATCTACATGAATGCTATTCATTGGGAGGATTAAAACACAAACCTGCTAGTTAGCTACACCTCTTCCTACTTAACCAAGCTGGTCCAGGCAGTGGTTTTTACATGTCTTTCCTCCATACCCTTTGTTTCCTTGTCAGCAGTTAAATCTGTGTTTCAAGGCTGAGATCTGCATGTAACACGTATTCAGTGCCTTACATCTAGACTTACAAGGATGGAACTGGAGAGAAAAAGAAATACACATATTTGCCTTTTCACTTGCTGCAGAGGAGAAAGATGCTCTGCTGGTGTCGTGTTAAATGTCAGAGAGTGTCTTTCATGGGCTGGAGCCATGTCTCGTGTGTTAGGCCATGGAATGACTGATGTAGCTGGGGGAATGCTTCCCAGATGTTGCAATAAGCAGATAGGTCCTGGATGAACACTCTGCTTAGCTTTTCCACTACTTCATCGGAGTCTGATGCACAGTTGAAATAAAAAGGTATTTTAAAAAGATTTGGAATTAAACTGGTTTTTGTGAAAGATTTGGAGAGCCTAGCTCTTAATGTGCCTTGCAAAAAATATACAGACTTGTTGTGCTTATTGCTACCCTCTGTCTTGTGTTGTTTTCCTGGAAATAGTCTAGGATGGGATCCACTTAGGCACAGACCTTGAATAATTGTAACTTTTTCTCAGTATTGTTAATTACCACTGCATGGCTTATTCGCTGTGGAACATATGAATGTTCTTAAGGTGATAGTAAGTAAAAAAAAAAAAATCTGACAGGTTCACAAGGATAATTTCCCAACTATTAAAATGACACTATCCATGAGAGTGGAAACAGTAGTAGAAGCAAAAATATAAAACTTTTTTTGTAATATTTACTAAGCTTGAAGTCTGTATCAGGTTGAATCCAGGCTGACATATCCAATCCATAATATCAGGCTGTCCAAAAACCACTAATATCTTCCAGAAGTTTTTTTTTTTACTGAAACATTTGCTATTCTTACCTGATTTTAAGCAATTGGCCATTACTTACCCACCTTACTCCATAGCAAAGGAATGCAGATATCCTAGTGCAAATGCTCACCTTGTCTGGTGGTATTGTTTGTACAACTAATAGCTGTAACCAAACAGTATAAGTTATGTAGTTTAAATTCTTTGCTTATTATGTAGTACCAATTAAAAAAAAAAAAAAAAAGAAATATGTCACATTATATAATTTATGGCAAAGTGTTCACAAACAGTTACAGTAGTCCACCAACACATTTGCTATTTCATAAACAATAGTTGCTTTTCTATGCAAATTTTTTTCAATACTCAGTATTCTAAGTATGTGAACTTTTAACTTGTCAGACTGTTGTAACATATTTGAAAATTATACTAATTTGATTAAAGTGTTGCCTATATGGCGAAAGGTTTAGTTAATAGAATCCATATGTAATTAAAATGCAGAACTAAGTGTAATCAGACCCCAGTGACTGGTGCCTTCATATTGATAGTTTTACAATGGCCTCTGGGGTTGAAAGTTTATGTTCAAGTTACTAATGTAGCTGTGCTCCAGAGAAAGAGCTAAACAGTTTAGCCATTTCAGATATTTCAGTGTCCTGAAATGATAGTCACACAGCAGAAATAGTTGGCAGTCTGAGTTCTAGAGGTGTCTTCCATTGTCTGGTGGTGGAAGCACACAACTGCTGGAGTGTACTTGTCAGAGAATTACCTTCAGCAGCAACACTTATGCCTAAACTTCCTCAAATGAAAGATCTTGCTGTGAGCAAGTAACAGTGTGTTTTTAAATAACAGAGTTACTTAATTTGCGTAAATTCGTGATTGAATCATCTGAAAGTTACAGACACAACACTTATGTACCAAGCCACAAAAGAAGTTTAAGAAAATTTCCTGAACTTAAAAAAAATAAGAATTATTTTTCTCTGGACAGTTTTAAGAGTCGACATCCTGTGTTAGAGTTCTCTAATCATCACCAGCACAATTTACAATCAGAACACACAGAGAGCCAGTTCAGACCAGCTCATCTGTTGACTTTGGCTGAAGCCCTTAATCTCACTGTGTGCAGCTGCCACTTGAGAGCTGGGGACTCGGCAGAGAGCCGAAGGAGGGTGGGATGCAGGGTTGGTCAAGGCATGAACACATAGGCCTGCTTCATTTCAACAGCCCTACACTGCTTTTTTATAGTTTTTTCACTTTACAGCCTTTTTTTTTTTTTTTTTTTTTTAAGAAAAAACCTCCCTGAAATTAAATGAGGACCTCTCATGAGCCACTGTGCTCCAGGCATAAGAAATTGTAATGTCTGGCTTCCAGAAACTGTCCCGTCAAAATGTGCTTCTGATTAGGTGGCTTAATTACAGCTGTGAAAACAATGTTGATTTAGGCCTCAAGATTCCAGTGCATGTCAGCCGTTATTAGCCAGCCTTGGACTGAAGCCACCATTTAAAAACTCCGTACCACTAAAGTCACACACTGCCTGACAACTTTTTATTTAGGCAGAAATGTTGCCAGAAGCAACACATTTTATGCAAAATATTTTTCATTGCGCAAATTTCAAATGTGACACTGTTGATGGACATAAAGTGAGTAGTTATGGGTGGACTTCAGCAAGTCCAAAACCTAACTTCTGAAAAAAAAAAAAAAAAAAAAAAGGCCCAAGACAACACACACCTACCCCTGCTGTTTCAAATAATTTTTATAAAGTTTGACTGACATAATGCTTAATTTTAATTCCTTTAATTCAGTTTTATTCCAAATCCTGCATGTTGCTTTAACCACCCAATTTTATTGCATCTAAATTTTCTTGACAGTTTCATTTGCTGTTGGGAAATAAAATTGCCATTTTTGCAACATGGGAAATAATGGCTAGTTTCAAAACCAATATGCTTGAAACTTCCTTTGCCTGAAGCAGGATAAGGCACACACTCAATTTTCTTTAGGGGAAAAAGCTCATTAAATAGTTTTTAATATTTTAATATAATTTAAGTAACTGCTTTCACAGTGGGAAGGCTTATTAGGCCCATGTATTTACACCTGCAGAGAGGTAAATGTTTAGGTAATTAGGTGGTTTCCAATACTTCAGCTTTTCAGTGTAGTTGCAAAGTTGCTGTAAACACTGGAGATGAGTGAGCTTCATCTAACATTACATTTCCACTTGTAGTGTTTTGCTTTCAAGTGCTTAAGAAGGAGGTTTAAGGGAGGGTTTGTTTTCTTTTGCTTTGCTTTCTCTTTCTAAAGGTCTCCTTAATGACAAAAATCGGCTAAGGAATGTGAATGAATGTGTGTGGGTGTTAGCTCTGGGCAGAGGCTTCTGCTTTGGAAAACCAGGATTTACATTTTCACTTCACTGTTGCCATGAAATTCCGAATGTCCATGCTGTTTGGTTTAATGGCAACCATGAAGTTACTAAATGACCACAGGTTTGTTCCGATGTTAAGCACCAAACGAATCTTTCAAGTCATTGGCTGAGCAGCAAAAAAGGAGAGTCATGTTTTCAGGAAGCTAATCTGCTTTCCTTTTTTGCCTTCATGGTTTGTGTTTCTATGTATGAGAAATGTGTTTTAGTGAGGCACTGGAACTACAACCTCATAAACAGGGGTCCTTAGTTCCCAGGACTGAAAAGAAGACACCTGGAAGCTGAAGCTGTATTAATCTCTTGTCCTAAATGCTCAGGCCAGTGCAAGAATTGTATCTCCTGGAGCAGCTAAACTGAAATTGATTTAGAGAAACTAATGATTTTGATAGATGCAAATCTAAAGTATAGGTTCAGCTTTGCCTTGTAGAAAATCATCATGCTTTCATTCTCTGCCTGCATCAGATTAGGGAAGAAAAAGGAAGGGAATGCCTATGCTGCATTTTGTTCTGTTTTCGAATTATGTATACTGGAACAACCTGGGCTTTTATTTGCTTTGCAAAATGGTTTATGGGGTTTCCTGAAATCAAATGTTTCAGAAAGGCCCTGGTTGCTGTGGAGGGCAGCTGTGAATTGGGAGACAGCCATGTGATGCCAGTTTCTTATTAGGTGTCTGCACTGGTCTTTCAAAATGTGGTTTATTGGTAATATACAGTGAATTTTATTCACCAGATGCCAGTGTTTGCTTCCTGTTTTCTACATACTCCTCTTGCTTTTGCCTTCTTCCCACACCTCTGTAAATAACATTTCAGCACATCAAATTAAAAGAAATTTTTGTATATGGTTACATGGACTGCTAACATTGCAGTGGAAACAAAAGTATTGGGCGTGCTAGACAGGCTGTTATTTGAGAACTGGATATTATAGACCAGGACATTTAACCCTGGGAAAAAGTTTCACAAAAGAACAGAGCCAAGAACACAATATTACTGCCTTTATAGAAGAAAAGGAGTATTCTCTACAAAGGCAGACAAATTCACTTCTTTCCAAACTCAAGGACTTTTACTCAGGCCAGAAGGTGCTTCCTCTTCCCTTTTGAAGAAGTTATTGTAAGAAAGAGAGCTGGGAAGCTTCTATTATTCCCTGCTAAACTGGGGGTTGAACATAAAGGGAATGTCTGTTTGTTCTGAGACTATGAATTTGCTGAGAAGTTTTTGGAGGGGATTAAAGCATAGCTGTGCCTGAATGAGTCTAGCTCAAATACTTCAATGGCAAATGAATCCATGCAACCCAGATTCAGATTCACACCTTCCTGGTATTTTGTTGTCATTTTAAATTTAGTGCATTTTAAATTTAGGTATACTGCTGGGAGTAATTTTTTCCTTATTTTGACATCTCTTTGGATTTGTTTTTTAAGCTAAGTATGTAAATTGTGGTTTACAAAGAGAAAATTCAGTGCTGATCATCAGACATTAGCTTTGATAAACAGTGTAAGATGTGTAGATTTAACCTGTGAGGTGCAGTTCAGTTCATCAGGATGACAGGTGGAAGGATTTTTGTTTTAATTTGTGGTGCTTCTTCCTTACTTTGTACCAATAGATCACTCCCCAGTTTGCAAGGAAAGAATTCAAGAGAATAAGACACAGGGCAGTTTTTCCAGGAGTTTGACTCTTTCTAAGCCAGCCAGCCTTAGAAATTCATGTATGTGCAGCATGGCCCCACTTATAATGTAGCAGGTATAAAGCTACATGCACCAGTTAAAAAAAAAATAAAAAAAAAATTGTGCCAACATTTGTCTGGATTGGACCTAGATAATCTGTTTAAACAAAATTGCATTTGAAATAATGGGAAAGTAAGTATTCCTCTCAAAAGATGTACAAAACCTCATGTTTTCAGGTTTATGTTTCCTCCTGGATGGCAGGGAGATGATTGATGCCTCACCAGGAGAGGATTCTGAGCCAGCTAGTGGGCAAACTTTCTTCCACAGGAGGCCATCTCTGGTGCTCTTAGTCTCTGCTTCTGGTGTGCTTGCTGGCTGGCTGGCAGGTCATGGGAGCACAAGCCTGGGTATCATCTCCACCCTCATCTCACAGTGGATTTCTCAGCTGTCAGACCTTACCTCACTAGTCCAAGCAGAGGGAGACTGGATCCTCAACAGGCAAAAGGCAGATAATGAGAGCGATAAAGAAGGGTAGCTGTAAACCATGGCAGTCTCCTTAACTTTGTACCTTTCTGGAATTCGTAAAATCAGATTGGTTTTATGTTGAGTTGTTCATGCTTTTTTTCTGCGCTTTCTCCTATAATCTCTCACATCCTTTTCAAGCAGGAAAAAAAAAGAACAAACCTTTGCGTTCCTTTCTGTGACATTTTTTCAGTAGAGATATGTGGTTTTGTAGAAATACATGTGTTTACCTACTTCCACTGCCTGGTTGCTTGCACTTTGTATTTTAAGCGTAAAAGTCAATGTAAGAAATGAAGAAAAAAAAAATCTTTTGAAATATGTGAGGTAGTATGGCTTCCTAATAAGTCAGATATAAAAAAAAAAATAATTCAGATTTGGCATATGAAGAATAATACTGCTCTTAACTCATAATTTTATTCCAGTAATGTTGACATGACTTAAAGGCATCAGCAAGTTACATCTTAATGTTCGTTTTGATTGGGTTTTGTGTATTTAACTTACATTGCTTAGTATTTACCAGACATGTATTTATTTCTTTATTAATTCTTAATTCTTAACCCACTTTATATTGAAGGCATAATTTTTCCAGCTGATCATAATAAGGACCTCTTCTATCCTCCCTGAAGCAGTCTGGCCTGCTGGAAAAGCTATCACTTAAATATATTTGTTAAATCTTAAGTGAATGCACAGTATAAAGAGCTTAAATGTCATCTAAATGGATGTTATTGTTATTATGATCTTGCTTGTTAAAATAATTTTGTGTTCTTCATTTTGCGTAATGGTTCGGTTAAAGGGATCTAGAAACAAATGTGTTTTCCTTTCCCTTTTTAGAAGAATTTGTATTTTTGTTGACTTGTTTCAGAAATGCCACCTTTTTAGAAAGGGAGGACCCTCTTTTTGTTAAGCTATCAATTGGTTAAGCTATCAATTTTTTCATTGGAAGGCAGGGGACTTCTAAAATGCAGTGTGCTTAATCACCAGCAGAGTTTTCCTGCTACATGTGATATTAGGAAAGCAAAATGACCTTATGATGATGGAATGATTCAATTCATCCTTTTCAGATGGTGTAAGATGGGATCTTTTTACAGTCTTCAAAGTCATATTTATTTAAGGGATCACACCTTTGGATCTGGCCCCCAACTGATATTGGCCCACAGAATCATAGTTGACTCAGTAAATTCACTGTAAGGTTGACATTGGAGTAACTTTCTCTCTTAAATTTGTGTGTTCACCAATATTTTGAAAGCCTTTTGGCCTTTCTAGGTGTTGCGGGCACTTTGACAGAGAAAGACATTGAAGGCCAGAGCCACAACTGTGAAATAATTCACTAAATTTTCAGGTTTTATAGTGGATCAAGGACCTCATTTGATCACAAAAGGTTCAGCTTGTGTAGTGGTTTAACAGTTCTGGTTGGAGAATTGTTAATGCTTTCAGACTGGCTGTGACATCAAGTTTCTTTCAAAGGTTCCAGTCACTCTTTTGGAAGCCTGAGCATGTTACAACTTAACCAGGACTTTGCAAAGCTTTCTGACATTTAAAGTCACACATTTTTCTTTTACTGTGTCTAAACATCCTACTGTTTTAGGAATTTTTAGTTTCATTTAATAAATCACTGAAGTTTGCTACACTTCTCAGAAGAATATAGTGTAATCAGAACATCTGAGAAAAAAAATTAAAGGTATAATTCTGGAATATACAAGGTAAACCTGAAACATTCCTGTGTAAAACAATTTTTCAGTTGTCTTACAACTTTCTTGTTTAACAAAAAAATTTAAGAAACCTCTCTCCAAGTATTCTGTGAAGAACTTATATGTTCTTCATGACTTTTCTGATAAAATTTTCACATGCCATGATGAAAGCTTATCGTATTACATGTAATAAAGTTGGGTTCTGTGTTTTTTTTTTTAAACTTTTAAAAAATTTAACTAATCTGTGCTTTCATAACAGGCATTTGGCATCTATATATGAAAGGATGAAATTCCATTAGCATTTTTTAAAATGTTGATTCACATAAAATATGATTGATATAAAAGAAATAGTAGTTCCATTTGCCCAGCTGACTAGCTCAAACTGCATTTTCAGCCTCACAGAAAGTGATGATGTAGTACTTGAGCTAAGTTCAGTTCTCAGAGGCTGATTAAGGTTTGGGATCTAATAAGTATAAAAATTCTCTTGAAGTAATTACTAGGTTTATTGTATTTAATTTTGTTCAGAAGTATAACCGTATATATAAATTCAGCCAAAACCAATAGAGACAGTAAACCTAGCTCACCCACACTCAAGTTGTTTATAACTGATAAGCTTGATTCCTTGCCCAGTTAGTGTTGGATTTACAAAAGACCTACAAGTTAGACATCAACTGAAAATGAGTCTTAAATACTTTTTTTAGGCAATTCAGATATCAACTGTTATTTTATAAGCAATACTGCTGGAAAGCCAACCATTTCCCCTGAGCATTACTTAGGGTTGTAAAATTACCCTTTTGAACTCTAGGGAATTTAGACTGTTTCGGATATTGCATGCAAGTTGCAGGAGGACTGATTTCCCTCCTAAAGTTACTTCAACTATGTTTTACTTTACAGTTTGGATAAGATAACAGAAGTATCAAAGCTATCCCAAACCTACGGGGAGCTGGATGTACCTCTTCTCCAGTGGGTCTTTCTCTGTGCTAGTTTATGAGGGAATGGCATGAAGTTCTTCCTTATCGGGATTTTGGATGGGAGGTGGCAAGCTACACATCTTCAATGGACAATCCAGAACTGCATTGGCCAGTGCTAAGAGGGTGGAACCATTTGTCCTTCTAATGAATTGATGATTGTAATAGGAAACATTCATTTTAAGAAAATGTAGTTGTCAGTATTAGTAGTTCACTTCTAAGCATGCGGTATAAATCAGTCATTTTTTTCTCTATTATTGTAGAACCTTTTTAAGAGGCCACTCAGTTTAATACAGTTATTTAGGTGAACTGAGATTTAGATTTGCCCATAGCATAATGCAAATCTAGATGTTCTTCCTCAGCATGCAAGTGTTTGTCTGCATTTTGGATAAGATTACATTCAGTCTCTTTTTCAAATAGGTACAGATAGGTTTCAAGAACCATGTCTGGCTTCAACTTTATGAACCCAATTCTGTTGACTCCTAAGACCTAACTTCAAACTGCTTTTTTTTAGGGAATGCTAAAGGTTATGAATTAAAGAGACCAGTATATTCCTTCTCACTCTTTGTGGACAACACCAGATTATATTCTCACAACCAAGTGGACCCAAATAACTTTCTGTTCATTTAAAGGGTTTTTTGTTTTTAAGCTATCAGGAGAATCATGAAGTGTTGATTTCCATTTTAATACTTGTTTGTGTTGTTAGCTACATAGATTTGTATTTCTGAATACTGTTCCTCAAAAATATTGCTTATTTGGCAGAAATACTTAGAAAAAGTTCATCTATTGAATGCCCAAAGATTTTTTAATGCAAAAAAGCTCAATCAAAAACACACTTCCATTGTTCCTTGACTTTTCTCCTTTATGTTGTTAAACGTTATTATTCAAAACAATTACTTTTTGTCTTTCTCCCATGTATCCATATTGCTGATACAGTATATCTTTATTAATTATAAAGCCACTGAAATATTTTGCTGAATCAATGCAGTTTCTTTTCCTTTTCCTTTTCCTTTTCCTTTTCCTTTTTCTTTTTCTTTTTCTTTTCCTTTCCTTTTCCTTTCTCTTTTTCTTTTTCTTTTTCTTTTTCTTTTTCTTTTTCTTTTTCTTTTTCTTTTTCTTTTTCTTTTTCTTTTTCTTTTTCTTTTTCTTTTTCTTTTTCTTTTTCTTTTTCTTTTTCTTTTCTTTTTCTTTTTCTTTTCTTTTTCTTTTTCTTTTTCTTTTTCTTTTTCTTTTTCTTTTTCTTTTTCTTTTTCTTTTTCTTTTCCTTTTCCTTTTCCTTTTCCTTTTTCTTTTTCTTTTCCTTTTCCTTTTCCTTTTCCTTTTCCTTTCCTTTCCTTTTTCCTTTTCCTTTCCTTTCCTTTTCCTTTTCCTTTTCCTTTTCCTTTCCTTTCCTTTTCCTTTTCCTTTTCCTTTTCCTTTTCCTTTTTCTTTTTCTTTTTCTTTTTCTTTTTCTTCTTTTTCTTTTTCTTTTTCTTTTTCTTTTTCTTTTTCTTTTTCTTTTTCTTTTTCTTTTTTCTTTTTCTTTTCCTTTTCCTTTTCCTTTTTCTTTCCTTTCCTTTTCCTTTTCCTTTTCCTTTTCCTTTTCCTTTTCCTTTTCCTTTTCCTTTTCCTTTTCCTTTTCCTTTTCCTTTTCCTTTTTCTTTTCCTTTTCCTTTTCTTTTTCTTTTCCTTTTTCTTTTTCTTTTTCTTTTTCTTTTTCTTTTTCTTTTTCTTTTTCTTTTTCTTTTTCTTTTTCTTTTTCTTTTTCTTTTTCTTTTTCTTTTTCTTTTTCTTTTTCTTTTTCTTTTTCTTTTTCTTTTTCTTTTTCTTTTTCTTTTCTTTTCTTTTTCTTTTTCTTTTCTTTTTCTTTCTTTTCTTTTCTTTTTTTTCCCCCCAAAATGTTTACAATTATTAGCTCTAGAACTCTTCATTAAAATTAGCTATCTTGTAAAAGATAGCTTCATGCACCACTGGCAAAGGTCTGCTGTCCTTGTCCTGTTTAGTAGCAGAGTGCCTAAACTGTAGTTGAATCAGTGCAGAGCAAGCAGACAAAAAGGAAGGTAGCTAAGCATTTTGCTGTGCGTGAGCAGTTAGAGGGCAAGCAGACACCATGCACCTTGACCACCTATTATGAAGCTTTTTGCTGCAATGTCAAGTGAAAGCGAGTTAATTGGGTGAAGCTGTAGAGCATGTTAGGGGCATGGTAAAGGGTTGCTGTCTGACAGCTGAATGTCAGCAGAACCTAGTGAAGTGTGGCTGAGAGACAGAGACCTGTCACAAAGTTCATGTGGACTATAGCACAGTTAAGGAGATGAAATGTGGTTCTGTCTCACTTTCTCCCTCATTGCATTCAAGCACCTTAAGATTTCACACTGTATGTGTCAACCCTTGTTCTCTAAGCTGTTTTCTCCTAGCATTTCTGCATTCAAATGATTGGACAGAAGATGCTAATGTTTGGCAAAATGAATGTAAATACACTTTTTTTCCTTTTTATGCTAGAGCGGCACTATACATGCAACTCAGACGGAACTTTGAAGGCTTACGTCAGATGGTCACACTGTCTAGGAATTCAGCTGATGACTGAATAAATTTCTCAAGAGTATATGAAGTTTGACACTTTAACTAGTTGGACAGTGACTCCTTACCCACTAGCACCAGCAGAAGAAAAGACTAAATGGGGAGGACTTATCAACGAGCTGTTTGTGCCTCAGCATGGTCCCATGAGTATTTTAGTCTCCAGTTGCAGTCCCCCTCTCCCCTTCTTGCTAGAAAGAAGTGAAGAGCTGAGGGGGAAACATGGGGCAGAGAAATGGCAATGAAAAGATGTGGGAAAACTCCCATAACAGGAAGGGGTTTCTTGGAAACAAGAGGAACATCGTTTACAGGTAGCATCAATCTTACACACTGATGCAAAACATGGAGATGTGTCACAACAATTTAGTAAGACCATTCCACCATGAAACCAGTGTACTGCGTAGTTTGCCTTATGCTTTTTTATTTGTTTGTTTGTTTGGGGTTTTTTGTTAGTAATGCAGTGCAGAGAATTTGACCTGAAAATTGGAGATGCTTCATTCCAATGAAGCATCTGGAAGAGAAACTAACTATATAGGCTGTATGGTGGATTTTGGCCAGAATTTTTAGAAAGTACCAAAATTAGCAATGCAAAACCACCATTTGTCTTTAAGCCAACAAAATCTTGAAAGTAAGGTATTCTATCTGATGTGATAATCCATTCAATTTGAAGCATTCTTTAGACATACCAGGTTTAAATATGTTTGAATACAACACGATTTTCTTTTAAGAAAAAAACCCCTAGAATATTATGAAAGTTTTCTCTTAATTGCTTTTAACTGAGTCTCTAGAGTGTGATTTCACTGACTGCATTAAATGCATTAGAAAAGCAGGAAAAACCCCTTATTTTCAGGCGCATGCGTTTCTTTAAAAACTTCTGAAAGTGGAAGAGGGAATTCTTTGATAATGAAAAAAGCCACTAGTATTGTTGGCTAGCAGCACCCAAAGTGTGTTGTGTGTCTACCTTTCTGACTCAATATGTAATGAGTTGGCAGCCCATTGAATTATTCTCTGATCGCAAATTGTTCGCAGAATCCAGGCAGGAGCGCTGACAATTAAAATTTATACCGAATGTTACTGTTTTCCTACCTTGTGTCAGAGCACCAATTTAGCCCTACTGCCTCAGAATACAGAATTGCAAAATCATTGACATGGGAAGCAAACTTTCCAGTTTTGGCCAGCATGCATACCTGCTTCAAAAAAGTTTGCTAACTATCACTTGATTGCACTGACAACTACTAGCAGCACCTTTTTAAGCAATAATTTCTGGCATTTTCATCAGTTTGATGTTTTATTTATTTTACTGAGAGAGAAACAGCTCTTGGAGCTGTCTTAAGCTACTCTTGACAGTGAAAGAAAGAACAAGCAGCATATTGGGAATCCATTGGCATTGTCTGTCACAAGGACACTCAGTTTTGGAAAGAGAGGAGGAGGCTGTGAATGATGTGAAAATGTGCATCTTTCTCTTTATTGAAAAATTGTACTATGGTTTTATGGTGAAAATAATTGTCCAGTAAAACTATCTTTGTATAGACTTTGAAGACTGAAACAATTCTGACTGATTTGTGGCTTCAGCCACAGTTATAGGTTATAGGTTTTACTCCTTCAATTGAAGATAAACAATATATTTCTAAGAGTGAATTTATTTAGGTAGTATTTTGCACCATTGTCATAACACAGGCACAGTGTTCTAATTCTAACTTTGCATGTTATTCCACAGGTAGTGAAATCTAAAACCAAATGGGGTGTCTTTGATTACAACACAATGCTTTTATATAGGCTGACCTTGCAATAAATATGTTTATATTCCTCACAGTACAACACATAATAAAGCAAACCATTGCAAATGAGTTTTAACTTTGTTAAAACAGGTCATGTGTCATAAGATAGCCTCTAAACTAGATCCTGAATGTAATCATAGCCTAGCTGCAGAAGAAAAGGTGTAGAGAATTATTGTTTCAGAAATATTTTGCCATGTTTAATACTAAAAAAATTGCTCAAGTTAACTATAGTTTAAAAAACAATTCTCCATAATACAGAACCTTTCATATATTTTTCTTTCGGAAAACATGTTTTATGAAGTTGACTATCAAACTTCAAAAAATGACCATAGGACACAGCCAATTACTATATTACATAAATACTTCAAAGGCATATTTTGGCTAGACATACTGTGCCCTAAATATCTATTTACCTGATGAAGTGTAACAGTTTAGATGGAGTCATTTACAGGTTATTGGGTAAATAAAAGTGCTATGCTGAAGATTTACCTGAACAGATACCTTATTTAAGATACATAATTCCTCTTTTAAAAATTACCTAAATGTATATTTATATGATATATTATCATATCACAGTCATTCAAGTTCATCAGTTTAATACATGTTTTAGAAAGGTGTCTAAATACAACAATGTTAAAAGAGGTCTCTTGGTGAATTTTAACTGCCTTTATACAGTGTGTGTACAGGTTGGTATTCAAACAATGAATAGTGTTACAGTTCTTACTCTTTTTTTCTTCTAAACTGTATAATCCTATTTTCTTATTGAGTATGTATAATGATAATGGATTAAAACAATCCTTACAAGTAACAAGCAAGATTTTTTTTTACATCAATCACATTGCTATTAGATCCTATCTCCCTTCTATTAAATGAATAGTATTCGGTTCTTTGTAAGTACATCACAGGATCTGGATAACTAAAAAGGAGCTTTTTTTCCCCCAACAGTGCAGCTTTTACTGTAACATAGTCTATTGACTTGCTGCCAATCATTAAGTTTCATACATTTTTTTGCAACTCTCAAAGGAAATCTGATTTCTTATCTCCTTACTGGGATCTTGATGCCATGTTCTTAAAAAAAACCCTGCACTATATATGGAAGAACAGTAGTATGAGGGTGTAATTGTAGGATGTGATTTTTATTCATTGTGGTAATTAAGATGTTGGAAGCCCTGCAAACCAATATGTTTACATTTATCTTAAATATTTCTTATCCAAAGTGAAACCTGTTTCTAGCTTATACCTTATTGATTTAAATTTTTTTACACACAGATGTGTTTTTAGAATATTAGAAGTTATTTGCATATTTCATCATTGTCATAAAAATTGTAATTGTCATAGAATTTTTAATGAATGACTCATGTAGGTAGAATTTTGGCTATGTGGTTAGCTGATTAGTGTGTACAGTAAATAAAAGACTGTTAATTGGTGTAATAGATGGGTGCCTGATCTGATTTCAGGTGTGCTGATACAAATGCAGTAGATCTGGTTTGTGCTTTGCGTTTTTAGTGGTTCCTGTACTGCATAGCATCGAGCACAGAAGAAGTGAAAAACTAGAGTGTTACAGATCATACTTGCCAGTTCTCTTGGTTATCTCATCCTCTTCACCACCATAGTGTATGAAAACTCAAGGCACTACCTCATTTTAACTATTTACTCAAAACATTCATCCAGATATGCTACTGTATGGGTTCTTAATGAAGGTCTAATATAACCTAGCTCTTCCCAGTGACTGCAGTGGGGTTTGTGGTGAATCCAAGACTGGAAAGAGTCTGTATCAAAGGGAACAGCTGAAGTAGATGTTAGAGGCAACCATTGATTTTTTTCCAGCAATGGAGGAAAGGGGAATCTGTCATGACTGTGCCATTATACATATGATTGAGTCTGGATTTGTAGAAATATTAATATACACAGACCCTTCTGCCTCTCTCTGGATACCTATGAGCATGTGTATTGGAATCTGTGTTTCTGTATAAATGCAGTTCTGCTACTGTGTGTGTGTGTGTTTACCTCTGTATTTATGCTCTTCCTTTAATGCCAAAGAGAGAGTGTTTAAAACCTTGAATATGCCACAAAAGTCTCTCAGTATCCTATTTTTGTCTTTTCCATAATTATGCTTTGAATGTGAAGTTTTCTTGTATTTGATGACCTGATTAAATAATGGATTATTTACACAGCTGTATAGTGCATTGCAAATACCTTTGTAGCAGACAGAAAAATGGTACCTATTGTGTTTTATTAATTTTTTTTATTATTATAGCTGTTTTAGGGAATACAGAGTATCTTTATTAATGCTGATATAATATCCATAATCTTTCTAAGTAGGATTTGCAATGTTTTGGTGCTAGAAGTTATTTCACGTTGAGTTTTAACTGGTCTAAACTTTATAACTGTTTGACTCATTGAAATATGAATCATATTCTCTATCAACATGCATTCAGTGTGTATTCTCTGGCTTCTACCATTCTAACATTTAAAGAGTATTAAGTGTTTGATTTCAATTGATGGGAAATCATATTTCAAAGTAAATTAATTTCCAGTGTTAGTATGTAATATTTTTCATAGTAACAGTGACAGGAAGACTTTAGAATAAGTTTGTCAACGTGATTAAAAAAAAATACACCCTAGAAATGATTAAAAAAAAAGCTTTCTGTAAGTATGTGTGGCACTTCAAATATAGTGGGCTATTTTTTCCTAAAATTTACTGGTGCAGAATATTCTAGTTAATGCCCTTTGTTCCTGCTTAAGTTCATTACTCAGGTACCATGTGTTTTAAATAAGTATTTGAAACAAGGAGAGAACAGTTGCAAATGAATCATAGACATACCTTTGTGAAAGGCATAATTAATTTGTTTCTTGTTTAACAGTGGATATAGATTCTAATTTAATTTGTTTTTTATTTTTATTTTTCTCCAGGAATCAGGAGGAAGTTCAAACATCACCACAGATTCAAGCTAGGAATCCAGCCTGACCAGAGTTGTAGCCCAGATTTTTTGGCATTATAAGCTGAACCTGACACATCCTACAGTTTTATGCACAATAGAACCAGTTCTCAGTCTTCAGTCTATTCCTTCAGCCTGAATGTCACATCCAGTCCCAAAAGAACAATGGAAAATGGATTTTCAGATATTTTGTATCAGTAATCTTTTAGAAGGAAAAAATTGCATTAATGTAAAATGATGCAATTAAAGTACAATTTTGTTGCTACTTTTGAATTACAGTTAAGCGTATGTATTTTTTTACATTAATTTTATTTTTTGGGAAAATGTGCATTCATATGTTCACGTTTCTGCACTTCTCATTCTTTGCATACTGAAATAGTTATTTTTAAACTTTTATTTATTGCAGTTGTTCATTTTTTATGTAGTATATTTTTAAATGTTAAAGAATGACACATTTTGGGTAATTTTCCTCAGTCTTAAAAAAAAATCAATAAGCCATTTTAGTCTCTATCTATCAAAGTTGTTTCATACTTGTCTATTTTAAAGCAGGACTGCAATACTTTAATAGGATTGAGAGAGCTATTTGAAATGTATGCCAATGATTCCTGTCATTTCATGGCAGCCCTGCCATGGTTCACTGAGCCCCCTCTTTTCTCTTGTCAGCTCAACTGAAGACAAGCATTTAGTTGCAAACTTTAAGCAGGTTGTGCAAAACAGAAATGATGTGACTGCTTCTCTTCCTGCACAATAATGTCACTGCTGGTCAATGTGAGAAGGTCAGGTTGCTCCTTGTAAAGCTACATGATACCACTTGCCTATTTGAACAAGTTAAGTTAACTGCTGAATCTGGTCCCTGCAGGCGCTGAAAACTCACCCTTTTATCAAGTCTGCATTTCATAAGAAAGAAGTACAATTGTGCAGGGAGAATTTTTGATGATATGTTTATGTACTTTATAAGGACAGTTCCCAAATGGGTGTTGCAGGTATTATATTTAGTTAAGCCGAAAGAGTTTAAAGTAATGGCTGTTTTGACCTTCAGATAGACTCCTTTTTTGTTGTTGTTGGTAGGACCCAAGAGTGACGCCCATCTTTGATGCTGACAGAATTTAAAGCAAGGCCATTGCCCTGCATTTTCTGCCTTGTAGCACACAAAAGTAAAATTGTATGTCAGGCCGAGATGTCGGGGAGCTGACAAGATGCCCCAGTGACATTTCAGCTGGAAAGAGCAAGTGTCTTGCAACCAAGTGGTCAAATATCAAATAATAGGTCAAGCAGGAAGGAGCTGAGTTCTAACCACAAAGAGGTTTCTGGTAACTTACTTGACAAGCTTTTGGGCGCTTTGTGGCTTGACAAAGTGATGTTCTGTTGGGTATCGCTAGACAGACTGTTCTTTATCGCCTTCAGAAGATCAGACGTTGACATTGATTAGACTCTTTAACCCTTAAAGGTTAAATCCTAGCAGTTTCATCATTGTGAATGGAGAACAAAAGAAAATTTCTAATATACCATTTGTTTTCGTATTAATCACTAAACTCCCCAGTGCTATTAACTTTTGATGTGCTATGTAGTTTTTGACAAAAAGATTGAATGCAAAATCTATATAATAGATTGCTTCTCATTATGGGCCAGTGATACATTAGAAAAATAATATTGTGTGTTATGGAATTTGTAATTTCTTCTAGTATGTCAGATGCAGGATTTGACTTTAAAGCCTCCCAACTACTGCTGATATTCTGTTTTGGATGGAAAACAATATTTGCATAGGAAATGCATCATTTACAATGACCAGAGTCTTTCAAATACCTGGGTTTTCAGGTACCAGAAAAGGTAAAATCCCAAATTTACAACAGAAGAACTTTAATCAAAGATACCTGTGGGTTTTCAGGTGTTGCCCTAATTGTTCAAGTCCATTGCTCACAGCCATGGTGTGGCTAATTACAGAGCTATACAAAACCAAAAATTAATTCTACAAAACTGTCATATCAAAGAGTTGGCTGGTAGATGAAGACCACTCCTTGTCTTTACAATGATTTATTTAGTTTTTAACACTGAAGAAAGAATATTCATTTCCCTCCAAAAGTCTTGACTTCCCTGGTTTCTGACAGTGACTGCTCCTGATAAAGGCACTGCAAGTATCCTGCTTTCCCAAATATAATGTCAAAGATCTATTACGTTTGTATGAAGAGTGAAAGAACATATTTTGCCAGGAATTTTCTCTCTAATACGTATAGAAAGATGTATGCGCTTTATTTTTTAAACATTCTGTAAATTCTGTAGTGTCAGAAAGTGCCTATTCTTTCCTACATGACCTCAAACTACTGAAAAAAATTTGCAAGTTGTTTGTCCCTTTCCCATCATTGCCAATATATGTGGTATTCTGCATGTAGAGAAAGAAGAAGGATTTCTTTCTAAAATCTGTTTTTCTTTCTTTCCTGTATTGAGACTAGGACTGATCTCTGTTTACTCCAGTTACTGCTCCAAGCGTAGGTTCATGTGATTTCACAGGGGCCATAGCAATGACAAACTGAGTGTAGTTAATAGGAATAATCTAGTGAGCTATCATTTCTCACAAGAATTGGCTTGGATGATTTCATTGAAAGGATGACTTCTACCTCATTTACTCTGTTTAAATATTGACTAACTGCAAGTTACAGACTACTTTTGTTAAACCCATACACTGTGAAGAGACTTTGAAATATCTTTTGTTTGGATGTCAGATGTCCCATTTGTAAGGGAAAGCTTTTTTTTCTCATATTGTGAAGAAGCTGGTGAGTAGTAAACTGGATCTGTGCTGCTTTTCCAAGCATCTGATAAATTGAAGTTTATGATAAATTCCAAATGAACAGAAGAAATCCAGCTGTCAAGATCCCTTGCTAGTAGTTTACAAATGATCCCACCAAAGTATTTCTTTCCCTTTTTGGGGACACAGTAAAAAGCTTGCTTGTTTAGAATGTGGCAACACAGTTTAGTAACAGTTGCTGCCAAGAGCATCCTGGCTGCTTTACACCATCTGGTATCTCTGTACTGGTTTGAAATTTGCAGAGCTTGAGACCTTAATACTTAATTTCAGAGCTTTTCACGGTTGGGCCTGGGATTTCAAGAGGATGGCTTTCACTCGGATAAACCTAGCTTCATCATCAGCACTGCTCCATGAGAACAAGCAAAAAGTTTTCATGGAAGAAAACCCGTCTTAGGTGGGGCTAGTATAATCTCCACATTTTTGGAATGTGACACAGCAAATTACAGGTTACAGGTCTGCCTTCTAATGGGTCTCAATACTTTCCCACCAAGCAATTTAGCTCTGACAAGAGACTGAAATATATGATTTTTTTCCTGTAGTAAGAAATTTTATACCTCTTAGTACAAATTTTGTGTGTGCCTGTGTGCACACATGGTGGTAAACTACTCAGCAAAGAGTTTGGTTATTGGGATGAATGTATTATCATTCCACATGTAACAAGCAGTTACTACTACACCAGTAGTACAGAAAGGCTGTACTAATTGGCTGTACCCCTGTCTCTAACACATATTTGCAAATTCAGCATAAGTTTTATTGCCAGTGAAGTTTCATATATAATTATGAGTGTCTCTTCCTTTGCTGGAAAAGACCTGGGATGCCTTTTCCAAGTTAATCCAGGGCAGCTGAAGTTGAAAGCACCTCTAGAGATCATGTTGTCCAGTGCCCCTGCTCAGAACACAGCTACAACAGGTTGCTGGGTGTCGTGTCCTGCTGGCTTAGAATATCTGCAGGGATAGAGTCTCTCTGGACAGCCTGTTCCAGTGCTCAGTCACCCTCAAAGTAAAGGTGTTTTTTACTATGCTGAAGTGGAATTTCACGTTTCTGTTTGTGTCCATTGCCTCTTGTTCCATTACTGGATGCTACAGAGAATAGTTTGTCACTATCTACTTTACCTTGCAGGTATCTATACACGTCGGCAAGATATCCCTGAGCCTTTTCTTCTACAGGTTAAGAACACTCACAGTGGTCTCAGCTTCTCCTAGTGTGACAGATGCTCCAGTCATTTTATCAGTCTTCTTTGTGGCCTCTTGTCCAGTATGTCCATGTCCCTCTTGCACTAGGGAGGTTGGGACTGGAACTATTACTCCAGGTACAGCATCACTGGTTGAGTACAGGGTAAGGATTGTGTCCCTTGGTCTGCTGGCAGCTCTCTTCCTGATGATGCCCAAAGAGGCTGTTGGTCTGATATGCTGCAAGAGCAATATGGAGCCTATAGGGAATTTTTGGCGAAGCTACTCCACAGCCAGTTGGGCCCCAGTAAGTCTTGGGCCTCCAGCCTGTTCTGGTACACAGGGTTATTCTGCACCAGATACAGAGGTTTTTTTTGTTTTTTTTTAAGTTTGTGAAGTTGCTGTCAGCCCACTTCTCTGGCCTGTCAATGTTCCCCTGGATGGCATCGAGCCATCTCTTATATCAGCCACTTCTTGCCTGGTATCGTCAGCTGACTTGTGGGGTGTGCACTGGGTCCCATTGTCTGGGTTATTAATGAAGTTACAAACAGTATTGGCCCCAGCACTGACCCCTGGGGTACACCACAGTGTCTATCCTCCAGGTGGACTTCGTGCCACTGATCATAACCCCTTCAGTCCACTGGTTCAGACTATTTTGAAACTGATTTACTCTTCCTGTATCTAGACCATATTTCATTACTCAGCAGTGGCCCATTTTACTGTGTAAAGGGCTCCCAAACTTCCCAGACACTGCTGAAGTCCTGGATTAACTGAAAGGCAATATTTTATGTAACCTGTTTGTCCATCAGGTCAGTTTGGTCGTTTGATCACCAACAAGAGTATCTGATCATACTGCTGTCATACTTAAAAGGTTTTACAAGGCTGTATATTTTATATAAATCTGCATATTCAGTGGTATATTTTTTAGCTCCTAAAAATGTCTAAACTTTCTTTTGAAATAAAAATTGCTTTAATAGAATTTTTTTGTTGTAGTTTGATTATTCTATTGTGAATGAAAGCTAAGAGGCCTGTAGCAGTATCACAGCCTGGAGTAAATCATGATGTGAAGAGCACTTTTTTTCCATTCCTGGTGATGATCACCAGTCAGTGTTTCTTTCGCTGTCCTTTTTGTTGATTTGCCTTGAAATCCAAATTCACAAAATGAATGTTCTTTTAGAACGTTCTTTCCTATCTTGTCAACTTCCACCTTGCCCAGTGTGAAATTACTGTACTGTGTCTAACTTGTTTTCACTTTGATCTTCACAATCTGATACTTTGGACAGTCAGTTTCACATCGTGCACTCTGTATTGCCTAAAAATGTACCTCACTGTTTATTTGGAAAGTATTTGTCTACTTTCCTCTTTGCTGAATATTCAACTAAAATAGAGAAATCTACAGTGATCTTAACATAATTAAAACTAAATTATTTAACCCATGTATGTACAGTGTTTGGTATAATTACATTCTGTGGTACATCCTGTACCTCTACTTTGACTTCCAACTTTACAGATACAGATTTGGCTTTCAGTTAAGTCTCTGCAAATTGTCTTTCAATATCCATGGAAAATGGAAGGTGACATGCTCTTATCATGGTTACGTGGATCTCACCACTGTCATGGGGAGCATCTTGTAAGGATTTTATTCTGTTTATGCAATTTTGTGTATTGTAATTTGATGCTAATGTTAAAAAAAAAAAAGTTTTTAAATTTAAGAAACAGTCATTCAGTAGTGCATGTGAAACTGAATCTTTGCTATTTCTAGTGTCCAGTGACTGATGACAAAAGTTGTACAGAGACAAAAATACAAGGAAATGTCTGAAAACTAAAATGTTTCCAGAGAATGGAAGGAGGTAGGGAGATCTTCTTTGTTTGCAGCTTGTACTTAACCATAGTTCCTGTCTCTTTATAAACTAATAGTACTAATAACCATTACTGATATTAGATTGCCTTCTCACAGCTCTCCTGTGCCTGATTAAAGCTTCAGAAGTTGTTGGATTATGTTTTGACTAATTCAGTGAACCTCAGTAATTAAATAATGAAGGACACTGGATTTACTTCTAAGCATAAATATTGCAAGTGTTGTTGTGTAATTATCCTTTCTTTTTCACGGTAAAAAATTTCTCGATCTCCCACTGCAATGTGGTTTTCAAAACAAAACCAACAGTGGCAACCGTATTTAATAAATACATAAACATATTTGCATTCCTTTTGGTGTGGTGCACAGCTAAGCCCAGATAGGAGCCCCAGTAAATGTTGCACTCACGGATGCTTGAATGGTGCAGTTCATGGGAGTGCTGTGGTCCTGAAAGCCCCGGCAACAAACATCACAGTCTGTGTGCTTGTGAACAGTGGTCTGTTAAGTAAAGCATACACCATTTACCCTTTACAGGGAAAATACTGCTAGATATAAAAGTCTAACACATGTTCATAGCAGTGCCTGTCTAAATAGTGGCAATTTTTGTATGAATCAAGCAAGGGTTTCAGTAACTTTCAGTGTTGATTTGCCAGCCCATGATGACTTTATAAGATCTGTCTATAGTATTGGATTGTGCTGGCACACATGGAGAGAGGCTCAGAGCTGTACTCCATCCTGTAATGTTTGGATGGCTTTTGAGATTTTTACTGAACAAAAATTGTTTTAAAATAATTTTCTGATCCTCAGTTCATAAGGTAGTTTATAAAAAAAAAAAAAGCGCAAGGGAATTACAAATTAACTAAAATGCTTTCCTATCCCTGTGCTATGTGAAGGTTAATAAAATTTGTTCCCATAAACAGCATGGGAGAAATCTTAGTAGCAATATGTTTGCAGTAGAAGATAAATGCTGGTTTCAGGCTTCATTCTCAATTGGCTTACTGGTACAAGTTTATGTCAGACATTTGGTGTGGAAAGCTGTATACATTAAAGCACTGACCTTAACGAGAGTCATGCAGCTAAAATCCTGCATAGCTCTTTTAAAATGTCAGGGGTTAATGTTATTTAAATGCAATATTTTGTGGTTTAATTGAGTCATGCTTCGTTGTCTTTTACTGCACGTTAATGCCAATGAAACACTGACTGTTGACAGAAAGTTCTCTTCAGCAAAGTATACACTGACATATCATGCTGCTATAGAAAAATAGTGTGCAAGTAGGGATCCTGTGCTGTCTGAATGGTGGCAATTTTCATTATACATTAAGAGGAAATGTGAACTAGTTTGTTTTTTTTTTCCTCATATATGAGCTCAGACAAAGCCAACTGCAGAAAGCTGAAGCACCTTCTAATAGCTAAAAGTGTGTCTTACCAAGGACTTAACAAGGGTTTTTCATCTTGCCTTTGTCCAAGTTTGGAAAAAATAACTTCATGTTACTTCTTTGGGTAGTTCTTCACATTAAGTCTCCATGATAGTCTAAAACCCCAAAGAGAAAATAGATTCTGGCTTGGCAAGTGAGATGTGGAAGATATGTGAAACTGTGGACTCAAACAAAAAAGGGGAATACAGTAAGCAGTAAATACTGGTCAGCTTGCAAGAGCTCATGAACATGATGGGTCGAGTATATTCCATATTGTTCTTTTGCATGGCAAAATAACTATTCCAAAATAACTCACCATGTATGGACAGATGCCATATAATTTCTTATTTTGGCTGAAGTAATCTGCTTACTGTTTGTGCAGTCCCACAGGGCTTAGTTACGTATCTGGGCTCTGTGTTTTCCAGGATCCTTCTCATGACTGCAAGGTGCTTTCTGGAAGTCATTAGAATTGTATGTCTTGAAAATGAGTTTGCAAATGCTTATGAGTTACAACTTTTTTTTTTTTTTTTTTTTTTTTTTTTTTTTTTTTTTTTTGCAAGCAAATATAATTTTTAAAGTTGCTGTCAACCAGTGGACCTTGCTTATGAGGAAATTTTGATGCATTTTGTGACCTTGCTGGTTCTTATACTATCGAGTGACATTGGGACATCACATTTGTCCTGCCAAGGGAATAACTAAGTGTTTAAATCTTATGTGAGTGGTAAATCACAAAGAGTTTCTGTAGGAAGGTATAATAGTCAGAACTCAGAAGCAGCAGCATGTTTAAATACAAGCCTTGATTTCATTATATATTTAATTATATATATTTAGCTTCCTTGTGTCTAAAATAGCATGAAAGTGTTTAGAACCAAATTAACTACTTCACAGTAGGAACTACTGGTGAAGTCTGTGGATCTGTGTTTTCTTGCAAGACCTATTCTGAGCTTGTATAGTATGGAGAGCAGTACAGATCAGCAGGCAGGGCATGTAGAATTACCCTGTGGGAACTTATTTCTTCTGTCTGTCACTTGTTAAAGGACAAAAAAACCCCAAATTCCTCTGGCTTCTAGAAACTCACAACTGTGCTGCAAAGAGCACGGAGCAATACAGAAGGGGGAACTGCTAAGGAAGGAGCACAGTCTAATGTCCAGGTGGATGCAGACAATCTCCAGAGGAGACTCCACAAAGTCTCTGGGCAGTCCCTTTCAGTGCTCTGCCATCCCTCAAAGTAAGGAAGATTTTCCTCCTATTCAGATGGCCTTCTGAGTTCCCATTCATGCCCATTGCCACTCATCCTGTCACTGGGCACCACTAAAAAGGATTCTGGTGCTATCCTCCTGACACTTGCCCTTTTGATGTTTATAATAATTTATAAGATTTCCTCTCAGTCTTCTCCAGGCTAAACAGACCTAAACAGTCTCTCAGCCTTTCCTCTTCTAGGAGAGATGCTCCAGCTCCCTAATCATGTTTGCAGTCCCCTGTTACACTTTCTCCAGTAGTCCCTTGTCTTTCTTGAACAGGGGAGTCCAGAAGTGGACACAGGACTCCAGCTGTGGCCTCACTAGGGCAGAGTAGAGAGAGAGGGTGACCTCCCTCCACCTGCTTGCCAAACTCTTTCTCATGCACCACAGGATGTCACTGGCTTTCTTGGCCACAAGGGCACACTGCTGGCTCATGCTTAACTTGTCCACCAGGTACCCACCAGCTCCTTCTCCACAGAGCTGCTTTCTAGAAGATCATCCCTAACTTGTCCTGCATGGAGTTATTCCTCCCTAGGTGCAGGACTCTGCATGTGGAGCTTCACCAGGTTCCTCTCTGTCCAGCTCTCCAACCCATCCAGCTCACACTGAGTGGCAGCACAGCCATGTGGTGTGTCAGCCACCCTGCCCAGTTCTGTGTCATCAATGAACTTGCTCAGGATGCACTCTGTCCCTTCGTGTCCCATTCATTGATGAATATGTTGAACAAGACTGGACCCAGTGCTGGCCTCTGGGAAGCATCACTAGCTACAGCCTCCTACTGGGCTCTGCTGATGATCACAGCCCTCTGAGCTCTGCCATTCAGCCAGTTCTCAATCCACCTCACTGTCTACTCAACTGATCTACACGTCCTAAGCTTACCTATGGGAGTATTATAGGACACATTAAGGTGTCAAAACCTTAATGGAGTTGTGCTTCTGTCCAGACAGTTGTGCCATTGTAGGAGGCTGTCAGATTGGCCAAGCATGACTTTCCCTTGGGAAAATCTGTGTTGACTGCTCCTGATAAACTTCCTTTCCTCCATATGCTTAGAGCTGACATAAAGACTGAGTTGTTGCACCACTTTTCCAGAAATGAAGGTGAGTCTGACTGTGACAGTAGGTTGCTGGGTCCTCCTTCTTGAACACTGGTGTGAGGCTGATGTTTTTCCATCCCTAAAGCACCTATTCTGTTCCCCTTGACCTTTCAAAATTTAGTACTTATAAGTGCATCCTCATGGGGCCTATGGATTTTTCTGTATCTGGTTTGCCTAAACGATCTCTAACCTGGTCCTCCTTCATCAAGCGAAAGTCTTCCTTTCTCTAGACTTTCTCTCTTACCTCCAGTGTCTGGTGTTACTGAGGGCTTCAGTAAAGACTGAAACAAAGAAGACATTCTGTTGCTCCACCTTCCCTGTAGCTGCTCTTTTCAGCATGACTATCTCATTCTGCCGTTTGCTCACATTTTCTCTAGTCTTCCTTTTGTTACTGATGTACTTCAAGAAGCCCTTCCTATTGTCCTCAATATCCCTTTTGAGATTTAATTCCAAATGTGCCTTCCTCATTGCAGCTTTCCATAATGTGACAGAATTCCTATATTCTTACCAGATGGCCAGTGCATTTTTCCACATTCTGTAAACTTCCTTCTTGCATTTGAGTTTTTTTTCAGAAGTTTCTTTCTCATCTATCTGAGTCTTCTGTCTCTTTTGCTCAGAGGAAGTGGTGCTTGAATATTAACCATCTCTCTTTTCTCCCTCTACCTTCTAGATCCCTAACCCAAGGGTTCCTTCCAACTAGATATTTGAAGGAGCCATACTTAGCTTTCCTGCATCCTTTAATTCTACTTATTGCCCTGCTTCTTCCATGCAGGTTCCTGAACTCCACTACCTCATGGTTACTGCAACTAAGACTGTCCCTGTCATTCACAGCCCCAAGCAGTCCTTCTTTATTTGTTAGTACAAGGTCCAGCAGCATACCTCTCTGCTGGCTTCTCCTCCACCTCTGTCAAGAATTTATCACTGTGAGAAACTTCCTGGGTCATTGCCTTTCCAGCAAATATCAGGGTGTGTCAATTCCCCCATGAAAACCAGGACCTGTGATCCTGAGGCTACTTCCATCTGTCTGTAGATGGCCTCACCAAATTACCTGATCAGGTGGCCTGTAATAAACACCCAAAACAGTGCTGCTCATATTAGCATTCTCCTTAATTCTTATCCATAAGCTCTTGACTCTTAATCCACTCCTAGACAGAGCTCAATACATTCTAGTTACTCTCTCACATAAACAACAGCTCCACACCCCCCCTCTTGCTTTTCCTAAAAAGTACAGAGCTATCCATGACAGCATTCCAGTCATGCAAGCTATCCCACCATGTCTCTGTAATTGTAATGAGATCATGGCCCTGCAACCACACACAGACCTCTGGTTCTTCCTGTTTATTCCCCATGCTGTGTGCATTGGTGTACAGGCATTTCAGAGAGAGGAAACTCAGCATGTGGATTTCCCCAGAGGGTGCAAGAGGAGTCACCACAGCCTTGTACACACCCTTGAAGAGTCTGGTGTTCTGGTTCTCACTTTGGAAGGCAGCTAAGGAAAATATGCCACTGCTCCAGTTATTCCTCAGTTGGATGCGATGGCATGAGAATTGCCATTTTAGACACCATTCCTAAGTCATTCAGTTACATCAGCTCATCTCACAAAGTTGGACAGCCTGCTGCCAGAGGTTCCCTTGCCTCTTCTAGACAGGTGGATTCCATCCCTCCACCAAAGAATGTCCTGCTGTTAGAAAAGCCAAAAGCCTTGCAGCATCTCCTGCCACATAGTCAGAAATTTTTGTGTATTATGTATCTGTTTCTGGCTGTACCCTTTTGTCTAATTTTGTGACTTAAGCACCCCCTGCAGGAAAGAATCACAGAATCATTGCGTCTGGAAGGGACCTCTGAGATCCAGTCCGGCCTATGGCTTAACACCACCACATCAGCCAGACCATGGCACTAAGTGCTACATCTAGTCTCTCCTTAAAGACCTCCAGGGATGGTGACTCCACCACTTCCTAAAGGAAGTGCTTCCTAGTGTTCCTGGAGCAGCTTCAGGCCATGCCCTCTTGTCCCACCCCTGGTTGCCTGGGAGAAGAGCCTGATCCCCACCTGATGACAACTTCCCTATGGGTATCTGTAGGGAGTGATAAGGTGCCTCCGGAGTCTCTTCTCCAGACTACCCAACCCCAGCTTCCTCAGCCTTGCCTCAGAAGATTTTCCCTCTGGTCCCTTCACCTGCACCTTCTCCAGCACCTCAGTATCTTTCTTAAAGTGGAGGGCCCAGAACCGGACACAGTACTCAAGGCTGAGTACAGGATGTTATAGTTTTCCTTGATTCTGCCTGGGTTCTGGCATGGGGTGGTGTTCGTGTCTACGTGAAGGAGTAATGGTGGATAGTACGTGCTCTTCACAAGTTGTGGTACAGAGGAAACTCGGTGATTACCCATAAACTGAGACAAATTTATTTGGCATTGCAGACAAACCTCTTTGTAAACGCATGTGCCAAATACCAGAATCTTAGATTAACTGCAAAGCAGTGCTAGTAGTTTGGTCAAAAAGCTCCAAAAAGAGAGGTGTGTAAAACTGATAATTAAATGGGTAGTTAGGAAAACTATGGCAGTATTTTTCTAATAGATGCCCTAATTTCAGAAAATAATACGTAAAACAGGAGACTAGCTAGAAACAGCTCTTATTGTGAAGGGCCAAAAGGAAAAGAAGACCTGAAAATCTGGGTAACTTCAGAGGACACTAGGTAACTTGTAGTCGTGCTCAGTTTACAAAAAAGCAAAAAGCTCTATTTATTTCTAAAGAAGGTTTTTGTGTGGTTTTAACAATGCACCAAATAATGTGTGTGGCTCTCTAAAAGAAAATGAGAAAAAACCTTTTGTATTTCACTTTAAATGCTACTTAGAAAAAAAACAACCAAAGAAACAAACAAAAAAATTGCTAGCTTACCCTTCAGAGTGGAATTCTTTTATCCAGGAGCCTGACTGCAATTCTTGTGAGTCAGAATTTCCACCTATTTTCCTCCAGTATTTTTAAAAAATATTTTCAATCTCAGTTGAAAAACATTTTCTATCTGCAAAGTCTGTTCATTGTCATATCTACTGTATTAATATCCTGCAGTCTGTGAAGCTGTGTTAATTTACTGAAAATGCAAATTTCATCCAGTGCGAAACACCTTTACAGCTGTAACTACATCAAAAGTTTTTGTGGAATACTTATTTGTGTTGCACTTTGGCATCTGCATGTTTGGCTGATCATTGCTCAGGGAAAGTTAAGGCAATCAGTAAATGTTACTAGTGGGATACTGGATTTGCTAGATATTCAGACCAATTGCATAAAAGCCTAATTCACCTGACGAGTTAAAAAGCCTAACTACACCCTTATGAAACTGATAGTAAATTTAGTAAGAAAAGTAAACAGTAAATTTAAAAGAAAGTGGTAAAGAAAACCTTTTATGAATGGCTCAGACTTTTTTTCCTGTAAACCAAACTTAGAATCTGCTGGCTTTCTACACGAATACAAATACCTTTGTTAATGGATCCACTGTCCAGTTTCTTTTTTGGAGAAATTTGCCTACAGTTGTCCCCACAGCTTATGACCAGACTATAAAAGATCGAAGATTGCTCAGCCATATAATGCCATTCTCTGTGAAGGAAAAGTAGGTTCTCTCCCCTATCAGAAGTAGTTAGTTTTAAAGTGGGCTGAGCAGAGCTGTATGATTCTTCCTATTTCATCAAAAATGTTTCTGTCTCACGTACACACACAGCTTGACTTCCTGAAGGGTACAGATTAAACAGTTGGGGTTATTTGAAAACTGTCTGAAGTCCTCTTCCTAGCCATAAAGAATTGCACTATAAAGATTTATAATTTGAAAGGGAGGAGTTTCCTTTTTTTTTTTGGTGCTGCACAAAAAGACTTGGTTTCTTTTAATAACTGAAATGGTTTCTACCTCTGTCTGAGTCTACAGGAACCTCTTACAAAGTTCATAGAGTACTTACAGTTCAGCATGTGAGCTAGTGAAATACAAACTTATTCCTTTGAGCAGGTGCTAGTCATCTTTTTCATTAAACCAGTTGTCTAATTCACATCCAATTTAGAAACTATAATTCTGTAGACAAGTCTGACAATCTCAGACAAAAATAAATCTTAGGGATGAAGATGAAATGTGGAGAGCTACTTAGGTTGATTTTAGACTGGAATCTGGGTTATAGTCTTGAGGAAAGCATTGTCATCCTTCCTTCCTTCCTTCCTTCCTTCCTTCCTTCCTTCCTTCCTTCCTTCCTTCCTTCCTTCCTTCCTTCCTTCCTTCCTTCCTTCCTTCCTTCCTTCCTTCCTTCCTTCCTTCCTTCCTTCCTTCCTTCCTCCTTCCTTCCTTCCTTCCTTCCTTCCTTCCTTCCTTCCTTCCTTCCTTCCTTCCTTCCTTCCTTCCTTCCTTCCTTCCTTCCTTCCTTCCTTCCTTCCTTCCTTCCTTCCTTCCTTCCTTCCTTCCTTCCTTCCTTCCTTCCTTCCTTCCTCCTTCCTTCCTTCCTTCCTTCCTTCCTTCCTTCCTTCCTTCCTTCCTTCCTTCCTTCCTTCCTTCCTTCCTTCCTTCCTTCCTTCCTTCCTTCCTTCCTTCCTTCCTTCCTTCCTTCCTTCCTTCCTTCCTTCCTTCCTTCCTTCCTTCCTTCCTTCCTTCCTTCCTTCCTTCCTTCCTTCCTCCCTCCTCCTTCCTTCCCTTCCTTCCTTCCTTCCTTCCTTCCTTCCTTCCTTCCTTCCTTCCTTCCTTCCTTCCTTCCTTCCCCTGTTCTTAGTTTCTTGTATATCTGCTTTGTTTCTCTTATTATATATTTATATTTATTCACACATTTATGCCCCATTTATTCAAATGGTGAGGGGTTTGTCTAACAACAGATGTTCTGTCCCCAAGGACAGTGTTTCTTTACCACTTTTACACAAACTCAGATGTTTTCTTAATCAAATAAATTATGCCATATACATGTTAACTAAAAAGTTTCAAGATGGCAGCTTGGAGGACTGCAAAGGTGATAGAAAAATGAAGGTCATTAAAATCAGTCCATTCACTTGGCACATATATGAAAAGCATAGTATGCAATCCACCAAAATGATGAGAAATGCCATTACAAAGCTACAAAGCTTTGTAATGAGTCTCTTAAAAGGTTGAAGGGGGAACATCATCACTTGAAAACCTCACGTTTCTATCTACAATGAATTGGAAGATGAGCATATCCCGAAGTTCATTGTTCATTCTCTCTGTCTTTAACTTACAGTAACCAGTGTTTGATTTGTTAAGGAGCTGTTCTATTTTATGGTGATTACTCATCTGTTCCGTGATGCCACCACATGAGTGATGTAATCATTCTTAAGAGCCACAGAATAAAGTCATCAAATTCATAAATTGTTACAGCAAATAACTGCAAGCCAACTACTGTCTTACAAATCACAGAATGGTTGAGGCTAGAAGGAATCTCTCAAGATCATCTCATCTGACCACTCCACTCATAGGAAGATCAGTCAGAGCAGGTTTTCCAGTGCTGTGCTCAGTCTCAAGGGATGGAGACTCCACAACCTCCATGGACAACCTGTGCCAGTGCTTGATCACTCTCACAGTAATAAAAAGTGTTTCCTGATGTTCAGATGGAGCCTTTTCTGTTTCTATTTGTGCCCATTGCCTCTTGTCTTGCCACTGGACACCGTAGAGAAGAGTCTGACTACCTTGTCTTCATTCCCTCCTGCAAGGTATTTATACACATTGTTGGGATTCCTCTAAGCCTGCCTTTCTCCTGTCTGAGCAGACACAGCTCTCTCAGCCTCTCCTCATATAAAGGGTGCTTCAGCATCTTGATTATTGCCGTGCACATGAGTTGTTTCAGGCTCTTGTACTGGGTAGCCCAGAACTGGGCACAGTACTTGACATGTGGCCCCATCGGTGCTGAGCAGAGTGGAAGGATCACCTCCCTTGACCTTCTGACCACAGTCTGTCTAAAGCAACCCAGGATGCTGTTGGCTTTTTATATTGTCAGAATGCATTGCTGACTCAGTGTTGATTTTGTTGTTTAACAGAAAGGGGGACAAATAATAACTGCTACTATGTGCCACATGTGACTGAAGATCAGAAGAAATATGGCTGCTTGTTGGTAGGCCATGAACTGCCAGACCTTCAAACACTTTAGTTTTGATGCACTTAATTGTCACCTATAACTGAACTCCTTGGGTTAAAAAATTTGACTATATTCCCAAATAGCTGACTTAATTTTATTTGTGACAGGAAAAACTGCTGTATTTTCCACATCCATATTTTAAATTTTGTAGGCAAATATAAAAGTATTTCTACAGATGTGGTTTATTCTGATCTGTTTTTCCATGTCAAAAGAGAAATTCTGAGTCTCGTGAGGAAATTGTATTAAAAATATTTTGTATTGCCAGACTGTCTCTGCTGTTTTAAAAAAGATTCTCCAGAAACAAATGGTGAGTAAGAATGGATAATAGAACACATGGATGAAAGTGGACTTTATAGAAACTGCTGATGTTAAAAAATGAAAGGGCTGGTAATATCAATTAATGATTGTGAAGTCTGCTTCTCTGTTCAGTAAGATGTTAAAGCCATGTCTGAAAAGGGGAGAAGATTAAAATACATATTGATTGGCTGATGAGCAAAAGGTAAGGTTTAAAAGCAAAGAATTGACCAGTATGCATGGTATTAATTAAACTCTTCTCAACACTGTGAATAAACAAGGGTTGATAACTGCTACCTGTAAATTCCTGAATTGATTCCAGATTTAATGTACTTCAAAGGTCTATGCCATGTAAACCAGAAATCACCTTCAGAAGGGTCTTCTCCTGCAGATCAGAGTAACTTCAAGACGCAATGGTTTTGATTCTGGGTTTTCCTGCTGATCAAACGGGCAATGGATAGTGGGTGGATTGATAGGACAAGCCCTACAGTGTACAGGTTTGCCAAAAATGACTGATATGACTTAACAAGCTCATTGTTCATAGCTAAATGTGACAAGCATTTGGAATAACCTGCAAGCATGAGAAACATCTGGGTTCTGTTGAGAAAGGAAGGAAAGGACTAAAAGAACAGTGATAAAGATGGGATAACTCCTGAGTGAAATCTTGACCCTGTTGAGGTAAATAGGAATTTTTGCCTTTTATTCAGTATTACACCCCATACGGATTACTTGCCTACTAGGATGCCCAGTGTTTTAAGGAATATTACTTAGGCAACATGTGCTTCTTAGTATTTTTCCTTTCTTGGATGTAGATGTTTTTTGCCAGGAGAAACTGTAACGATACTCTGCACTTCTTTTATATTCTCTGAGACCTTGAAAGTGTTTTATGAAATGCTTTAGCTTAGTTTAAGACTGCTTCAACTGTGGCCCAAAAAAGTCTTAAAGAACTTGTCTAAGCTAAACCCCTCTCCACTGTGAAATAAATAGGGCCAAATCTTCTGCCTTCTTATCCTACATGGATCCCCTTTCCCTTATCTGTGGTTCTATCAATTATCGTTCTCCCATATTTTGATACTTTAAATAACATCTGAAAAGGTGAAGAATGAAAACCAGCCTAGAATAATTCAGTGAAGAGAACAAAGTGTCTGCCTTATGACTTCTTGGTGTCCCCAGATTGTATGTAGGTTATATATGTTTTTCCACATTTTCTTTTCTATGTCTTTTCTATAACAATTTTCTGCTGACATTAAAGACTATCCTGTCATGGAGTGCTGCATGACTAGTAAAGATCTGTAGCAAAGACAGCAAAGAAAACAGTAGGAGAAAGTGTGCCAGTCTGTGCCATTAGCTGAAAGTACAGAACGATTTCTACAATTTAGCAGAGTCCTTATATAAAAAGATTTAACTGAAAATCAACCTGACGAACTAAGATTGACTCAGCTTTATGAACTAGCTAGTTCAGGTAGCTGTTTTTAAATTAACAAAAATTAGGTGTCCCAGAGTATCAGAAACTGAGCTACAGCCTGGCCATCTCCACAGGAGAGGTCCAGAGAGGGCAGCAGGGCTACAACGTCTTCCTGCCACCTTTGTTGGCCCCTCAATGAGCCTTGCCCAGAAAGTTGCCATTGGGACCACAGTGTCTACATTTAGCCACTAAAGGCACTGACTGGCTTTTGTGCTGACCATACCCTTTGCTAAAATTATATCTTCTTTGTCCAAACTCTTTTCCAGTCAAGCCTCAATGCAGTTTTGCGTTTAGAGATCTTTGCAAGTATGAGGCTGTGGCTGTCTTTGCCAGCTGTCCATCTTTTCTGAAGTGCTGGCTATCCCATACAGGGTCACACTGCCCTCATACTGGTGAGGCTGAAATGGAGTGACACCACTCCGAACTGCTAGCTGCTTTTTGTATTCCCATCACATATTCAGACAGCAGTGCTATGTCATCTACAATCTTTTTCACCTGCTTCCCTGCAGTCGTATGTGACGCCCTTATTAGAGTTTTCAATTGATTTCTGCTGCTGCGTCACCCAGTCAATTGCAACACTGCACAGTGCAAGGTTTAGACAAGAAAAAAATGCTGCCCTGGTTACTCCCTGGGCTGTCTATAAGCTGCTCAGGATACCCTGCTGTTTGTTTTCACATAAGATTCAGTGCTGCTCTGGCAAAGCCAATGATGTCAATAGCAAAGTTGCAGATGTAGCATCGCTGTGGAGATTTCTCTGTTTCTCTTGTCCAAGCTCCTTGAAAAAACAAGGAAGTTGATTATCACACTGTTTTCAGTACTTAGCACTGCTCTGTATTATGTCAAGATGTGTCAGGCAGGGGAGCTTCATACTGATAATGTTCAGGCATGTATTTCCAAAAGCATCAATTAGCAAGTTAGCAACCCTACTGCATGAGGTAATTGAACAGGTTTACGGTATTTTTTTTCTGTCATAACAGCATGAATTACCTAGTGCTTTTCATCTAGAGTACCTACTAGTGTCTTAGAGCCATTAGAATATTAAAATCTTCCA
Organism: Calypte anna; assembly: GCF_003957555.1. Lineage (NCBI taxonomy): Eukaryota > Metazoa > Chordata > Aves > Apodiformes > Trochilidae > Calypte > Calypte anna. Next base: position 42,272,568 of record NC_044274.1, on the reverse strand, counting down.
TTTGCAGAAGTAAGTTGAGGGGTAGAGCAGTTAAGTGTCTGGCCCCCACAATACTGGCCAGGAGTAAGTTATAAGATAGGCTTATAGGATGCAGGTTCTCAGCTTCCTTTCAAGATGCAAAGCTGGACTGAAGTTTCCCTGTTGCTGTTATATGCTTCCCACTCATTGAAAAGATGCAACAAATTCAGCCTTAACTTATTGTTGAGACCAAAGAAAATCAAGGTCTAAGAAAGCTCAGTATTTCCTACATAGTTCAATCAAAATTGAATTGTAGCTGGTCTTAGAGATTAATATTTTAGTCAAACAGCTAAGTGGAAGGAAAAACTTAGCCCTGGCAATCTGTTTATTAAAGCAGTCCCCTTTTCTTCAGTGGTTCAGAGAACCAGGTTCTTGGCATAGGCTTCTGATAATTTGTAAAACATCCTAATGTTCCTTTTTCTTTTTTAATGTAGTTGTGTAAGGGAGGGAACTAGGGTCATTCTGGTTGTCCCTCTCCTAGTGCATCAATTCAGTTAGTTCCTTTCTTGTGAAGAATATCAGGAGGTATGGGTGAAAAACACGTGTAATCTGACTTTTATGATAAATTGCCTGAAAATGATGACTGAATAAATATTTTTGAAAGCAAGAAAAATGCGTTTACTTGCCCTTTAAATACACTTACAAAATTGGCACTAGTTCTCCTTTTTGTTTGGTTTCCTTAGTCTGACATTTTAAGAGGTGGTCTGTGCTGCTAGTGTCTGCCAAGGTCCCCCCTTGTACTGGAAACAGAGTGCAGCTTGTCTCACTGGAGATGTTCAGGCACACTGTATTCAAATCTTACATTTGATGAAAATGTATACTTACAGTTCATCAACCTAATGTAAGGATTAATTAGGAATAATTAGGATGAAATCTAGCATATTATTTAGACCAGGCAGGGATTGTTGTTTTGCCTTGTTTAGTTTTGTTTTGTTTTAAAAAATCAATTTTCACAGCTGATTTATTCTTTTACTTGGCACATTGCAGTTCAGAGGAAGAGGCTCTGGGACTAAATCATCTCGTCTGGGGGAACAGTAGAGAAAGAAGAAGACGTGCAGGAGTCGCTCATGAGTGCTTCCATGTAAGGATGCCATACATCCAGTGAATGCATGTCTGAAGATGTGATTCAAGGATCTAGGCCTGTACTTATCTTCCAGTGACAACCCCTCGGTCTAGCATATTCCCATCTCCTAAGGTGTGAAAGGTGCTTTTTCCCGTCTCTGTGACCCCACAGGAGCAAGTCACAGTGGTGGACAGACATGGATTTTGTGGCAGGATGCCTGGACTGGCCATAGGACATAGGCTAAAAAAGGCATGCCAAAGGGAAACTTGGCCCTGATCTGATACAAATGTTATTGTTAATGCAAGAATGAGCCGATGCTGTGTCAGACTATGTCAGATGCTTGCTTCTAGGAAAATGCAAAAGCATTTAGTGTCTACAACTGTATAGGGCCAACTCAACATGTGATTTTGACCTGTGACCATTGATTATCTGTAGCACTGGACTAAACCTAACTATCATATTGCATACAAAAGGTACTGACACAGTGCCTGGCAGGATTTTGCTAACAGGTTTCTTACACCCATTCCTCTTGCAACAGAAAACACAACAGAAGTCTTAATCTGTACATCTTTTTTCCTCTTTTTCCCTTCTGGTGATGTACATCTAGGACTTTGTTGCTGTAAAACCTCTTGTGCCTTTCAACTATAATTTAAAAAATAGCCTGTTTATCTGGACTATTCATGGTTTCTACTTTGTGTCTTTCAGAAATATTCTGATTTAATACCTTCTTTTATGGGAGCTGTATGAGTGCTATAGAAACATTTAAAGATAATTCTGAATTGAAAGAGGAGGGAAGAGGCTGGAAAGTCACTAATCAGAAAAAGAAAAAACAAAGCAGAAATATATGAAACTGGATTTCCTTCCTCTATGTTACTTCCACAGTTTCTTTTTCTGCCTTAGGGGTCCTCTGGCTAGGAGCTATGCTCCTACTAATGCAGGGTATTTTCAGACGCACAGGATGCATCAGGGAATGGAAGCCAAAGAATGAAACAAAATAGTGAGCTTTCTCTCATGTATACCTTTATTCCTTTAGAAATGCTTGAAAATGGCTTTCCATGACAGTTGCCTTTTCATGTCCCAAGGGAGGTGGATGTAATGTGTCCAAGAGGCAGCAGAGCTGTTCCCAGTCTCCTCGGAAAGAGAGATCATTTTGCTGTGACAGGGCTGCTTGGAGAGTTGTCAATCCCAGCTGTCTTTGAGAAGCAGATTCCCAAAAATGCCTCTGTATCCATCACCATTTAGAGTGGGAGTATGCTGTGACTTAGGAATACATAGAAGTGTGCATGAGCTATGACAATTTAATAGTTCTACTACAGCACATTTTAGGCAGGTCATGCTGTCTGTATTTGTAACTCCTCACCATCTAATGATAATGGTAATGATAATGATAATGCTGGCTTTTTACTAAGCTTCAGAAGCTGGAGGTTTTTTGGACAGAATGTTGCAAAACCAGAGGTAAGTTAATCAGCAACTAAAATGTGTAGAAAGGCTTTAAACTGCAAATAAGGCATGGCACAGGCCTTTCAAAAAATGTTTCAGGTAAAAGCCCTGACATTTAATTCCTGTGATGCGTGTATGGCTTGAGAAGAGATTGTAGTGTAAAATAAATGGGAATATTTAAGAGAAATAATTCTGCATTCTTCACACCCTAGGAGAATGACACAGTGCACTTTTGGTAACCAAATGTGAAACCTTACAGGTGTCACTGCAAATTCATGCACTGATGGGTATAGGTGGATCTGCTTGGAGCACTAAACCAGGCCGGTGTGGAGCCTACCTCCAGGAAGAAGCTGCAGTGAACACATGGCCAGATTGTGTTCACAGGCTGTGATGTGCTGCCTGGGTAGGCAGAAAGGATGTTTGGTCTGGGGAAGGAGCTGCAGGGCTCCAGCGGGTGGGTGACCCATGCTGGGCTCTGCCTGAGGTCCCCAAGAAGCTCGGTGTGGTGGGTCCTGTGGCCCTGTGTAAACAGATGTCCATGGGATGACTCACAAAACTGTAATTACACACAATAGTGCAAATGTTTAATTAATCAGGCCTCATGTCCTTATTATCCCCTCACTGGGTTTCACTAATAATGACCCAGAGGAAAATTCTGCTCCTGCCTGTGAATTATATTACAAGGGTTTCATTTCTTAGATTTTTTTTTGTCTCTCGTTCCTAGGTCACATTACCAACAAGAAAATAAAATTTTGATGTCCTTTACAATAAAAGTTGAGACTGGCCTAAAATTCAAAATCAAGGAGGACTTTATGCTACCTCACATTGTTCCTTTAAGCAGAATAAATTAGAATAACTTAGCACTTAATGTGCTTCTTGCCTCACATTCACAGGATGCATAAATATTTGGCTGTAATCCTATCACTAAAGCTGAGAGGAAAATAAAAGATGTCTTGAAAGAAAAGTTATTCTGGATGAGCCCTTTCCAAGCTGGTTTGTAACCCATATGAAGGGTTAAATTGCAGAACGATATCTGGGGCCAAGAATGGCCTTCCTGCTTTCTTCAGTGACAATGTCCCTGCCACCCTTGAAAGCCAGATGCTGGAAAGAAAGTGTTAAAAAGTATATTGTTTGCATTAAGGGGCTGAATTTTCCACTGGGTAATCATCAGTGAAACCCAGTGAAGGGCAAATGAGGATGGCAGGCCTGATTAATTAAACATGTGCTATGGTGCTAAGAGCAAGATTTATGCTATTGGTTTTACAAGATTCATTGATATGAATACTGCTGGTAGAAATTTTGAGCTGCTATTTACTGTGTACTTTTTTTCACTGCAAAACTGGAGTTAAAAGTAGAAATGAGGGTTGCAGAGTATTGCTGTAAAAATGAAGTTCCACTCTCTCAATGTTAGTCTTGCTCTACAGAAGAGATCTTGCAGTCCTGACATTAGATGCTCTGTTGCACTATTTCCATTATAATACAGGCTTTTAAAGATGATTAAAAAAAATTACTTTGGGCTAAAATCCACTTCACAATGATCTCCATCCAAGATACATATATTTACTTATGTATACATGAGTGCACTCCCGTTTGTACAGAATACTATATGGAACTTTCTGAATAATGGAAAGAGAAGTAACAGTGTGTGTATTTGTAAGATGTAGGAATGCAAGTAGATATCTACCATTGATCTGTGAATCTGTACACGTGGTGATGTTTGGCACTGTGTTCTGCTGAAGCCAAATGACAAGGTTTGTTCAAGCCTCCAAGAGGCAAGTGTGAGCACAAAGCATGGAGTATAACAAAATCACACTTTTGGGATAACAAGTGCTACTGTACCCGTGTACACTCTTTCCTGTGAGCAAGAAGAGTGTTTTATAAAGCAGTTAAATCACTTCCACATTGATAGGCAATGTATTCAGAAGTATCTATTTCATGATGTGTTGGTGGAGCTGCAGCTGAATGCTCTTGGGCTCAAAACACTGTTTCTGAAATGCATTTATGGGGGAATTCTGCTTTTGTTCCTTAACATGCCACAGGAAATAACAGTAAATTTTGAAGTGTGGGGTGTGAATGTGTGTCTTGGGGTGCAAGGTGGGGCTGTCTGTTGCAAATAAGCCTGCTTGCAGGATGGAGAGCACAAACAGCAACTAACCATGTCAGCCTCAGCTCAGCTTTTATTTTCCTGAAAATGCACTCAGCTGTTAACTTTTCCCAATATGCTAACAGGGAACATTTTGTTGGAAATATGCACATTCCTCTGGACTAATTTTTTTCCTTTCTTCTCAAGAAACTCTCAGAACTCATAGCCCAGTAAAGCCTGTGGACTTTGCAGTAACTCAGCAAGGTCTCAGGACTGAGGCAAGCTTTCCAGCCTTTGTGGGCAGTCTTCTTGGCTTCCTTGGAGCTTTGTTTTAGTTAATTTAGTAGTAACAACAACTCTTTTAGTGATCAGGTGACTGTTGCCTACTTTGTTTTACTTTTGCTTGTTTTTGTACTATCTCAGAATATCCATAATTTTATACTTTATAGTATTTTATACTTCTGCCATCATTTCATGTTCTATAATGAATATGAAATTCTTTGCTCAGAAGGCAAAATTTATTTCTCTACCATAATTGTCATTATATCATTCTATGCAGGCTAGAATGACAGCAGAAGTTTTGGGAATGGGGACACACCATAGAGGTGTACAGGTGCGGGGTGATATGAGGGAGGCAACAGGTTGGTGTTGGAGACCCTAGGGCTATAAACAACTTAACTACTGTCAGCTAAAGAGGCATGGACCTGGGGCCTGAGCAGGGCTAGCTTCAGGAGCAACAAGCACCAAATTTCTATCTACCAATTGGGTAGACAGAAATTATGTAACTGGGACATAACGAGCTCCAGAGCAATAAAGGCAGAGCAAAGTGTAGGAGGTATTACACAGGTGCCACTGCTGACCTGAGGACATGCAGGAGCCATGGGAGGGTCAGTATAAAATCAGATAAAGGGGAAGTCACTAAAAGATTTCTGAATAATGATTTTTAAACAGTATCATTAAGGGGATTTATTTTGTGTTAATTAGATCATTTGAGCGCTGAGTATTAACATTGTTCTAGCTGGACCACTTGTTAGAACTACTTGTTGTTGCTTAGTTACACTGTGGGCTTTTAATTACACTAACAAGAAATTTTAGACTTCGCTTATAAAGTGTCCTGTCCTGTAACAAGCTGTTGAATGTAACATCAAAGCGCTCCTGGCAAATTAGAAATTGCTGTTTGGTTTGTTAACTGTTCCTGTCTCATGAGAGACCATGCAGGATTTAAGTATAATAGCATAGACAGCACTTACCTTGAAATGGGAAATAAGTTAGATATTTCCTGTGGTAAAGTTCTTCCTACGTTTGTTCTTCTTAAGGCAGATATCAAGTCACAGTGGAAAATTCATTATAGTATATATTTTAAAATACTGAACAGATTAAGCCAGTAACCTCAGAGAAGTGTCTTCCTTTATCTAAACCAACAACGTTTATAGACACCTCAGCAAAAAATGGATTTCCAGCAAGCTCATGCTCCAGCAGCAATATGTATATGCCTGATGCTAGGGCATCACAGTCATTTTCTGAGGCTATGGGCACCCCACATCTACAGTGTTGATCTGGTAGCAAGTGCTGGTCCCTGCAGCCTCCCAGCTCCACAGCATCCTGCAGAGCTCACTGTTGAGCAAAGGCCGGGTGGTGCTGCTGGCTGGGAAACTGTCTTGTGTTAGTGCAGTGGTGTTTTAGAAGCAGGGAGCTGTAGGGTCTCCTTTGAGAAGCTGCTGGAAGCTCCCCTGGTTCCAGTCCCTGACCTGCCTCTGCCCAAGGCTGAGCAGATATGGGAAGCTGGATGTGCCTCTGTAACATAGTTAAGAACAGGAAAATGAAACTGCAGAAATATAAGAAAAGGACCCACAGAGTGGAGTAGAGGATGCAGTAAGTGAGAAATGCCAGAGAAAAGACACCAAGGTCAATGAAGAGGAAGGGGGAAAGTTGCCTGAGCAGAGATTTCCCTGCAGCCCATGGTGAGATGGGAGCTGTGGCCCTGCAGCTGATGGCAAAGGACAGTGGAGCAGTCCCTGAAGGACCAAGGAGGGGTAAATGTGGATTTGTAGCCCCTGAAATGTCACAGGTGGGGGATGTGAAGCAGCCGTCTGGATCAAGGAGAGGGGTAAATGTGGATCTGAAGCCGTGGAGGACCCCGTGCCAGAGGAGGTGACTGCTCCTGAAGCAGCCGTGACCCTGTGTGCAGCCCAGGCTGGAGCAGTCTGTGCCTGAGGGACTGCACCTGTGGGAGGGACTCATGTCAGAGGGGTTCCTGAAGGACTCTCCCGTGACAGGGACCCCACGTTGGAGAAGAGGGAGAGTGTGAGGAGAACTCACCCTGAGGACGAAGGAGCGGCAGAAACACCGTGTGGGGAACTGACCCTAAACCTCCCCTGCCCCTCCCCTGTGCCCTGAAGGGGAGGCAGCAGGGAAGAAATTTGGGCCCAGGAAGGAGGGAGGGGCATAGGGTGGAAGGTAGATATGAAGACTGGACATGTTTTCTATTTCTCCTTACAGACTAAATTAGGCTTTTTTCCTTCCCAAATTGAACCTGTATGGTTTTTGCACACTACTGTAGCTGGGAAATGCAAACCTCCCTGCCCTTCTCTTGATTCATGAACCTTAAGGTGGATTTTCTCCTCCCTGTCCCACAACGAGGGTAGAGGATGATCAAGCAGAGGCCTAGTTAGTACCATGTGGGCCTAAACCCTGGCAGAAACATTTGGTTATTCTCTGCTCTCCATGAGGGACAAGTCTGCATTTGTCATGTCACTCACTGGTTCTCTTTTGCCAACACCTCTGATTACTGGGTGCCTTCTGCAAAAAGAGAAGTCACTAGGGACACTAGCCTGAAACCCAGCTTGGCAACCATGCTAGCACAGCAGAATTGCCTTATGGGGATGATAGCTGCTTTTTGTGGCAGAAGCAATGAGGTACATCAAAGTATAAGGTGAGTGCAGATCACTCCTGATAGCAGTGCACCTCGGCTGATTGATTACCTGCAATGTTTGCAGGAGGGATTTTATCTCCCTCAGACCTTTGTCTGCCTACGGGGACTAGTAGGTCACTAAAAAACCCTTTTCCTTGGTCCTTATCACTCAGGAAGCACAAGAAACTTTTGGAAAAGTGGTGAACTTGCTTGACTCTAGATAAATGCAAAGATTTATGATGTGAAAATGTTTTTGTTTTTATGTGGCACATAAATATGGACTGAAAAATTTTCAAACTCAGCCTATCGACGACCTAGACGAAGGGATTGAGTCCATCATCAGCAAATTCGCAGATGACACCAAGCTGGGAGGAAGTGTGGACCAACTCGAAGGCAGGAGGGCTCTGCAGAGGGACCTGGACAGACTAGAGAGCTGGGCCGATTCCAACGGGATGAGGCTCAACAAGGCCAAGTGCCGGGTCCTGCACTTTGGCCACAACAACCCCATGCAGCGCTACAGGCTGGGCACAGAGTGGTTGGAGAGCAGCCAGGCAGAAAGGGACCTGGGAGTCTGCATCGACAAGAAACTGAACATGAGCCAGCAGTGTGCCCAGGTGGCCAAGAAGGCCAATGGCATCCTGGCCTGGATCAGGAACAGCGTCACCAGCAGGTCCAGGGAGGTGATTCTTCCCCTGTACTCAGCACTGGTTAGGCCACACCTCGAGTACTGTGTCCAGTTCTGGGCCCCGCAGTTTAAGAAGGATGTAGAGGTCCTGGAACAGGTCCAAAGGAGGGCAACCAGGCTGGTGAAGGGACTCGAGCACAGGCCCTATGAGGAGAGGCTGAGAGAGCTGGGGCTGTTCAGCCTGAAGAAGAGGAGGCTCAGGGGAGACCTCATTGCTGTCTACAACTACCTGAAAGGAGGCTGTAGCGAGGTGGGAACTGGACTCTTTTCACAGACGACCTTCAACAAGACAAGAGGACACAGTCTTAAGTTGTGCCAGGGGAGGTTTAGGTTAGATATTAGAAAGAATTTCTTCATGGAGAGGGTGATTAGGCTATGGAATGGACTGCCCGGAGAGGTGGTAGATTCTCCGTCCCTGGAGACATTTAAAAAAAGACTGGATGTGGCACTCAGTGCCATGGTCTAGCAACTGCTCCGGTGGGTCGAGGGTTGGACTAGATGATCTCTGAGGTCCCTTCCAACCTGGCTAATTCTATGATTCTATGATTCTATGAATTGCAGCCTGGACTTGCTATTCATTCCTCAAGGAACCTGTACTGGCATGTTCTTGACCTTGCATATCACTGCAAGGAATTAATTTAACCCCTGTGTATCTTGGTTTTTATCATTTACTTTAAAAAAAAAATATTTACATATCTTTCACAAGAGTGTATAACTCTATCTAACATTTTGAAAGCAACTTCTACGTTTTCAAAAGATCTGCTTTAAAAGAGTCTTGCCCATGTAAGCTTGGAACATTTTTTGATTGTTTTTTTTTTTTAGTGGCTGAAGAGTGGTACATATGTTTGCATCTTAGAAAAATAATGAGATTTTATTAAACATTTAACAAAATAATGTTTTTCAACAGGACAATAGATACTAGAATTATTTTTGAAAATTTACATAACAGCATTTTCACCAGAACTAACCCACATACCTGTTCTAAGTATATATCATGTTTTGCTAGTTTTACCTAATTTTTGAAGCTTCTGTTTTCATCACTATTTTCAACATGTTCTGCAGCTACCAGGCTGCTGCCATCTGCTCTTCACCCTGCACTAGTTGCTGAAAATGCACTTAGTAAAGCAAATAATAATGACAACTGCGACAACTACCATGATAATATTTTTAGTAGTTAGGTATTGAGGTAGAAATAGACTTTTTAACCCCCAAAGGTAGAAAGATTATTGGAAAAATAGAAAATAGGATTGGTGAATGTGAATTAAACGGTATGAAAAACAGAAAACTGATGGGGATACAGACGTTCACAAAGATATATCTATAGAAACCAAAGAAGTCTGCAATGACCCATTGGTAGTTTGTACAGTTACTATTTACAGTACAGAAGACATAACATTTCAATAAATATCTTTGTTACAGACTTGATAGAAGCTCCTACTTCTGTCACATAATACTGAACACTTCTTAGTTCCAGTGATAAAGGAGGTTGATGTTAAAGACTGTCTTTGAATATCAGGTTGTTTAATCACCTATAGAAAGAATGTATACCAAATGAGCAAAATGAGTGACAAATCCTCTGAGGTGCTAACATTGACATTTCCCCCTAATTTGTCTCATAACAGTTCCAAGAGAGTTAATCAAATACTGGACCAGAATACCAAGGGGCTACCCAGTCTTCTGTTTTGGACATTGTTGCCACATAAAATAAAGGAAAATAAGCACAATATTTAAATTAAAAGGTGATATTTCTGTTAACGGCAGTCAACATGAATTAAGAGAATAGGTCTGGAGAAATAACTAGTGCATTGGTGACATTTTAATATCCTGCTTGATAAAAACAGCATATTGACCCAATAAGCAAAGGAATCTCAGGTGCATTTTGTTTTGTATTAAAGTGCCAATTGGTTGAAAGCCTAGAATGGTACCAAAGCACCATTGCACTCAGACAGTGGACAAGGTGGCAGGTCTCAAGAAGATAAGTACAAATGCCTCCTTTTCTCAGGCCTCAGATGTTTGATCTAGCCTTATGCTGTTTAGCAGTTCCCTGAGTATTTACCATAACCATTCATGATAAATGGCCACTTGTTCTACAGCACGTGGAGGGAGAGCACATCCCAATATTGGTTATTTGGTATAGCCAGTATGCAAGAACACAACATACATTTCCATGGTTCTTGTATTTAATGTAGTCTTATACTTGAAAGCCACTGCAGGACCATTTTCTTTATTAGCCAAACTCCTAACAAGAGTTATGGGAGAAATGGGAAACTGAAGTTAGACAAATTTTGGCTAAAATGAAGACAGTTCTTCAAAGTGATAGTGAAACAACAAGGGTCATGACTTATGCCAGCGGGGAAATTATTTGGGTCAAGATTTTTTTTTCTTTTCTAAAAAAGTGCACTGTAGTTCAAGAGCATGCATTGAGCAAAAGGAGGCACTTCCTAAGGGAAGTTTGTTGTCTTTTGTTATCATACATCCATTCTGACATTAAGCCTTATTGATCTATTCATAGGGGCTAAAGTCAATATTTAGGCATATCAATAACAGGACTGACTTTTCAAAATTCTTCATTTGATTTCATTAACCTTAACTTCTGGTTGTTATTCTACTTCTCATTGATTACTTGTAAATATAAAAGAATGAGGATGCATTACTGAATTTTGCTACTGAAAAATTACTATCTGCTTGTACCATTCTCACAAGGAAATAGAATTTCATGTGGTCTTCATGATTTTTTTATACAAGAAAACCATAGTTTTTCAATTTTCTACCACAAGAAGATGATAATGGGAGAGGCTCATCCTTTCCTCTGATGAGTTATACCAATAAATTTAACAGCTGTTTTGAAATACTAAGTATTATTTATTTTTCCAATGAAAGTGATGGAATAATATGGATTGCAAGAAGTTACATATACTGCTATGTTGAATTTGCTAATATTATTGTTTTCATTTTACACACAGGCTCTTAGAACTGTCGATTCTATGATGTTGTCTGAGACCTATTTAAATCTCACTCGCCATGTGATATGTGCCTGCCATACCACGCCAGGTATTAATTAACAGCCTGCTCCAGAGGCAGTCCTTCAGAGACCTGTGCCTGCAGCTCTTCCTACTGAAGTTAAGAGGACTATGCAAATTAGGTTCATATATGTTTTGTGGATACAAGTACCTGTTTAGTATGCAGTACTCTAAAGAGCAGACTTGGGTGTTCACACACATCTCTGGTTTAATTAAATTTTCTAAATGTTTTTGTTAAATGACCCAGGTGCCATGCTAATTTCACTGGAATAGGAAAAACTACTTCAATCTCTTCTTGGGTGCCAGCATAGTAGGATGTTTGTAATATAAAATTGCTAAGTATGTCTTATGTAAGACATAATGTAACCAAAAGGGAAACCTTTTGTCATCTGTCAGAGTGAGGGATTTTTCCAAACAGTGTACACTGGGGTTGTTGCTTTTTCAGTTTGCTTCTCTTCTGGTTCTTCTCTTCTTGTTCCTTATGGTTATACTTATGGTTATGATTTTTTTTCTTAAGTAACCTTAAGTAAGAGAAGAAATTCTCTGCAAGTGATATATCCAGTGGCCATAGGTATGTGCAATCCCCTGACAATCCAATTTAGGACTCCTTGAAAAATAAGTTCAGAGACATGTAGTGATTTTGTCAGTCATTTTGTCCACTGCTGCAACTTGGAAATCTCCTTATGAATATCACTCTTTATATTAGCAAAAAATAAGGTAAAATTTTAACCAGGCTCGGAAATTATTGTAATTTTGCTTTTACCAGATCTGGCATGATAGTCTGCATCTTGGATATCAGCTCTGCTTATTAATCAGAAGAGCTTTGTCTTGTATCTTGACTCAGATCAGACATGTCATGATGTCCTCATTAAGAAATGCCATTTGGTTCCAGGTAGCACTCTCCTTTGGGCACATGTCTGAAGTAAGGTAACTAGTTCAGTACTGTATTGCTTAAGGACAGATGTAAAAGTCCATTGTCAAAAACCTGTGAAAATCTCTTCTTCACTCAGAGAATATTTCTGCATGGGCTGAGAGCAAAAGATCCACTTCTCTTGGTCCCTCAATGTCTCTGTGCAACCTCTGACATCACCGGTGATGCTTCACAGCCAGTGAGCTGGAATATCATCTACAAAGCAAACGCAGAGTTTTCCTTCCTGGCATGGATTATCTCTGTATTATACAACATAAAACTGAAAGATAGGGCTGTCAGTTAGGGTCAGATACAGGAAGACATGGATGATAATGTCATCAGTATAAAGTGCTCAGGTCAGGAAGAAGGAGCACAGGATTTTCCTTTCAGTCTGTCAAGGGGCCATTTTGATCTCAGCAAGCTTATTGTTACTGCAGAGGAATTCAGTTGGAAATAAATGTGCAATAAGTAAAGTTTTGAAAGATTTACAGCCAAATCTGTTTCTCAGTGTATCAATGTCTGTTGTTCAATGTATCAAGGTCTACCTTGATCTTGGAACTTGACTTGTTGCTATCTAGGCCTTGGGCTATATCTGAAGCACTTGAGGGCACCTGTGCTCCACCAAAGCTGTATCCTAGAAAATTTGAGAGTTTGCATAAATAAAGGAGATTTTAATCTGAAATTAACCAACAATGACATAGGATGCTGTAAGATATATGTAATATATATATGTATATGTATATATATACTAAGAGTCTGAGTAGCCCTCATGATTCATGAGTTCCTTATCTGAATCTTAACATCTGACGATGACCTGAAAGATAATCAGTAAAAATTCACCTAACTCTTCTGGAGTCCAAGAAGATACAGCCACAGAACAATAACACCTTAGTGCTATTGGAGCACTTAATGAATTGGAGCTTTGCCATAACCCTCTGGAGGAACTGGAGGATCTGTTAATGGATGGTTTTCCACAAATATTGCAAGTAGGTATGAGAAAAATTTTGGCATAGTGTGTGCTAAAGGTAGGAAATAGGGTGTTAAAGAGAGTGGATGGGGTGTACAGCCACTGATGACGCTGTGCTTCATAAGAAAACTCAAGCAGAAACAAATTTTGTCTTTCAGAGAGGCTGAATGGAAGCCTTCTATGCTGAGGAGGAAAGGGCATTAGCTCCAAGTGACAAGTCTGTAGAAAAGACCACACTCCTCCATTTTAATAAGACATCTGAAGCTTTTAGAGAGAACTCAGGAGTGGCCAAGCTGAAAAAAGCCCAAATACAACAGCAAAACCCCCAAAATACAAGCAAATAAATAAACAAACAAACAAAAATATGGAAAAGAAATAAATATCTACAAAGAAATGAACTGAGCAACAGCAGAAACAAGAGCAAGGAAAATTCAGGTAAAATAAGAGAAAGAATGAGCCAATTGCATTTCTTTGACCTCCAGTATTCAGGTTTTCGATAAACACCACCTAAGTCATGAAAATGTGTTGTATCAAAAGCTTTTTAAATAAAGAATAAATAAAGAAACATGATATGGAGACCAAATTGGTCACTGTGACAGAATTAACCTTTGAACCAAGCTGTGATTCTAAATATTGGATTAGGAGAGATGGGGAAAAAAAAAAAAAAAAAGAAACAAAGAAGAAAAACTTGTTTTCTTTGTGTAAGAAACCTCATTGCTTTAGGAAGTCTTGGGCAGAGCTTGCTGTCCCAGAATATTTTGTTTGTGGTGGCCTTGCTGCATTCCTGCTTTTTTTCATGTTCATTGCAGTCTGGGACTTGACAGCAGCAAAGGGTTTCTCTGAAATGTATTCAACCGGATGGCATTGCTTCCATCCACCCACACACAAAAAGTCTGAAAGTGTCATCATTAGCAAATAATTTTCTGAAAAGCATGACTATCTTGATTTTTTCAGGAACCACACAAAAACAGAAGCTTTATCAATGATTTAGTCAATGAAACTCCATTTTTCCTGCAGCTGTTTCATTCTTTTTTCCTCCTCAGTCTGAACACACAAAAATATTCAAACGTGTTTTTGTCTGAAATGGGGTGAATTAAATCTTTCTCACAGTTTTGTGTACACATGCCATGTTTAGGCATCCCCCTTCTTTTGATGAGATAACTAGGGAATTAAATGTACCCCACCACTCCCTATTAGGACACACTATCAGAAACATTGTCAGAAGGATGAAAGTGTCTTTTCTCTTATAGGATTTTGACTAAGGTGCCTGATAAAATGCTTGTGCCCCCTAATGTAGACCATTGCACCCACAAGAATTTCCAACGACACTGATATTTATACTTTAATATTAATGGATTTATGAGAGTGTGGCAGTCTGCAAGTTTACCCAGTTAACTCGACATTTTGGATGCAGTTGTAAACCTAACTAATAATGTATGTGTATCACATATACATACATGTGATAAATGTAATGGGAACTGGGAAACTTTTGCCCAGCTTTGTGGTCAAGGATGGGGCAGAAGCTGCATTCCCTGATTCTTGGCCAAATATAGCACTTGCAGGCAACAACAAAAATGATAATATCAAATCTCTCCTAATTTTCTAAAATAAGTCCTAAGTCAGGTAGTTAACAGCCACTGAAGTGTGTAGGTCATACACATATATGAATTGTTCCCAGTTCTGAAATCCCAAACATGAGAAGGACAAAGAATACTTGGAGTGAGTCCAGCAGAGGGCCACAGGGATGCTCAGAGGGCTGAAGCACCTCTCCTCTTCAGGACAGGCTGAGCACTGGGGTTGTTCAGCCTGGAGAAGAGAAGGCTCTGGGCAGACCTTATAGAAGCCTTCCAGCACCTGAAGTTGAGGAGGGATGTTTTGTAAGGACATGTAGGGATAGGATGAGGGACAGTATAGAGGGGAGATTTAGGTTAGAAATTAGGAAGAAGTTCTGAGCATGAGGCAGGTGAGATACTGCAACAGACAGCCCACAGAGGTTGTGGATGCTGCCTCCCTAGCAGTGTTCAAGGTGAGGTTGGGTGGAGCTTTGAGCAACCTGGTCTATTAGAAGGTGTCCCTGCCCATGCTGGGGAGTTGGAACTAGATGATCTTAAAGGACCCTTCCAACCTGAGCCCTTCTGTGAATATATATGTATATATGTGTGTGTGTGTGTGTGAGCAGAGGAAATCCATTCTATGTTCTCCTGCTGAGTTTGAGCAAGTGAAAGGCAAAACTCTCATGTTGTGATTGATAGGTTTGTGTGGGCTAGAACCAACTGAGTAAAGATATAAGAGGAGCATCACAAAGAGTGAGTGGGACTGAGAGAGACAATTGAGGAGGGAGGGTCTGGGGACCTTCAGGCGAGCTAGTGATTTCAAGGGTTATAACTTCACAGCATGTATTATAATTAAACCAAAACAACGACTTGACTGATGAAGGAGAAAGCTTCAATGCTCATAAAATACAATGAACTCATTTAAAGTGTCATGAGACATGTGAGCAGACTGGCTCCAAACCAAACAACACTTTGTCTCTTTGTTTGGAAACTAACTTTTAGTATTATTAACTTCTACTAACTCTTAGGGTGAGCGAGGAATGCATCCTCCTCCTTAGCTGTGTTTATTTAAATTGGTTCTGGAAGAGAAAGTTGCTGGGACCTATTGTCATATTCTAATGGCATGCTGAATACTTAATGAAAATGTTTTTTAGACATAACGTTGAGCAGCTCTCACTTAAGGGACAGATGCAAGGGGCAGATAGATTCTTGAAGGTTTTATTCATTTTCCATTGATCAAATGCTGAATTTTCTGAATTTACTGGGTGCTTTTCTACTGTTAATTCAAGTTAATCTAAAATGTAGTGAAGATGTTGCATTGTATGGAATTAGCATCAGGTGCTTGATATGCATGTGTGTTCAGCTTTGCAGAACAGGAACTGGAAATCCCAATGGACATAAGCTGAACATAAAACAACAACACGCCTTTAATACAAAGAAGGTTAATGGTATTCTGGGCTGAATTAGGAAGACTGCTGCCAGCAGGTTGAAGGATAAGATCCTTTCCCTCTGTTCAGCTCTGGTGAGGCCACACCTGGAGTTCAGTGTCCATTTCTGGGCTCCTCAGTACAAGACAGTTACAAGCATAATGGACTGAGTCAAGAAAAGGCCCAGAAAGGTGATGAAGAGACTGGAGCATCTTTCCTATGAGGAAAGGCAGAAGCCTCAGACTGTCTGTACTGTGAAGGTGATGAAGCACAGGGAGAGGCTGCCTAAGGAAGTTGTGGGTATTCTATCTCTGGAGATACTGGTGGTGGTCTCTGGATGGAGACCATGGGCATGGGCTGAGGCAGCTGCTTTATGGGGCAGAGGACTGTACCAGATGACTCAAGAGGTCCCGTCCAACCTCAACCATTCTATCATTCTGCTGCACGTGTAAGATTCCTGGATTGTTATCCATTCCCTGCAAAATAGAGAATCCAGTTCAACTGCCTTCAAAATACATTTGCTCTCTTCATAAGAGTAATTGCATTGGGACTGATTCTGTCTTTGTAATGGACTTCTGATCTCTTGCATTCCACAACATGTTTTTGTTCCTAGATAGTTTATAAAGGGTTAATAAAGGTGAAAGAGGTTATAAGAATGTCAAGAGGAGCTGTAATGCATAGTTTTTAATAAGGGCTAACAATCTATTGACTGACTATTTTAAAACAGTTGATAATTTATTACAACATCTATTAATCATTTATTGGAATTAATAATTTATTAATTTTCTATTCACTGTTTTTACAGAGAAACTTGACTTAAAATTGTGCCTCCAATGAGAATAAAGAAACTGAAGTAAATGCAGATCACTAGAACCTGCTTTATGAAAAGGTTATTATTATTTTTCTGCATCAACCGAGATCCTTAGGCCTAATTAATTTTGTAACATGCAAATACTTATTATGTGTAAAATGACTTTTGTATCTGTCAATTAATAAAGCTAACATTGTCCTCAGAAATTGTCCAAGAATCTGATTTTATAAGGGAATTCAGAAATTTTTTCTCGGAACAAGGTTTGAGTAAAAGTCTGGATTGTTATCCTTTTCAGATCCTCAGTAGATACCAAGAGGAATATTTCTTGAGTTTGAGAAAAAATTTAGTTGATATGTTTGATTAGTATTCCAAAAGGAGGTATTAAAAAGCATGCCATGAGTACAAGCTGAATCTGGGTCTGAGCTAATGGAAAGCTGCTGAACAGTCCTTTTGCTAATTTAATAAAAACATTTGTTAAGAAGGACATCTAGTGGGTCATGCAGCTCAGCAGTCACTACTACAGTGTGGTTGTTTGTGTGCAGAGCTCCTACCAGGTTGAAGGGTAGAAGTCTGGGAGGACAAAAGTCATAGTGTGGAGGCTGGGCAGCAGTTCAGCCTCTTTTCCCACTCCAGGCTCTGCTTTTTTTGGGCACAAAGGTTAGTCTGCAGGCATGTTTTGCAAACTGAAGCTCTTCTCTGTTGAGAGTGGTTTGGCTGACCTTGGTTCATTCCTCTCAGAAGCAGATTGGTTTCCTTTTGGTGCTACTTGGGTAGCACCAGAATTAAGTGGAAATCCTTTAACCCACTCTTTCTCCACATTGACATGAGTAGATTCACAGAAAAGTCCTAAGTTGGCCAGGCAGAGGCCTCACAGAATATTTGGAGAAGAATGTCTCCTTTTTGCGCTTTTCAAGAGTTGCCCTCCCATGGAGGAAGTTAGGCTCCATGACACTGTCTGCTTGTATCCTGGCCAGTCTGGTCTACCATGGAATACAGGAAAGAAGAAAAGGCCTATTCAGCAGTGATTGTCTCCTGCTGGCTCTCTCTGACACTTGCTTTTCAGGCCATGTAGGAAGAAGACAAGGAACAGGCTACGTCTGCTGTCTGTCTCCTGGCTGCCTCCCTGTAATGATGGACTGGCTCTTTTCCATGGGGATGAAGAGCACCATGGGCTGTCTTGGGGAGCCTTGTCTCTGTTGCTGAGGTACCCCCATACTCTTTATGCTGGTAGCAGTTGTGTCTTCCTGTCACATCCCAGATAGGACACCCAGAGAGATACAAAATTCGACACCCTTGCTTTCTCAACTCTTTCTCAGACATGAGCTGAGGTGCAGCTGGATCCTGGATTAAGGATCCAACCTAAATCTCAGATCTGGCTCTTCCATGGAGAGAAATTGTAATGTTGCAGCCCAAAGAAATGCTTGATGGTCAGATATTCCATGGTCCTATTAATGTGAAATGACACTCAAAGTCTGTATATGAACAAAAGATTTAATAAAAACTATGGAAGGAATAACTCATAAACTTATCTGATACTTTGATTGTTATATATGCTCAATCTGCATATATACTTAAGGTTACAGAAATCACGAAACATGTATGTTCAAGCTGGGCAACTTGGGAAAAAAACTGTGTTAGGCCTTGTGTTACTTATTATGATTTTAGGAGCAAAAACAGAGAAAAGAAGAGAGAGAGAGTAAGAAAATAGACAAATAACAGAAAATCACACGTTCTGGATACAGCCAACAGGAGAGGCTTTGTGTCAGTGAAGCTACCAAGCTACTCATTTCATAGGACTGTTTTGCTTAAGCAAATTAGTTTCTCAATTATGAGTAAACATGGTTGAAACATATCAGACTGAACAACTGGAGTGGGCCCCCTTCCACTCTGAGTCTCCTCGGTCTTTATTTTTGCCTCCATATGCAGGTCCTAGGCAATATGCAGTCTGTTATTTCCATAGGTGCCAGGCAATGTTTGTCTAGCAGTCCTTTTGTTTTATTTGAGGGCTTCCAATAGTGTTTGGACACTTCTCAGAACTGAGCCCGAGGGGTGATCCCTAATACTTCCTCTGCCAAATAATTGCTATGGCTCTCATCAGTTTGTAGGTATATTTCTTTCCTAACTCTTGTGACTCAACTGGAAGGTGTGTGTGGACAGTACAGCCTGCAAGCCATCATGCCACTGTAGGCTGAAACAAATGGCCCTACATCATATTTTCTTTGATAGCAAAGGCTTCAGTATATACGCATGTCGCTCAATGGCCATGGTGCAGCTCATTTAAATCCCTCATTGTTTCACAGCTTCCTGACATGTTCTCCATAAACACCCAGCCAAGCTCCCTCCATAACCATCGTTTATTTACAGGTGTCTTGTTTCAATGGTTCTCCTTCTAAACAGAGAAGATTTCTCTATTTCAAATCAGAATGTCTGTTTGGCTCTTTTTTTAACAGCAGCACATTACTAGGCAGGAATCTCACCTCAGTTGCCACTACCATAGTTTGACACAGAGATCCTGAACTTAGAAAACTGTCTGGAGTCTTTCACTTCCCTTTCTGCTCTTAGTTCTAATCACTTAAGACCCTAGCTCTACCATTTTGCAGTGTCAAGATAGAAGACTGATGTTGCTCCAGTTAACAGGGCCTCCATGCTTTCTGAAGAGACTATCCATGTAACAGACAGCTTGAATGTGTGTTAGTGTGAATCCCAGCACTAGTCTTGGAGCAGAAGGGAATTATTACCTTCAACCAATATCACCAAAGTGGGCCTGTCTGCAAAGCTCAATCCACTGAGCAGTCTTGAGGTGTAGAATGCTCTTAGTGCTCTTTACGTGATTTATGCCTGCTTGTGGTCTACACTTTGCAGGGCTGATCCTCTGGCTGATGGGAAAATATGGCCTGCAGGCTGAGAGAGAAAAACGATTAACTTAATGCAAAATGATGGCAAACGGAGGTGGCTTTCTGAAAAGGAGAAGTATGACAGTTTAACAGAAAAACAAAACCCCACGGCTGCTACCCTCTAACTAGAATTATGGTTCAGCTGCTTTGGCCTTAGAAGGAGTCCACACAGTGCTCCCTGTCAGTTGCCACATCACATCTAATTCACTTCTGCATTTTGTCATTGCTGTCACGAAGAGAATAGGCAACTCAGAGAATTTCTTTTTCTGCTACCTGATATACCATTATTCACCTCTTATCATTTTAGTAAAGCAGTTATGTTGCTGTCAGAGATAATGGAGACCATGTCACTAAGAAAATTGGCTGTAATTTATTTATCAATTGTTTCTACATACCACAAAAGAGACCATCTACTTTATGGCTAGGTCTAAGGTATCTGAGAGCCCTTGAAGTTCATGGTTTTCCGGTATTCTAAGTTCTACTTATGGCTTTTCCTGTATATGACACACAACACCACCCCTGTGGTCTTCAAGGCTGATTTCTTCTTTGCTTTCTTTAGTCACAAATCATTCTGAGGCATCCCTTAAGTGCATTTGTATTGTTAAGTGCACCGGCCTGATTTGGTGTTAATTCAATTTGAGTGCCCTTAATATCTTGCGGCAGTGAGGGAATGCATGCGAGCTGTACCTTGTAAAAACAGGTTCCAGGTCTGCCTGAGAGCAAAGCACCTTCCCCACAGCAATTTACCAAAGTTGCTGATAAAATTTTCATAAGGAAACCTTTTTAGTCTGACCCTATTGTGTTATTCTACCATTAAGAGTTGGGGAACTGAGACTGTATTCTGGTGACAGTTTATCACATTCTCCATTATTTTAGAGTATAGACAGCCTACTGATGGGTCACAGCCTACATCCCCTCTTACAACATGGAAATGGCTTTCAGAGCAAGAGCCCTGCTGCCCAAGTATGCCAGTTGCTCCATGTGTGTGTCAGTACAACTGCAGTGAACTCTAAATAAACCAGTCACCTCTAACCTTCAGATGTATGGAGATGGGACATTTTAGTGCATTTGGGGCCAAGCAAAGAGAAGAAAATCAGAAATAGACCAGGAATAGTTAATCCTAAGGAAAGTGGGGAAGAACCAATATCTTATTTTGATTAAATAAAAGGTATTTCACTAACAATTAAAGATGGAAAGATAATTTTAAAGTAAGCAAATGCACTAATTTTTCTCTCAAATAAGTAACTGTAAATCCTAAGCAACTCCAATGTTAACAAAAAAGGTTTATCTGGAAAAGAAAATCTAGTATATAATATGAAGAAAGCGCCCATCTTCTATCATGCTGTTTTTCCACTCCTTTTTTCCTTTTTTCCTTTTTTCCATCTTCCCTTCCCTTCCTTCCTCTTCCTCTTCCTCTTCCTCTTCCTCTTCCTCTTCCTCTTCCTCTTCCTCTTCCTCTTCCTCTTCCTCTTCCTCTTCCTCTTCCTCTTCCTCTTCCTCTTCCTCTTCCTCTTCCTCTTCCTCTTCCTCTTCCTTTTTCTGCTTTCCTTTCAGTTGTTAAAGAAAGCATATCATCTGAAGATGTGGACACAACTTTTGAAATGACCACCTAGCATTTTCAAAGCAAAGCGAAACTGAGAAAAGCAAGTTGAAGAAAGAAGCAGAGAAAGCAGGAGAGGAGAAAATGAGGGAGAAGGTGGAAGGAGAGGCAGCAGAGAGAGAAAATAAGTAAAATACACAGAAAGGAAGAAAAAGAAAGAAAAACTGACCTGAAGAAGGTCAAAGAAAAAGGAAGGAAAGGAAGGGAAGAGAAGGGAAGGGAAGGGAAGGGAAGGGAAGGGAAGGGAAGGGAAGGGAAGGGAAGGGAAGGGAAGGGAAGGGAAGGGAAGGGAAGGGAAGGGAAGGGAAGGGAAGGGAAGGGAAGGGAAGGGAAGGGAAGGAAGGGAAGGGAAGGGAAGGGAAGGGAAGGGAAGGGAAGGGAAGGAAGGGAAGGGAAGGGAAAGGAAGGCAAGGCAAGGCAAGGCAAGGCAAGGCAAGGCAAGGCAGAGCCAGGCAGGGGACAAGACTTCCTATCTGGCCAATGTGGCACAGCTGCTCAGCATAGGTATCAAATACTGAGGCTGAATACTGATTAACAGAAGCATCTTCTGTAACCTAGTGCACATATCGGTAATTTTATTGCACTCTAAATTGCCTTTGGGTTTCTTGCCCTCTCTACCAAAACCACTTACTGTCAGCTGCTGGCGGGCAAAAGCCTTGATACTGTGTCCCATGGAAGTCAATGAGAGCACTGCCTTTGACATCAATGAGTGCTGGATCACACCCCAGGTGAAAAACAATACCTTTGCTTCTAGACAGGCCAAACTGATGAATAAATCAGAGCCTTGTGTGTGTGGAGTTAGGGCTGGTTGTGAGTGTCTCTTTCAGAGGCATTTTATAGTTGAAGTATGTGTGACCAAGACAATCTGATTAATTATTGGATAAAGCTTGAGGCAAGCACAGAGTTACAGAAACTAGCTGCAGAACTGTGTTACAGAAGAATTTATAATACCTTCAACTATCAGTCTCTTGATCTTCAGGGGTTTTCAAGGAAGATGGAGATAACGCAGTTTTTTCTCTCTGTTTTCAATAGGAGAGGAAAAAGAGACAGTAAATACTTTTTC
This sequence comes from Calypte anna, assembly GCF_003957555.1. Lineage (NCBI taxonomy): Eukaryota > Metazoa > Chordata > Aves > Apodiformes > Trochilidae > Calypte > Calypte anna. Next base: position 42,250,123 of record NC_044274.1, on the reverse strand, counting down.
TCCATGGAACTCAGTATTACGCTGCAACACTGTGCTCTATGTCCAATTATTTTTGAAGTATGTAAGTTCTCAGGGAACAGAACAGAGAGCATTTAAGACTTCGTACATCCCCTCCAATAAATCACAAATCTTGACCTGTGGCATTGTGTTAGGTGTTTGCAAAGAGTCCTACTGCTTATAAACAATGTAGAAGCTAAAAAAAGGTGGGGTAATCATCACCACATGCCCTAAGTGTCTGTGGCCAGTTCTGCTTCATCCCCATGCACCAGTAAAGTCAGTGGTAAATCTCCTACAATGTGGTAAAGTGGAAGTGCTGGGCCCTCTAAGTCCTTCCCTTCCACTCCCTTCCCTTGCCTCACACTGATGTGTGCACAGAATGTCAGCAAGTTCAGAACAAGGAGCTCACCAGGATGCACTGAATGACCTGCCAGGTATGTTTCTTTGAACTACAGTGAGCTGAAACAACTAGGAAGAGAGAGGTCATGAGGGTCATGAGGGTAAGGGGGCAGGTTATATGCAAGAACACAGTGGGGCCAAAAGCACATGGACCTTCTAAATGCATAGATAACTCCCACAGCAACATCTGGAGCAGCTGCCCCAGACATAGTGAGTGAGTGAGTTAGGAGGTCCTTTCTGATGGATCAACAGTGGGTCAAAGGAAGGCATGGGATTCTTTTTTCCTCTTACACTGCAAGGCAATTCTAGGCACTCAGAAGGTTATTGTTATTGCAATAAGTTCTGGGTTTTTTAAGAACTAATGGGTGAAACTTACTGTGAGTAATATTCAGGGAGGGAATTCTATGTTGGCATGACTCTTGTGACCCTCAAAAATACAGAGAGTGAAGGTTATGTGAGAGATGGTACATGTTACCGTGCTCCAGAACCTTCCAGAATTATTTAGTTTCCATATAAGAATAAATAAACGCCTCTGTATAAGATGATTTGTGAGAGGAAACTCCAGCTCAATCAGGGAAATAGTCTCTGACCTCCTAATCCAGTGAGAAATGGAAATGCTCTTCTCTCTCCCTTCCTCTTCATTAGTTTGTGTACATCAGCTCTCATCATGTTTACCGAGAAGAAGCAATTTTAGTATGAATGCTATCTTTGTAATTTTTTCTATAAAACTTCAAGCTCTATTGTATTACTTAGATGGAAGCTAAACAAGCATTCAAATGAAACAAAAAGAACCTCAAGAGATCTTGCTGCCAGGACGTAAGATGTGTAGTCAGGAGAAAATAGCCCAAGTAAGAAGCTATGGACCATGCCTCATGCTAACAGAGACACAGGTATTTCCCTTGACTATTTTGAAACAAGGCCTGAGCCAAGCCCTCCCTGTGTGGCTTCACACGGGAATGTATCATTGCTCATGATGCTAAAAAATGTCAGTTGATTTATAGACTTCTAAACTGACTCTGCACTTCCACTGTTAATCACACACAATCCACAATGATGTGACTCTCTTTATGCATCATGATGGAAGTATTTGTGTATCATATATTCAAATTACATTGTGTGCTTGGGGGGAGCTCGTGATCCCCTGAAAACTTCTGTGGGAGCATGGTTTGCAGGCTCTACACACTACCTGTGAACCATGTATTGTATATGTGACTGTAAGAACATCCCTGCCTGGGATTATCTGAAAACTCTGGCACTTGCCAGAAGGAAAATTTATAGCTAAACAATTGTATTGTTGAAACTCTGACAAATCCACCCCAGTTTATGACTTTGAAAATAGGGCTAGATGTGAGCAACTGAATATATTATACACCGTAGCCTGGCCTCCTGGGGGCTGCAATATAGAGTCTGTTTACTTTGACTGACACTTTTCATTTTTCTTTTCTTCCAGACATTATTGCTGCAAATTATATCTCTGCTCAATATGGATCTTTTCCTCAAAAAACTGTTTAGATATTTGGATAAACATCTTTTGAACAAGTTCTTTTATTATTATGATGATGAATTTTGATCAGTAATAATGCAACAGGCAGGCAACACAATGAGTAAAAGCAAGAAGATTTGCATTATATTGGTACATCAGATTACACAGAAGTATATTTTCCAGAACTTCTCTCCAGTGTCAAGTAGTTCTAAAAAAATCCAACCCTGGACGCAGAGGAGAGTATATATTTTTCTCTCTCTCACTTTTCTGTAAATGGAAATTTAATCCCCCCCCAATAAACTGGAAACTTGTTGCCAAAGCTGAAATAAATCTCACTCAATCACAGAGCAACATTCACAGCCACATAAATAGGCAGACACATTCTTGCAAATTACAACTAGTCAGAAAAAGGAAAGTTTGTTATTAAAGCCAATGGCAGTACTTGCAGATAGAATCAGCACTGGATCATTCAGAGTGGCAGCAGGCTTTTTGCCTCCTATATTGGTACTAGAAAATGGAAATTCACTACATCTTTCCAGTTCCCTCAGAAATTCCAGCCTCTCTCTATTTAATGCTAGAAGTATACCAGTACATTAGCCTGAAGAGTGACTTTTTTCCTCATTCTGTAGGAAAAAAAAATACAAGAGCAAAATTTATTTTCCAGAGTATTCTCTGATTGACAAATAAATCATTCTTCCTCTCAGTCAGAAAGAACCAAGGAATATCTTTTAGGTAAAGACATGGCAGTTTTATTAATCTAGGTTTGAACTGTAAAACACAAAGTATATCTTTTAAGCGTAATCTTGTGAACTGAAAAAGTAATTTTTGGCCTGATGCATGAAGGTAGATAAGATTCCTGCCACTTGTATTTCTTGCCACTTGTGTTTCTTGCCTTTTCAGAATGTCCCAAATGGTCTTTGTTTATGGGTAAAGTATCCAATGCTAACATTTCTTTCTCAGTGTGAAAGCTGCTTATGGTTTCAGGGTACATGTACTGTACAGCACTTGCCAAGTACTTGGGCTGGACACTGTGTTTTTTGAAATGATTAAAGAAGCCTCCTAGTTCACACTGAGGAGGGATACTTTCAGTGTTGAGTTCTTGCAGGAAGGAAATGCAGGAGGGCTGCTGAAGTAACTTCAGAGATCACGTTTGTAAGGCCAATGAACTCTCACAATAATCCTCAATTTCTCTAGTGCCTTCTTGACACCAGTAATGGCCCTTGCTCCTAAGCACACGGGGAAACAGAAATGCTGCACAGTGGACTGGACTCCATTGCAAAATCTTCTATGATTGTTTCAAAAGATACTTAGAATGAATCTCTGAGAAGCCTCGCTACACCCCACCCACCCTCCCCTCCCTGTTCTCTGAAGTAGCTCTTGCTCTCGTGTGGAAAGCAGGGGAGGCAAAGGCTGGTTCACTTTTCACTTGTTTGCCCTCTCTGATTTCCTTTCTATGGGCTCTCTCTGGCCAAGTACCAGCACGGTGTTCTGATCTGAGAGGATGTAGCCATAGGGCACATCCAGTGGATGCTTCTAGTCCTGCTTTGAAATGCTACTGTGTATCTTTTACCATTAGGTGGGAATCCCAGGAAATTAAACTTGAATAACACTAATGTAAATGCAGCATGTGCAAAAGCTTTTATTTCTTCTTTTTCTGAATTTGTGTTGTTCATTTTTGTTTTGTGATATAAACGGGATTAAAAGTTAATGCAACAGCTTTCCTCTTGTAAATAAAAATAGACAAGTGTGCCACACTCACATTTTCACCTTTATTAGCAATCATAAAACCCTGGAAAGAGAGAACAAGTGGCAAGTCACTCCATGGTCTATTCATGCAGTGTGTTCAACATGTTTAGTGCTGCATGAGAATTTTCAAGGCTGGTCATGCATTCAAAGCTGTCCATACAAGTGGTCAGTTTCTGCTAAATGTGGCTGATGCTTTGCTGAGGACTGAAGAGAAAAAGAAACTAAGCAGGTCCCGTGACTTCCTAGTTTTGCGTTTAAAGTTTGGGTAAACAGGCTTTCCAGTAAAGGACTGTTTCACCTGAAAATACTATAGTATTCAACAAATACTCTGCACTCCAAACAATATTATAAACACCACAGATAATTTACTTCACAGTGGGAAAAAAAAAAAAAAAAGTTGTAGGGCAACTGAGGAAACTTGCCTGATCAAGAGAACTATGTAGTTTGCTGGCTGACCCTGATAGTCGTGTACTTGAGGTTTTCCCTGAAGTGTTCAGGTTAGGAAAAATGAGTGTACTCCACTAAAAAAAAAAGACAAGTACCTCCAGTTATTCCTGACCTGCACACAGCTCAGATTTCCTACTATACTCTCATTTCTCAACTTTAAGCAAAGGAAGAAAGATATAATTAGGGACTGTATGTAATTATAATTTATCCTGCCTGCTTCTCCCACAATCCACAGAAGCTCAGGCTTCATGAGTGAGTGGAATCAAAGAGGGTCCCAATCATCACTGTCCAGTGCTTTTGAATTTTGTAAATGTGATTTATGGCTACAGCTAGCAGCAGACATGGTGTGTGATTTACTGAGAGTGTATATGAATAGTTTCTTGTTTCTAATGTAATCTTGAGCAAGAGGCTATGGAGAGTCTACTTAAGACCTAGACAGTATTTAAAACCTGCCATTCACCCTAGAAAGCTTTGACGTCCCATGTCATCTCCTTAAATCAACCCCCTCAACTTAGGAATGAAGTAAATATATTATAAGCTTTATTGATTTGGTCTGCTGTGTGAATGTTCTTTCGCATTGACTAAGGTGTTCAAACTGATGTCCCCACATGGATCAGGCTCCCTGTAAAACCTGAAATGGCTACTCAAGAGGGAGCAAAAATATTTTCTTTTGTTGGTCCAAGGTTCTGTCAGGCAGGGTTTTGATCTCTGTGACTTTACAACATCCATATGGTTGGGAATGAATTAGCTGTCTCCTTCCAGTGGGATACAGGATCAGAGTTTTAGATTGGACACAAGCCCGCAGTGATATAGTCTTTTTTTAAAAAATGAATGTCAGTTAATTTCTCATGATTTTTGGAACCATGGACCCAGTTTGTCTCTCACTTGATCTGTTTGACCATCTCTATGACTCTCTTGACTTCAACTAAATCATTTGTAAAAATGCATCTCAGGCTTCTCTTCCAACTAGTGGAGATAGTGCTGGTGGTTGCTGGATAGGGGTTATTTTTGGGGAAGGGACTGGTTTTTTTTTGTTCTGCTGTAAAGGAAAGATGTGGTAAATCACAGGCATCTTTCTTGGGATGGAGATAATAAATCACTCTTCCCAGGTGAAATCTTTTATTTATGCCTTGGGATTCCATTTCATTGAGGAAAGGTATGTTCTTTTGGCTTCAGCTGGGCTGCACTTTAGCAAGTGATTCAAATCAAGCTGACACTTATTAGTGAGCACGTTGAACACTCTGCTCTCAGGCACTTCACTAGGCTGCCACCATTCTCCACTCTTCACAGATGTTTGTTCTCCTCAGGTTTCATCTGGAAGCAAAATCACTGCCTGCATCTCATGTCAGTGGGAAGTCAACTGCAAAGGGCAGCTCGATTTTAGAGACAATGGATGACTCCCATAAGTGAAAAAAACAAATAGAAAGGGAGATGAAATAATACACCCACAGAACAGGTATAATATGCTCACAGATCAGCTTGAGCTCATTCTTCTGGTCTGAAAGTGCCCCAAACAAACTTTTATTATCATTTATTAGGTGATGAGCCCTGTCACCACATTCAGTGTTGCAAAATACATGTTCAATAGCAGTGGGTCCAAAGAGGAATATCAGAGAGACAATAAATTACTTAATTGCAAAGCTCCAACTCATATTGCAAGCTAGTGTTTATTTGAAAAAAAAAAACCCCAACAAAACCATATCTTGAACAAAAAATAATTTCAAAGACAAGTAGTTATAGATGCTGTTCTTTCTCCAGGACTACTCTAAATATATACCCAGACACATAATTCTTAATTTTCCTTTGCACTGCCTGTGTCTGTGTATCACCCTGAGAAAGCATGGTTCAGAGGTAAGAGCCTGAAGCTAAGTCCTGGTGCCAGGCAAGAAGGAATCAATGGCAGAAGATCACTTGCACAGCTTCTTGGTTAAATTTAGGGAAGTTTTTGTGTCTGGGAAGAAGTGCAGGCACTCACCAGATCACAGACAACTGTGTTGTACTGGCCACAGAAGGAAAATAAGGAGCAGACCTCAAAAGCTGGTAAACCTTAGAAAGCAGGTTCTGGAGGCTCTATGCAGACTTGAGATTTTGTTGGCAGAGGGCATCTTCAAATGCAGGCTGCATGCCACAACAGAGATATGGTTGCTGCCAGGATTAACAACCTGCATGTGTCCAGGTGACCCTGTAGGGTGTCTGGGAACTTTGAGCCCTTCTGGGAAAAGCAGGAGTGTGTGGTCATCCAAGCTAAATATGGCAGGGACACATTGCACTGTTGTAACATGGCATAATCAGTAGGAAGGAACTGCAGAAAAAATGGAGGCTACTTATGAAAAAGATCTGATTACTTTCTTATTTCACTTCACTTTGTGGCTGTCATGGGGACCTTCCTACACCAACTAGAGGAGGCAGCTCGCTGTTTCTAAATGTAAACTTTGGCATCACTGCTGAAAATGGGATGCCTAGAGTAAGGAAACAAATACTGCAGCAAGGGTTAGTATGTCCTGGAGTTTGAAGGCTTAAGTCATATTTATACACAAAGAGGGACTATGCAAGATCCATGACCTGTAAAAGGTGACCTTGCCATTTAAGCTGCTATGCACAGCTAAAAAACAATGGAGGATAGAAGTCCCTTTAAAAAAAAAACAGGTTCTTTTAATTTAACATTATAGTAATCATAAAAGGAAACCAGATCTGCAAAGGCAAGGGTAGTGTGTCTGTGTTTCTTTTGGTAAGTGCAATATATCCAATGTCTGTCTAATATGCTAGGTGTTTTAAGACAATAATATAGCTGAAAAATTAATACAAAACAGTAACTTATAAGCCTTTCAAAATAAATTGTCTCAGTTCTCTACTGATGGAGACAAATTAACAAGGCAAAAACCCTGGGTTCTCCAGCCCAAAGTTTTTACCTCAGCAAACTCACAGGTGATCTAAATGACTCTATGTGCAGTGAGCCAGGGGGCTTGGGTTAATTAACAGGAAGCTGGGAAATAGGCAAGGCACTATGGAGATAGCTGCAGAGTGATCTGAGGACCTGTTAGGAAAATGCCTGCCCAGTTACCATAGACTTCTGTAACATGTTTCTTCATATAACTTTAGGGCAAATGAAGTAGTAAATAACATTTAGGAATGACTGACAAATACCTGATTGGGCTAATATAAAGCAAAATATCTTTAAAAATGTTAAAATTGTCTCTGTTAAAAAAGCAAAAGAATCCAGGGGCAAAATTGTCCTACTGCTTACGTGGAGGAAGCTTCTTTTTGTTTTAATATGATAATCATGATCATGATCTCTCTCCCTCTTAAACAGGGAGGGGGGAGGGAGTTGATAGAGAATATCTCTCATTTGGTTAACTGCTGGCCCGGTGTTAAACTGTAACACCACTTCTGTAACAAAACATAAACTTATTAACTACTTGTCCTTTATTCTTATCTTCTTTGCTATCTTTAGACTGACAACACTCAGAAGAAATCAGTGAAGACATAGCACCAGAACAGGCTGTAACCAAAGCAGTGGAAAATATTGTAAATAGGAGTCTATCCCCTAAAAAAGAAAATGCATGCTACTATACTACCGAGAGGTCAGTTCCTCTAAATCCTAACATTGGTGAGTTTGTTCATGCTGTACCATTAGTACCAATGGCTCTTTATATGATTGTGTTGATAGCAATATTATTTGAGAAGTATTATTTTGAGAAGGATGATAGCTTGACCAGATTCAGAATTGGAAAAGCAAATAGCTTTTATGAAGTTGTACTTGGTCTTGGCAAGATAAGAACACATTGGTAGCCTGCAAGACAATATCTGGGTTTTCATGACTTGATGAGAAAAAGGGTCACTGAGATTATGGACCCATAAAATTCAGCGAGTTCCAGCTCCAACAAAAATTCATTGCTCCTAAGATGATTGCATTGTTTTGTAAATTCTATATTAACTCTTTGAGATCCTGAACAAAAGAGTAGAAATGGACTTCCCCTCCCAGATTGAGGACATCTGTCTGCTTCAAAAAGCTGGCTCCTCAATATGTCTCCAGCCTCCATGTCATGTTAAGGTCATGATACTGTAACCCAGATTTCAACAGGGGGTTTCACCCAGTCAGCATCATATATGACTACTATAATGAATCTGATGGATTTAAGAAATTTTTTTAAGATGGCAATAAGGCATGCATGGTCTCGAATTATTTTGTAAGTTTCTCCTAATTAAATGTGGTGGCTCTAAATTTCTTTTAAAAATATCCCAAAGAACTTATAGCAAATGAATGCCCTTAAAAAGCCCTATCCAGATTAGTAAACATTTAGTGGAAAAAAAAAAGAAACATTCTCTTAAGTTTACTTTTTATTCACTCTTTTATTTCATATAAGAGGGTGAATGATTTTCTTGGGTTTTTTTGGTTTTTGTTTGTTTATTTTGTTAAAAAAAAAAAAGGCAAATCTGAGATTAGTTTCTTTTCTATTCTTGAGCTTATGAGATCCTTGACACAGATGCAGCATTTCTTTATGTGGGCCATGAGTATTCAGAAACATATCTTTTGCTGTTTAACATGACCAAGCAGCTGGAAGCAAGGAACTAAAGCAGTTCTCTGTGATCAGAGCGTTATCTGTGGAGCATGTGGGTAGCACCTGCCAGCTTGCACACAAAAAAGTAATCATGAAGAGCAGCAGAAGCCATGGCAAAGGCTACAGAGTAGCCCACAATGTGGGAACAGGTGGAACCCTTAAAGCAATCGATGGAGAAAGTAAACCCTCTCTATTTACCCTTTACATTAAAAAACAAACAAACAAACAAAAAATGAAGCTGAAAAGCAAGACAGTGATAAAATGAACTTCTAATTTGATGGAAGATCTGCTGGCTGAAATGTATTGGTAAATTACTTATTTATGATTGCTGCTGTTCTTCCTGTTTGTTTTTTGTTCTTTTTCCCAGATATGAAGACTTGAAAAAATTCTCCTCAAATTCAAAGGCTATGCTGTGTTCCTGGGAGTCCCAGAAAGATGCCCAGTGAGTGGACCTGGCTGGCAGCACTGCAGCCATTGGCAGCCCCATGAGTGTCCAGGGGCAATCCTGGGATACTCCACAGGAGTAAGGAGTAAGGATTTGGTCTGCCTGCACTGGGCAGTGGGGAGCACCTGGGCCCTAGAAAGCATCTGGGGAGAGCAGTAGGGCTTGGGTGGTTTCAGGGCTCTGCACAGGGCTAGTAAAAATGGGCTAGTGCAGATTTTGTTCCTCTAATGTAAGATTTTTTGGTTAGTGTGAGCAAGTGGAATTCTTATTTTCACTTTGTCAGACATGAGAGTATGAGTCCTTACACGGAAAGCTACCCGGTATCTGGGGCAATGCAGTGTATCACTGAGATTAAGAGCATAACGATCTCTATTAAAGCATCAGACAGCACAGGGATAATTAGGAGATCCACCGTTATTAGGCAAGAAAAACAAATGTATCTTATAAACCCTAAAGCTCTAGAGCAAAAATCACTCACTAATTGAGCAGGGGGCTAGGAGCAAGCTTCACTGGAGGTCAGGTTATTCTAGGTTAGTCCATTACATGGTTACTGTACCTTGCTTTGAAGCACAAGTACTCAAAGAGGATTATGTGGGATGAGATGACAGAGTTCCCACTTCATGCACCTACCAAGTTGCTTTATTGAATACTGGTCTTGCACTGAGAAAAACAAAAAACCAAACCAAACCAAACCAAAAACTTTAAAACAAACTTTCCTCTCTCTAAAGCTAAAAGCTAACTTGTTTATTCCTCCCTACTCTCTTTTCTTCTTCATCAGATGTGTCTTATCCCTGGAAATCATTCAAGTATTTTTTGGAAGCAAGTATTTTGTTATAATAATTGATTGGATTGAATGAAATAGTAGTTGTTTTGTGAGAAATTTGGGACAGTATTTCTGCATTTCCCTTTAAGCTTAATGTGCTGTGTACTCACAACTGCATTCCTTGAGAATGTTGGAAGCCTCTCATGTGAGGAAAGTTACAAACAGAATCTGGAAATTCATCACCCTCTCTCAGTTTGTGAGGCTTGAACTACATGTGGTTCATCATGGTTGGGGTGACTACAATGAGTGTCAGTGTCAGTTTCAGGGGTGAAGGAGGAGTGTTTTGAAAATGCTGGCATACACCTGACTCTGTCTCACAGTTCAGCCCTCCTATCACCTTAGGTTGGCTAGCCAAAGAGCTGAGCAAGTGTACTTTGTCTCTGAAGAATTTTTAGACCATTGATTGATAGATGCACGCAACATTTTGTGGGAATGGAATGTCTGACTTGTCTTTCTGATATAATATCAGATGTTAGTTGACTACCTGACTCTGCCCATCAATAACAGTGGTGCTCACAGGTCAGGTCTGCAGCTGTGCAGGGGTCCAACTCTTGTTCCCAACTGCACTGTATGTATACTAAGAGAAAAACCTTCCAATATCCCTAAAAGGTCCTCCTCTTTGTCCTCCCTGGAGTGTGTTGCTGACCCAGGAAACTGACACTGCTTTTGCTGTATCAGAACTGTGATATGCATGGCAAGGAGGAAATAAAAGAAGGAGCAGGAGATCCTGGACAAAGATACAGATGTTGCTGCTGTGGTCTGTGTCAGGACAGAGTGTCCTTTTGAGCCTGGAAATGGTACTGTGTGGCACTCTGTTAAGCAAAGCAATAAAGATGCTGGGTTCCTGGTAATCCTAGTTGGATGTTGTCGCTGTCAGGTTCTCTGTCTCTTCACATATTGCTGTTTGCACCTGTGGGTAAAGAAAAATAAAAAGGCAAGAGTGAGCACTGGACTTCATGGCCTCTCCAGGGAGCATTAAGTAGAGAGAGCTGACACATGTGAAACGAAGGTACAAACCACTTCATTAATGGGGATACATCCTTTCTGCATTCAAGTGCATACAGCTGGCACTGGTGTCACAGAAAGAGTCTCCTGGCAAGTCTAAGCCCCAAAAGTCAACTAATAGTTAAGAGAACCTCAAGACTGCCTGGTCATTTTGGGAGACTTTGGGAAATAAACAACAGCTGTCCAAAACAAGAGAGAACATGTGCCTACAGGTCATCCCTTCTTAATAAGGTCAGCTGAGATTAGGTGTGATTCTCTCACAAGACATGACCCTCTCATGCCTCACTTTTGATGGATCCAGCTGGAGTGCCTCAGAGTTCATGCAGATTAAATGCAGATAAACCATGGCCTGGGGCATTCCTTGGGGAATGTAAACTTAAGCCAAGTCTTGACCCCTGCAGGCACCTGAGAAACAAAGTTTACCTCTGTAACATCAGACTGTGCTCACAGAAATTGAGCAAATAAAAAGAAAGGGCAATCCCAGGCCACAGATCCATGTGCCTTCACATAAATTTTCTGATTTTTTTTTTTTTTGCGTGCTTTTGTCACCTCTGTAAGTATGTAAAGTAAGCATTTCATCTCTGAGTGGCAAAAGGAAGAGAGAAAGGAAGGAAAGAGTCGACATTCCCATAGGTGTGAAGATTTCTGAGGGATCTTGATTCCCACCAGCCTTTCCGGCTCATCTCTATAGCTGTTGGATGGGTGAACTGAGCCATCCAGGTGCTTGGGGCATAGGGCTCCATCAGCTGGGACAGGCAGAGTCATTTGATGAAGAGATGATTGCATTCTTCCTGTTTGATTTCCCCTGGTGGGAGGTCAGTGCAGCTAAGTGTCTAATCCCAAATATATCTTCAGTGTTGGAGGTTTCAGTGTTTTTTTGTTTTTTGTTTTTTTTTTTCACTCCTTCCTGTAGTCTGCCAAACTTGACAAGATGCTCATCTTGTGATGATGCTGCAAGGAATATTAACTCCTAAATTGGGATCACATACCTACCCAGAACAATGATTCCCATCTTTGACAGGGATAAATGCATGAATAAGCTTTCTTATCTTAGGACATCACTGATCTCCAGCTCAGTAGTCCCTATGAAGTTAGAATTAAAAAGACTAACTTGGACAACCTTTCAAAAATTTTTGAACCTGCTGCTACTACCTTCATGGAAAAGAGGGTGCAAGAGTTTTTCTCTGGTCCTGTTGCCCTTTCAGAGACCTCCCTTAGACAGTAGATAGCTTGAGCAAATTGTGATGACAATGTGATTCCAGGCAAAATATGGCTTCTGAAGTTAGAGTCTGGGAGTGTTCAGAAAATCTCCTTCTATAGCCCGTGTAGCCAGTTCTGTATAGAGGCAACATCTATGCTATAAAGTTAAAGCTGAGAACAAAAAAAAAATTCACAAACTGTTCCCTTGCAGCAATTGTAAACTCTACAGAAAGATAGGAAAAAAGAGAGCAAGACTAATGCTTAACAGACAGCAGACTTGGCTTCTATCAAGTGGCTTTGACTTGTAGCCCTCATCGATGCTTTTGAAGAGAGAATGTCCTGCTGTTGAAATGGATGAGGGACACTGGATATAACCTGAAGGATTAGACATTTGCTCAATATTTCCAGTGCAAAAAGATAATAAAGATAATAGAGTCTTAAGTATGGTTGTCTTCTCCCACGGGTTTCTGTATAGAGAAAAAAAAGTTGTCCTCTTGTATTTTTGCATGCAGGACAATGGGATATTGCAACGCTACGTATATTCCCAGTGTTTACATACACTGTGAGCTGAGAACAGGCTCCAGTTCTCTAGAGTATTTTAGTGCTTGATGACATCTTCATTGTTATTATTACTCATTACAAACAGATTTCTGGGAGTGAAGTCATTCAATGGCAAACCCAACCTAAACATTTTGTGAAAAGTGTGCCTGAAGAGATCTTTTGGATGCATTCAGTTTTTGTGAACAAGAAATAAATAGGAGAAGCTGGTGTTGCTTGTGGTTTACAAAACCTAAAACTTTATCCTTCCCCTGCTTTCTGTTTCACCCTTAAAATAATAAAGCAGATACATCCTGAACCTTTATTGATTTCCTTTCAAAAAAAAAAAAAAAAAGCAAAATATTTTTTCCAGAAGTAGATCTTATAAAAAAAAAACCAAACTCTGATGTGAAAATATTAATAATTTACCTTTCTCCGGGACTTAAAAATAAATTATATTTGGAGGATCCATCAGTCTGAAATGAACTGACGAACATCAAACACTAACAGCAGCATTAGCAGCTCCGTTCCAGACCCAGAAGCTGTGATTTCCAAACTGCCCATTAACTAACATAGGTGAGCTGTACAGGTGAAAGGAGTCTTGTGCTAATCTTTCCCTCTATTGATATTGACTAATTTTTCTTCTGATGGCTAAAGATGCTTATAAACTGAGCCTCCTTGTGCTCAGTCTGCTTCTAACAGCTTGAAAGTTTAGCCCAGACCTCCTAACCATAAGGAACATTTAATCTCTCAGATCTGTTAGATAAGGTTCAAAGTTGAAATTAGAATTTTTGTTGTTTTCTGCCAATTTAGTTATGTCATTTTTCTACTAATAGGATGGTTCAGATATTTAATTTTAGATCATCCATGAAAGGTTTTGTATGAAACTTTGCAATGTCCCCTTCAGAAATTACTCCTGATTTTGACTTTTTTCCAACAACAGCTTTGTTAGACAAAGTTCCCCTTTTCTCATTAAAATAATACTTTAATTTCACAATTATATGACTGCCTTTGATTAAAAAAAAAAAAAAAATCCAGCAATATCATCAGCTAACTTTAATTTTTGAAGTGGGGAGCAGGGGCAGAAATCCATATCTGCTTGGCCAATTCAGTTTTCAGTGACAGCAGTAGCCTATTCACACTAACCAGTAAAAAACTAAACCAACGCCAGGTACTAAAGTGGAATGTAATTTGCAATAGATCTTATGTATGCTTTGTCCAGTATGCAGTGATATTTCATGGAGGTTATCCTTGTTCTTTTTATTGGTCAGATGGTTAAAGATTTACACAGCATCATCTGAAAACTTTGGCCTTCAGACTCAGTGAAGAAAATCTCTCATTTAAAGAATTGTGTCTTCCCAGGGGCGTTGTTTTGGGCGGTCTGCTGGCTTGAGAAGAGAAAATAGCATTGTTTCACAATTGAGTCACAAACTGAAAATTAACTCTGATCTTCTAGGAACTCAAGACCTAGGCCAGTTTTACTAGTATAAATATTTAACTCCAGGCTACTGTAGTTAATCTATATCAAGTTCTCAACAGCTGCATTTTAATTTTTAGATATAGTGAGCAGCATAATCTCTGATTACCTTGCATTGGTCTGTATGTATATGCCAGGATCTGTTGTGAGATTAGCAGCTCACAGAATTCAGCCCTTGTTTGAGAGCAAGAGCACAAAAACCCAGGAATTGCTTGCAGAGACTATGAAACCCATAGCACTTTCAAAGAGGAAACAAGTCTTTTTAGAGGAAAATTATTTAACCCATGTGTTTTCTAACTGAAAGACCAGTTTTCACCTTGCAAAAATAAAATTTCAGCCTCAGAATGCTCATAGTAGAGGATTTCATGGAGTTACTTTTCTTGGCTATATTTTGCCTTTGGGTCCTCTCTACAGATACTTTTTCTGTCACTGTCACTTTCAGTTTTCTCTTTGCTCTTGTTTTTGTCACCTCCTTACAAAGCCTGTGTCACTGCCAGGCTCCACTCCAGGCACTTTTTTTTTTTTTTTTTCTTCTGCATGTTCCAGAAAAATCTTCATTTCCATTACTCTCCTTGCTCAAATCTGTGTCCAACATTTTTACAGACTTTGTCTTATTGTATGTTTTATTCCAGACAACTGGCAGAACAGCATGTTTGGGGCAGACTTTTTTCTCTGACTTCTCCCTCACTGCTTCCATTCATCACTGTAGACAATACTGCCATAATTTTTTTGTTGTGGATGAAACTGTGTCTGAATATCTTTCTCTGTCTGCTTTGGCTGCTTTTTACCAATAGCATAATACAATGGCAATAGGAATATATACTTCAATGAGCTGTTGGTTGTGTTGGGAAACTGCTTTACAGTAATTAGTATTATTATTACTAATTATTAGTAATTAGTAATACCATCTTTATTTTTTCACATGAATGATAAAAAGCTACCTTTTGAGTTTCTGGCAGATAAGCCATGTTTCTGAAATGGTAATTTACATCTTGGTCCTTGTTCACCCTGCCCAATTTCAGACACTTGTATAGAAGCATCTAATTTAGGGTCTTCACCAAAGATTGGTTCTAATGTAGGCAGTGGAAGGATAGGTGGGCTTCTGTCAGGCCTTAATTGCCCTTTGAAAATGCCCAGTTCTCTTCATCAATTTAAGATATAGTTCCACATTTTTCTGAATACTATGAAAGTTTACTTGTTGACAACAAGGATCATAATCCTTGCTGTGGCTATCATACCTTCAATGACCAAGACACATGAAGAGGGAACCAGGAAAATCAGGAAAGTGGAGGAAAAGGTCTGTGACCTTCCCCAGGTGAAAAGGTCTGCCATTCTCCCCCAGCCGACACTAAATGAGTTTGCTGAAATTGTATGAGGGGTAAGTCTGGCTGTCGTGTGAGATCTTACAAAGAATCGTCATACAGTCCAAAATTATTGTATTTTTCACATTTAAATAAGCTTGTCATTCCATAGAACATGCAGTTAACACCAGACACTGTGTCAGCAAGGTAAAACTCACTTGTATTTTTTTGTGTCTTTGAAACACTGCTGGAGTTCTAGTTGCACAAATACATGGCAATAAGCACAACCAGCAGCAAGCAAAAAACAGGCATTTGTGCCAACAAGAATTTTGCTGATGAAGACATTAGAAAATTAGCACTGTGATGAAAAAAAAATACGATAGACCACTTCAATGAAAAAAAGATTCTCCATCCACCTGTTAGTATCCTCTCAAAAACCAATTCTCTGTCTTTTGCTAAGTGACACTGTTTTTATCCAGTCATGTTTACTCTGCCCTTCAGCATGGCCTGTCTTCTATGTGACAAGCTCCAGAAAGGTTTTATGCTGTGAAAATAAGAAATAGGACTTCTAGAGATTGAATATATAGGCAGTCCTCAGCTATTCTCCATGTTTTATTGTTAGTTAAACCAGCAAAGTGTCTGACCCACCATGCTGTTCACTTATATGCATTTTAAAGGAATGCTTTCTAGTACAAACAGGAAAGTATCTGAGCCACTTACTGCTAAGAGAGTGCTGTTTCTCATGGCCTTCACTTTCTATTTGAAATCTCTCATACAGCATTGCTTTGTGCCATTATATAGTTGCCAAGTTATACCACAGGGGAGGTTGTATTTCAGTGTGGGATAAAACAATCCCATTACACAAATATCTTAAGGAACCACTCAAGGAACCAGGAAATACATCAATTGCTTGGACAAGGTAGTCTTCAGTATGGGTTGAATCATTGGGGATGCTATAAAGTGATACCTATGAAGTAGTAGAAAGTTACCCACTGAAAGGCCTCAGTCTTGCAAGGTGCTGAATGCTCTGTCTTTGGTGAATAAGAAGTGAGGATTTTTTGCAAGTGTCTCTTAAAAACTTGACATGTTCCAGGACTGCTCTGAATGTGAGTTTCACTGTAGAGTTTGTTAATCCTTTGCTAATATTTGGGTATAGGTTTCAGCTGTGTTAGCAGTAATGGGGTGTTAGTGTGTGTGTGTGTGGTTTCCTGAGTTCAGTTCAGCAAAATGTTCCATCAGCAAAAAATCTCTTGGGCGAGGTGACTGCAGAAAAGAGAAATGTTTTCAACCCCTGCACTGCTGAGCTTCTGTGAGGATCCAGGGGAATTCAGAAAGCTGGCAATGCTCACATGTCTGAAATACCTGAGAGTGCCTATAATTTTCATTGGCTCGAAACTTTCAATGTTAACACCTCTCAGTTTGTAGAAATTAAACTTCTGCATGATGAAGACATGTGAAATGAATTCAACACAAGATTATTCATATAATGTAACCAATTCACAAGTCATAATAAACTGAGTTACCAGTGTCAGCTCCATCCAGGCTTTGGTTAGGCATGAAATAACTTTTTGCTACACAAAGATAAAAGATGTCCAATCAAAGTATCTTCTTTCCTTTTATGACAAGGAAAAAAGTGGAAAAGTATTTGATTTACCTTGGTGGACCTGTATGGAGAGATCCCAGTTACTCTGAAGAAAGTTCATCCACATTTCTGCTGATTTTTTTCTCATGTCAGCTCTAAACATATGGAGGAAAAGAAGGTTATCAGGAGTAGTCAACACGGATTCACCAAGTGAAAAATCATTCTTGGCCAGTCTGACAGCCTTCTACAATGGCACAACTGTCTGGACAGAAGCACCTCAACTCCATCAAGGTTTTGACACTGTGTCCTATAACACTCCCATAGGTAAGCTTAGGACATGTAGATCAGTTGAGTAGACAGTGAGGTGGATTGAGAACTGGCTGAATGGCAGAGCTCAGAGGGCTGTGATCATCAGCAAAGCCCAGTTGGAGGCTGTAGCTAGTGATGTTTCCTAGAGGTTAATACCGGGTCCAGTGCTGTATAACATATTCTTCAATGAATGGGACATGAAGGGACAGAGTCCATCCTCAGCAAGTTCACCGATGACACAGAACTGCACCTAGGGAGGAATAGCCTCACGAACCAGGACAAGTTAGGGATGATCTGCTAGAAAGTAGCTCCGTGGAGAAGGAGATGGGTACCTGGTGGACAAGTTAAGCATGAGCCAGCAGTGTGCCCTTGTGGCCAAGAAAGCCAGTGACATCCTGGGGTGCATGAGAAAGAGTTTGGCAAGCAGGTGGAGGGAGGTCACCCTCTCCCTCTACTCTGCTCTAGCGAGGCCACAGCTGGAGTCCTGTGTCCACTTCTGGACTCCCCTGTTCAAGAAAGACAAGGGACTACTGGAGAAAGTGTAACAGGGGACTGCAAACATGATTAGGGAGCTGGAGCATCTCTCCTAGAGGAGGAAAGGCTGAGAAACTGTTTAGGTCTGTTTAGCCTGGAGAAGACTGAGAGGGAATCTTATAAATTATTATAAACATCAAAAGGGCAAGTGTCAGGAGGATAGCACCAGAATCCTTTTTAGTGGTGCCCAGTGACAGGATGAGTGGCAATGGGCATGAATGGGAACTCAGAAGGCCATCTGAATAGGAGGAAAATCTTCCTTACTTTGAGGGATGGCAGAGCACTGAAAGGGGTTGCCCAGAGACATTATGGAGTCTCCTCTGGAGAGTGTCTGCATCTACCTGGACATTAGACTGTGCAGCCTGCTCTAGCTGAACCTGCTTTATCAGGGTAGCTGGATTAGACCTCCAGAGTTCCCTCCAGACCCCACCATTCTGTGATTTTGTCACCAACCTAAATGGCTGCTTTGAGTTGCCTTTAAGTTGATGTGACATTTGGCAATAATGTGTGACTTAGAGCGGTCTTTATGCCAGTGCTAATGGCTGCTGATTCCAAGAATGCAGTTCAGTTGCTTAGTGTTTACTAAAACCCCTAAAAAGAAGCAAGGTAGCTACAAAACTGCTGAAACTTCCACATTGAAAGTCTCACTGTTGCCTCTGCTGTAAAATTATTAATGCCTATTGGAGGCCATCTGTTCACAGTTCAGGACTGAAAGTGAGTTGGTGACATGCAGCATTTTTGCTCTCTTATATTACGTGACAACTTTTTTTGATGTGAGTTGTGAACCACAGTTTAAATATTCCCTCCTGCAGACCAGCTGTATTTGTTTCTTCCTTAGTAAAACCTCTGTATATGCCTCTTAGTGACATGTATTTTACCTGGAACTGGCATCTTCATGCTCAGTTATGATGGAAGTTTCTGCTTAATGGAAAGCTAGAAACAAGCCCACTTTAAAGAGATAAAAAGAGGCCTAGTTTTCTGTATCCAGACTATTCTAGGAATATCTGGAGTGGTACATTTGATACTTATTTTCAGTAAATATTTTCTGGAAAAATTAAGCCCCATGGTTTAGTTTTGTTTTTCCTTTTTTGAAGCATCAGTGAGTTCTCTCTCCACACCAGAACACAATCTGCATTTACTATTGGTCCCACCAGCTCTGAATTCTGCACTGGCTCACTCCACTGTGAGTTAAGGTAGCCACACCACAAAAACCACAGGGGATGTCTCTGCTACCTTCTGTAGCAGTAATATTAAGTGGACACTATCTTTTTCTTCCTGGTAGTGGCAGGCCATGTCTCTAAATAAGATAGGCTAAATTACACCCCTGGCATATACTTTCTATATTTAATTATACTTCCTTGAAAAAAAACTACCCCAGAATTTTTGAAGCATGAGAAAGAAATTCTGTTTTTATAAAACTTCATGGATGAGTCAATTTTTTTTTAATTGTTTGTTTGTTCTGTTTTTCTTCCCAGTTAATAATTTCATGTGTTATCTAAGTGATCCAAACAATTCTCTGTGGAGCCAAGACACCTCCTACCCTAGACTCTCATGGTTCTAGTTGTGGTAGATGCAATGCAAATCCATAAAAGCAAGTATGATATTCTGCAAGATTCCATCTTAAATGATGAGAGAAAGGACAGCAAAGAGGAATTACTGTTATTCCAACTACACATTAAGTGACTTGCTTGTGATAACTGTGCCCAAGAAAATAAGTTTTACTTGCTACCATCCATATGAAAACACATTGTATTAGTATTTATGCCTTTTTGCTATACTAAGTTACTCATACCAGTTTTTCTAATGCCTATATATATCACTGCTGTGCTTAGAAGAACTAATTGGAAACTGTGTCCTGCTGGCTTCCAGGGTACAAATGCAGAAGAGAAAAGGTCCCCATTACAGAGTTTGCAATCAACCCTCCCACTAAGACTGAGGAGTAATAATGTTTTCTGCTGCTATCTGAAGTTCATTCCTGTGCCACTCAGAGTTCATTGAAAACCTCAATTTTTATTCCAGTCAAAGATCTCTGGAAGGATAGCTTTATTCACTGAATTCACAGATCAATGCAGCAAGATTTGCATCTAGGCAAGTATATAAATCCTGTGTTGCAGTATATTTTCCTTCCCTTACACTGTGAAATTTTATGTAGTCTTATCTCAGTAAAAGGCAATAGTCTGACAGCAGTAGAAAAGGAGGTCCTTTGTTTACCTGAAGAAGAGATATAGCCCATGCAGGACCAGTATCAGCTCTCTCTGTGTCCACCCATCTGGAAGCAAACATTTTGGGAAAAGAGAAGACAGCTCAGCATGTGTGTTTGGTCAACCTTTGGCTGTCTTTTCAGGAGAGACATGTTGCCAAACCTGGGCCAAAAAACAAGGCTGCTGCAGCCCTTCTCCTACTGTTTTACTCTTAAAAATAAAAGGGAATATGCTTACAATAACCTTCTGGTTTCCATGTAGAGTATATTTTAGCCACAGTTTCAACATTTCTGCAGCAATGAAAATAAATTTTAAAAACAGAATTGCTGCAACTAGGAAAGACCTCTAAGATCACTGTATCCAATTGTTAACATCCCCCTACTCCAAATAAAATATATCTATCAATATCTGTATCACCCATTATAGCATGTCCTGAAGTGCCTCATCTACATAATTTAAAAATACCTCCAGGGATGGTGACTCCACCGCCTCCTTTGGCAGCCCATTCCAACACCTAGCTACTCTCTCACTAAAGAATTTTATCCTCAGATCTAGTCTAAACCTCACCTTGTGCAACTTCAGGACATTTCTCCAAGTGAGAAGTGGAAAGGCCATGAGAAGAAGGCCATGAGAGAAGAGGCCAGCACCCACCTCTCCACAACTCAAGGAGGAGCAATAGTGCTTCTCTTAGGCTCGTTTTCTCCAAACAAAACATTCCCAGTTCCCTCAGCCTCTCCTCACAGGGCTTGTTCTCCAGACCTTTCACCAGCTTGAGTGCCTTTCTCTGAACTTTCTCCAGCATCTCAATGTCTTTCTTGTAGCAAGGGACCCAGAAATGAACACAGCACTGCAAGTAATGCCTCATCACTGCTGAGTGCAGGGGCACCATCCGTTCCCTTATCCTGCTGGCCACACTATTCCTGATACCAGCCAGGATGCTGTTGGTCTTGATGGACACCTGGCCACAATGCTGGCTCATATTCAATGAACTGCCAACCAGCTTTTTACCCCAGGTCCTTTTCTGCTTGTCACTTTTCCATCCACTCCTCCCCAGGTCTGTAGGATTGCATGGGGTTGTTTTGACCAAAGTGTAGAATCCAGCACTTGGCCTTGTTAAAGCTTGTCTTACTGATTTTGTCCCACTGGTCCAGCCTATCCAGGTTCCTCGACAGAGCCTTCCTACCCTCAAGTAGATCAACACTCCCACCCAACTTGGTGTCGTCTTCAAATCTATTAAGGAAGACCTCAATCCCCATATCTAGATCATTAAGGAAGATACTGAACAAGACTTGCTGCAAAATTGAGCACTGGGGAACACCACTGGTGACTGATCACCAATTGGATTTAACTCTGTGGACTGCAACTCTGGGCCCTGTCATGCAGCCAGTTTCTAACCCAATGAAAGTATACATGTCTATGCCAGGAGCTGCCAGCTGCTCAAGGAGAATGCTGTGGATGGAGATGATGTCAAAAGCTTTTCTAAATTCCAGGCAGACAATGCCCACAGCCTTCCTCTCATCTACTAGGTGGGTCACCTTATCATAAAACAAGACCAGGTTGGTAAAGCAAGACCTGCCTCTCCTGAACCCATGCTGGCTAGGCCTGGTCCCCTGGCTGTCCTGCAGTTGCCATGTGGCTCCACTCAATATGAACAACTCCATATTTTTTCTGGGCACTGAGGTCAGGCTGACAGGCCTGTAGATCCCCAGATCCTCCATCCAGCCCTTCTTGTATATGAGTATCATGTTGGCAAGCCTCCAGTCATCTGGGCCCTTCCCTGTCAAGCAAGACTGTTGGTAGATGATGGACGGGGGCCTGGTGAGCTCCTTTGCAGCTCCCTCAATAGCCTTGGGTGAATCCCATCCGCATGGTCCTGTGGGTGTCCAAGTATTGTAGCAGGTCATGAACTGCTTCGTCCTGGCTTGTTGTGCTGCTCTCCGTCCTCATCTTCCAGCTCAGGGGGCTGAATGCCCTGGGAGTGGCTGGTCTGACTAATGAAGACAGACGAAAAGAAGGCAGTATTTCAGCATTTTCCTCATCATTGGTTGTAATATTTTCCCCTGCATCCAATAAGGGATGGAGATTCTCCCTGATTCTCCTTTCGTTGTTGATGTATCTGTAAAAACTTTTGCTGTCCTTTGTGGCAGCAACCGGATTGAGATCTACCTGGACTTCTGCCTTCCTCTTTTTTTTCTCAACATGAGTTAACTAGATCCCTGTACTCATTCCTGAGATGCCTGCCCCCACTTCCAACGGAGGTAAAAGTTCCTTTTTTTCCTGAAGTCCCAATTAAAGCTCTTTGTTCAGCCAGGCCAGTCGTCTTGTCTGACATTTTGTCTTATGGCACATGCTGACATCCCACTCCTGCACTTTTAAGATTTTCTTCTTGAAAAATGTCCAACCTTCCAGGACAACTTTGCCCTCTGGGACTGTCTCCCAAGGCAGCCTCTGAAGTCTGTCCTGCTGGAGGGCCATGGGGGATGTTTTGCTCCATCCCTCCTTGCTTTACCTAGGATTGAGAACTTGACCATTTCATGGTCACTAAGTCCAAGACAGCCCCCAACCACTCCACCCCCACCAGTCCTTGCCTGTTTGTGAACAGGAGCTCTAGTGAGGCACTTCCTCATCTGGTAGGCTCCCTTACCAGCTGTTTCAGGAAGTTATCATCCCTACACTCGAGGAATCTCTTAGCCTGGCTAGTAAGGAGCTCAGAGAACACAACACATGAACTTTTATGATATGATGTCAAACTGGATTGCACAGGGATAAATAGAAAGGACAACATAACCTGTAATTACTGCAAACATATACTGTGCATCTCTTATAAAAAGGGCACATTTCAATGAAAAAGAGACCCTGCAAAAAGCAGCATCTCAGAAAATTTGTCTGGTTAAAAAGGGAAAGGGGAAAGATTTTTAAGGTTATTGCTGGAAACAACAACACACAAGACGTGAGCTATATTTCTACTGCTGTTTCACTGTGAGTGAGACCTACATTTGTGATAACTAGTGACTCACTGCCACCCTCCTTTGAGTCTGGATTTGTGTAATCCCACACAAAGAACTGTCATGCTTACAATGAAGCTGGTGCCAGGGTAGGGTACTGCAGCTCTGCTGGGTGAGCTTTTTAGTGGTGCTCCACACTAAAGGCCACTTTACTTCCACAAGGGTGAAACTGCACATCCCCCAGAAAGGATCCACTTACTGTAGTGTATGGCTTACCATTATGATATAGTTTAAACCAGCAGTTTAACCAGATTAGCCAAGACTCTCAGTGACCAGCAGCACTTGATTCATAACTATAGGCAAGCTGGTACAATGGCTTAACTCACTTATATCTGAGTCCCAGCTTTTCTGGAAATTGGTTATACAACAGTTTGTTGTAAATATTTTGTGCAAATCAGTGCTAGAGTCATTGATTTAGAAGCTTTGTTTCTTTGTGTCTGCTGCCCTCCCTGACTTCTCACTATCTCTGCATGCTGTGCTTTGAAAGTAAATGTGAGGACTTGTGTTTTAGCTCACCCAGATTCCATCCATAAAATCTTAATAGCCCAAGTTTCAAAAAACCAAAGATTCTACGAACATAAACTGAAACATTGGCAGGTCTGTGTAAACACCACAAAACACTTGGTAACTGTGAGGGTAACTGAGCACCGGCACAAGTTGCCCAGGGGCATATCTCCATCCCTGAAGATCTCTGTGGTCATGGTCCTGGGCAATTTGGCCTAGGTGGCCATTCTAGAGCAGGTTGGTTGGACTGGATGACCTCCAGAGGCCACTCTGTGAGTTCCAGTTCTGTGAGGCAATACACAAAGCATAAGTATCTTTGCAGCTATTGTGTAATTCTGTTTCTACTTACTAGTCTATTTCTTCATATGCTTATGTATGTAATTAATTTATTAGAGTCGTGAATTTTCCAAGTGAAAATTTTGAAGGTATGCATAGCTACTGTGTGTCATTTTTGCATAGGATCAGTTGCTGCAAGCAATAGGGAAAGGTGCAGGAGTTCCCAGAGGAATCTCCCCACTGATTGACCAGAACTTCTTCCACTTTTGAAAAACAGCTGTAAACTCAGAACAGCAGTAGATGAATGGTGAAGACTGAAATGATGTCAACATTTTGTGCAGAGGCCAAAGAAAATACAAAGGGGCCCTCAATGGCTTTGTCTCTGAATTTGTTGCAATGCAGCTGTGAGTAATAAGTTTGCTTTCTTTTCAGGCACGGTACACTACATCTGAAACAGTTTCTGAACTTAGCACACAGTTTACTGACCATCTTTTATTTTCCTTGGGGATCAGGAGCCTTTCAAGCATTGCAGTGAAGAATTTGATCTAAGCATATTGTGCAGCAGGGAAAAGGGTGGTGGTCTGCTGGCCTGATCTCAGAGATTGCAGAGCTTGAGGAAAGTCACTATTTAAACATATTAATATCATTTTAATGCTGGCCCTATCATTTATTTTGACTCATCTGAACAGTGGCCAGTTTTGTACTATTTTAAGCACTTGTGCAGAGAAGTTATGCAAATACGTAAGTTTTCTGTATGGGTGGGTTTAGAAAAAGCTCAGTGGAAATAAGGCGCTAGATTAAAACTTCTACAATCTGTAGAAAGTCTGCATTCATCACAGTGGCTGCCATTTTTAGGAGGTGAACATTGTCAGTAGGAGGATGTCCTACTTCATAAATTTATGAAGGGATACTTTTTAAAAAAATACTTAAAATATGTAAATTTAATGTATATTTTATTTCACTACCATGAAATCAGAGTGATATTCTAAGCAGTGGCATTTATTTATCTTTGCATTTGTTGTCTTTATTAATTTCTTAATACATTCTGACAATTACTCAATAACTGAAATAACACCCCTCAATGTAGTTTGCATGAAGCAAATCTGTGAAATACAATCAAAAGTAGCAGGACCATAAATATGAGGAAAAAAAAGAAATTATTTCTTCTTTTTATTCTGAGTTGTTGTTCCTAGGCTTCTAGTGGCATCACAGAGTTCCAGGAAAATACGTTGCTGGAATAGACAAGTTTCATCACCTAACAGGTTTAGAATCAAAGGAGATTTTAATTTCCTATCTTAAACTGAGAAATACTACTTCCCTGTTCTGTCACCTTGGAGAAAAGAATGT
This sequence comes from Calypte anna, assembly GCF_003957555.1. Lineage (NCBI taxonomy): Eukaryota > Metazoa > Chordata > Aves > Apodiformes > Trochilidae > Calypte > Calypte anna. The sequence continues at coordinate 42,224,946 of NC_044274.1, read as the reverse complement.
GAGTGTGGCCCACATCCTAAAAACACTTGAGTGTTTTGTTCGGTTAGCTGCGAAGATTTTGAGGTGCTTCTGACTCCCTCCATTTTGTTGTGGCCTAATACAGCTTTTGGTCGATTTGGTAGCTTGGGAGTTTGCTGTGATGTGTTTTAGCATTTTACTGCTTGTGTGTGTAGCTGATATTTTGAGGGACTTTGGGGTGAACTCTGTCTTGTTTGGATGCAGTGGGTCAAGCTTGGTGAGTCAGGAGCTTCCTTCAATCCCATGTTCCCTTCACCCTTTTTCCAAGTGCATATACTAAGTCCTAAATGCCTGCAGTGCAATTTGGGACAGAGATTTATCCTTTTCAGTTGTGATGTACCTACCCTACAGCATGGTCAGGCATCACACGAATAATGTCAGTAATGATGATGCAGACAAGTATGGCCACTGTCACTCTGGAGATAGAGAAAACTCCATTAACTTCAGTGAAATAGTATAGATGAGTCACCGGTACATATGGGAGATCCAAAAGTGGCCCAGAATCTGCTTCTTTCTGGATTGCACGTCAGTGTGGAGGCCTCTACCTTTGATGGCCCTCTCCCACATATCTTTTCTCTAATTTCTCTGGTGGTTCTCACAGAAGAAGTAGAGAGAAGAAAGAGGAACAGTGTCAGCAACATGTGATTTGATGCCTACATCAACGTTGGACAAATAAGAAGGTTTTCTGGGGGCTGAGAAGCTGAAACAAGTTACCTGGCAGCTGCCAGATTTCCACTGAAGGAGAAAGAGGCCACAGCCACCCACCATTTTTTCATGCTGTTCATGGTAAACATGACTTCAATGAAATGAGATGTTAGGAATCATGGATTTCCAGTAGCATTGATACACTGAAGCAGATTTGCTCTGAGAAGCAAAACTGTGTTCTACTCTGAGTCCTAATCAGTTTCCTGTAAACTAAAAAAAAAAACCTGGCTTCTTGTTTTTCTTTATGTTTAAAATTGAATTACTGTATTTTGTTTGTTTGTTTCTTATTGTAGTAACAGCCAAGGGGCAAAAGACAGTTTTTTTCTGCCTTATTCTGTCTGTATGACTGTTAAATTAATTCAGTGGCTGGCATGATTTAGTACTGATGAAGGACTGAAAAAACTGTGAGGAGAAAGAGTATTTTGGGGACAAAAATTAAAAGGCTCGTTGGGAATTTTGGTTAGTGAAATAAACAAGTACTAAAACCACAGAGGCCAAGAGAAAACATCTGCAAAAGTAGAAGACAAGACATATTGTCTCCTGCCACTGCCAATGAGCTTGAAAAGAAACAATTCTGGCTAGGAGATTCAAATGGATCACTTGTCAGAGAAAAGGCATAATTCTAGGATCTTCTCAGAAAAGTACAAGAAAACAAAACCCAAGCCCCTGAGAATATGATATGAAGATCAGAGGCATGATGAGTGAGGTGAAAGCCAAGTGAAGCCAGGGAAAAAAGCTAGAGCTCTGTGAAATTCCCAAGACTTGGTTGACAAGAACCTAAGTCATTTATGTAGTCCTGAAGTACCTTGAATTCAAGGCTGGTTGATCTTGAAATCCTAGAAACACAAATTGAAGTAATTTCTACTAGGAATGAAAGCATTAAAGAAAACCCTCTAGATCTTCAGTTTCTGCATATCTTCTAGGATCCAGCGGTACTCACCAACTGGCTAGTCTAAAAGTTTACAATAAAACTCCAAAAGTATTTTCTGTGGGAATAAATTATTATTTGAGACAATTTCCACAGTTACAGTAGGTTGATACCTTCACCATCTGGATCTCAGGCTTGCATGAAATCTCCAGGTCCCAGAAATGTGTCTTACACTTGGTTTACACTGAATTTGCTACAATCTGCATAGAGGAGAGGGAAGAAATGTAAACCCTTGGTAAAGAAAAGTTTATATTTAACCACAAGCAATAAATAATTAAACAATTAGTAATAAATTTGGGTATCTTCCCACATAGCGTGTTGGATAACACAAGTTGCTTGGCCTATTTTAAAAATTATTTTTAGTGAGGAGACATCACAAAAAATAGTAACTTGAAAACTATCCTTTTATATACATAGCAAGCCTTTTAATTACTGTTATTATTAATTTTACAAAATTATATTTGTCTGTCCTTCTTTACTTTTCTGTATTCACTATGCACATAGAAAAGACACAAGTAGTGATGCTACATGTGACAAAATTTCTTTTAGGAAGGTCCTATTTAGATTCAGGAGTGATTTTCAAGGATTGATAACTGAAAATTATAGGAATTTTTCTTATGTAGGAGAAGGACCCAACACAACAATCTAGGTGCTGTAGAATTAGGTAAGTTTTTTCTTAAAGCAACAGAAAAGAGTAAGTTATAAGTTTGTGACAATGATAACTACAAGTTTTGAGTTTATCTGTTGGAAAAGCTATAGACTCTGAAATATCTTGAGAGATCAGGCTATAAGAGCTTTATTCACTCATTTTTATCATTTTGACCACACAAAGTCTGAAAATGTGGTTTTGTTAGTGAGCACAAAGAATTTTATCTGTTGTATCATCCCCTGGATGCTGAAGTTCTGGGTCACTGGTATCCAAATATATAGATAACTGGCTCAGTATTCAAAAACTGGGCATTTTAAATAAAATGGAACACACATTTTGACATAACTTGAACCAACTATTTATTTCCTTTGCTATTTTTAGGACATCTTCACATCAAAGACAAAAACAAGTGTGAGTGAAGTGTTTGTTATAAACCTGTGTGTTCATCTCTTGAAAGTGCCCAGCAGGAAATAACTTCAGCTGGCATAGGATGGGGTAAAAAGCCAAGGCAAACTGATGCAAGTCTCAGAAAGATCTGTCAGGAAGATTTGCCATATCATACCAAAAGTTTGATTCCTCACACAGGTCAGTATCAGATTACTTTGAGTAAGGAATAGCCAGCCTCCTGGATGCTGCTTTTCCTATGGCACTTTTGTGTAGTTACATGTCTGTCAGTATTCTACAGATAGTAGATTTTGCTCCCAGGGGTGGATTAGAAATGTAACTTTGGGCCTCATTAGCCAAATTACTCCTTTGTCTTGCTTGTAAAAGTTGTTACCTGGCTGTCCAGAGTGGCAGAAAGTGGAAAATCTGAGTTACAGACTGAGCAGAGGGCAACATATCAGAACAATTCAGGATTTAAGTAAACCAAGGAAGAGTATTTAAACAAGTTCTCTGTATTTCTGTTGTTTACTGTGTGAGCAAAATCAGATTCCCCTAAGGGCTAAGTTTGACCTCTACAGATTTCTATGGAATATGCTGGATGGGAATGAAACTTGCTCTGAGACCCATCATAAAAAGTTTTGTGGAAGCTTTATGTTCTTAAAAGCTAAAGACTGAAATTTTTGAGCAAGAAAATGTGGCAAGCACTGTTAGAAGCATTTGTAAAATTTCCCTCTTCTTTAAGATAAGCACTGCCTGTCTTATATTCTTCTCTTGCAGCCACTATCAGACTTCCTCTCATTTTGCCTAGGGCTTCCCTTTATATCACACATCATACCATTTTCCATGTAGCAGCAGCCCCTTCCTCTACTTAGCCTTTAATGAGTATTTAGTGCTGTGTGGACAGAGTGCTTAGGGATTGCTTTAGAACCCTTGCGAACTTCTAGGATGAGGTTCAAGATAGCTGTCTTCAAGAAGGATACCTTAAAGGGAGTAACTGAGCAGAGGTTTTGCTAGGTCTGTACCCCCAGAGCAAGCAAATATCCTAACAGAGTAGATCAGATAGTACCTCAAGGATCAGCTCCTTCCCAGCAAATGACTTAGTCATTGGACTTCAAGCTCAAACATCCCATTTGTTATTTAATGTGACACCAAAGAAAATAAAATCAAATTTAGTTTTGGATGCCTGGAATATATATATATATTTAATATGCCATGCCTCTATACACAAGGATGAGATTAAAAATTTTTAGACAAGTATAAAGAATCTCCAGCTTCAACAGATTTTGCCACATTTTCTATAACTACAAAGGCAAAAATTGCAATTTCCTCTTCTCTGACAGATTCAACGCATCTAATTAGACAAGTCTGCCTGGTGCAATTGGTGGGGCAGAGACTCTGGAACAAAAATATTGGATCACATAAAAACTGAGGTAACTAGCTAACTTTGCACAGATGCTTCTCAAGTTTGGAGTGTGTGCCTGCAACTAGAATATTCTTTTCATAGCTTTCATACCAATGAGAAAATTGCAGTTATACATAGTGATCCATTTCACTATTGTCTTACCAAAACTGCCTCTTCATCTGCTATTTTATGAGAAGCTGGAGTAGATAGGTTAAAAAACCCCCAGTGCTTGTTTTAAGGAAAAAACTAAACCAACCAACCAACCAACCAAAAACCCTTCTCACTGTCATTATTACTACGTGGTGTAGCTTTACTGAGAGTCAATTTGCTGAAGTATCTGGATGGTTCTTTCCCTTTCCCCTAGGGTGTTCTGGAAGAGGGAAGCAAGTCTTCATTGACTTCAGGTCCACTTTTCCATAGTTCAGCAGCAATTTTACTGGGAAAGACTCAGTAGAAGCTGAACAGAGACTCCAGGATTTTTCATTTGTTAATGATGGAAGCAGTATTAGTCCAGCTATCGGTACAGCTAGGAACAGGCTGGCAGCAGCTCTCATCTGAAGTAGTCAGAATAATAAGCTTCAGTCAAGGCAATTATTTTAAACAAACACATTCATTCACCACAGTGGACTGCCTCCCAAATTCGGGCTGATGGTGGCAACTGAGTAGGGTGTGATATCTGCACCTGACTTTCTCTCTGCCATTTCCTGCTCAGCTCCTGCTTTGATCTCTGTCTCTGAATATAATTATGAAGCCTGAATCAGAACCAGGCTCTCATTTCTGCTGCCCCAACTTGCCCTCCTCTCTAGCTCCTAAGGAAGACACTGTGATTCTCAAATGCTCGCCTTTTATTTTACTCCAACAAAATAGACCACCTGCAAATTCAAGTTGCTTTCTTCTTTTTATTACCTGATTTTTATTATGTAGCCAGCATACCCCGAAAGCTCCCAGTAAATGCATATAAAACATAATTATTCTCTTGAAAGGAATGTATCTTCTTTGCCTGAAATTGTTGTACCAAACCCTTAGGTGACATACACTGGCAAAGCTCCACTGAAATCAACCCAGTTATTTTCATTTACAACACCCTTATGTTTGGCCGAGTCCTTCTGCTCTCAGTGATTGAGCTCTCAGTATTGAGCTTGATCTGCATGACTAAAGAACTTGGTTCTTGGTTACCGGGGGGGGGGGGGGGGGGACGGGACGGGGGACGGGGGACGGACGACGACGACACACACACAATTAACATAGCTCTGCTAACTGAAATGAAACTTCCTTGATTTATGGCAGCTGAGCATTTGTACCTCCCTTGCTTCCCTGCCCTCACCTCAGCAGATATTGTTTCAATATTCATCATTTAAACATATACTTACTATGAAAAAACATTTATCTGGCAAAGATTTTTCTAAGACTGCGCTGACCTCAGAAGCTTGGGATCTTGAGGTCCTATGTCCTACATCCTGTGCTCTTTGTAAGCGGTGTAATAATCACTTTTAGGGTACAATGGTGTATGCAATTATGCTAACTAAATCCTGTTTACTGGAAAGGGAGTAAAATACCAGAGGTGGTCTTTGTCTTACATGTAGTCTCGACAAAGACGTGATGCTCTACATCACTGGAAAGTCTTATTCAATCAGAACCAAGAATAATAAGGAAGAATTGTCAAGTTTGCCCCAGACATATTTGTTGACAAATAGCTTAGTGTTTCATCCTTTATCTGCCAGGACATTTTACTGTAGCTGATTTCATGTTACCTTCACAAGCAGCACATATCAACTGCTTATAAATTCTGTTAATAAATTCTGTGACTGTTATTAATACTTCTGGAAGAGTTAAGATTGTAAAACAAAAACATTAGCATGCACAAAAAATTCATTGTTTCATTAGAAAGTGAAAAGGCAAAGGTCAGGTACCCAGCAAATGCCCACCATTGCTGACTATTGAACCAGAGCAAACAAAGATTAGCTAATCCTCAATCCTGTCTACTTTAGAGAAGGGCAAGGGTATGAAGGAGCAACCAAACACCTATATTTCTTCTGTAGCTTTAAGAAAACTCTGCTGGTGCTGGAAGCCCAGACTTAAGTTGAGTGTCAGTTCCACATAATCATGGGCTTCAGTGGGGTTGCTCAAATTTTATAGTGACATAAGTGATTAAAAGCTAGAGCATGTCTTAATTATGGACAGCTAGGATTATATTTGCAATATCACCAGAACAAAAGTACTTATAAAATAGCCTGAAAAATTTAAAGAACTGACTCTATCCTGTTACACTCACTTTCTGCTGCTGTAGCTTCACTGACCTTTTAAAGACAGAACTCTTCATTAAACAGTTAAGCGCAGAGTTAAAGGGAAACCATTTCCATCTCTTTTCTCTGAAGTGGCTGACTTTGAAGTTTCTTAGTGCAAAAGATACAGTTCAGACTAGAGTCAAATACTCGCCACAGGAACTACTGTTCTTACAATAGCAGAGGGTGCATTACAATGGAGATTTGCTGAACATACAGACTTTTTGAACACAGTCAATACGCAGTGTTCTGTTAACAAGTTGATCTCTTCCTGGAGTCATCCTTTAGATCCTTTATTACAGGAACTAGTGCAAAGGAGTTTCACTGAAACAGGGTAATTCCTTTGACAGATGTGATAACAATAACCATATTTTCCTTTTTGATACATGGTGTTTTTTTTGTTTCACCTCACATATCTGGGATATTTTTGATGGCCTTTTTGATACTGCTACTAGATCTTAACTTGGGATTGTTTTGTAATCAGTAACATTTCAACATGACAGAAACAGTGGAGAACATCTGAGAAATAATAAGCCAGGCTTCTGTAAACATTTCACAGAAACTTTTAATAGTATTTAGTAACTGTTAGAACAGTATGTAAAGAACACTGAAAGGCTCCTAATTTTCATGCTCCGAACAGTCTCCACAGAGCTGTTAATTTTTCTCAATGAGGAGTGATACAAAGATGTTCTGGCTGTTTTTCCAAGATATTTCCTTAAGGAAATGTTTCTATTCAACAAATCCATAGGGAGTATTTTAATAATGAAGACTCCCCCTCCAGCATGATTCATCAGTAAACGACAGTACGATGGTATTGTTGTTTCTCACAACAAAGATGTTTTGCATTTTCTGTAGAAAAGCAAATTCACATTCCTAACTTTCACCTAATCCTCATGTCCCTGCTTAAAATGCCCATGTCCTCTTTTTAGCTATTTTTCCTGTCAAGTCCATTCTGCAGCCTAGCTGTGAATGTTTTTCTTTCTCAAGAATCTTTGAAAAAAAGATTGGGCCACAGGTAGACCAAGCTCATTTCCCCAGGTTTGGAGAGCACTCACAGCTCTCTTGGACCAACCATGTGGATCACTTCAGAATTTAAGTCTGAAAGTAAACACCTTCCTCTAATTGTATTGTGCTAGGAGAGTTAGTTTATTTTAGAAAAGTAGTGTAAACAGCCACCAAAGGAAAGAATAAACCTTAGCTATTGAAGAGAAAGTTCATCAATGAAAACCACTCCTTAAGAAAACACAGTCTCCACCCATTAGTGCAGTACAGAAAAATTAACTATAACAATATAACACCATTAAATTGTTGCAACAGTGTCTGCCTTGTCCACCCACTATTCATGTTCTTTAAAACAAACAAACAAAAAAAGAAACAGCCCATCTATTTTTTGTTTTTTTTTTTAACTTTTCTTCCCCCCCCCCCCCCCCTTTTTTTTGATTAAAGAAACATTCATCTCTGTCTCAGCTGTTACAAATTATGACTAGCTTCTAGGCTAAGTAACTCTGCCATCTGTAGAAAAATGCAGCCATAGGAAATTACTGTGAATTAATTATAGATCTATAGTATTCTGGAGGAACACCTATCTAAATCTTAAGCATTTACAATACCCTGCAAGTTTTGTGATTACCTTCATTTTTAAGGGTATATATACCCTTTGATACATGTGGGGTTTGGGGTTTTTTTGTTTTTTGTTTTTAAAGGTATATCTACACACATATACTCTTAAAAAAGGAATTGTATATAGATCTCACAACAGTGGCTCTCAAATCGTGGGAGCAGGATCCCTGGAGCAGAAAACTTGTGGTGGGGTTTTTGTATTGTTTTGTATTGTTTGTTTTTTGTGCATCTAAAGGCAATTTTCTGTTCCCTCTCAGTGCAGTGCTCAATTCCTTAAAAAAAAATCTTTGTAAATCATTAAATTATTCTTGCTTTTTCCTATGAAATATACATTCTTAGAAAAGAATTCACACCTCAACCTGTGTCATTACATTTCCCCTCACTTTTCATAAGTGGCTTCATACGCATCCATTTTGCATTTCCTGATAGAAAAATGAACTTGAAGAGTCAAAGCCCCTCCAGGAATTTTGACAGAACCCTGTATTATTTTTAAGTTTACATTTGTCTGCATAAAACAATTCCCAGCATATTAACTGTGTAGGTACATGTACACATGGTTAGGAGTATTTACTGTTTTGTTAAAATACAATATTACACAATAATGAGGAATACCTAACTTAGCAAATACTTGCTGGTAACATTTTCACATAGATAGATACAGCCATGATTTTTTTCCTTTGGCAATATAAAAGAATGAAATACAAACTAGGAATGATCTTCAGCTGATGGTGTCTGCCAAAAATAGTATTATTATCCTATCCTAAATCATCATTTTGAACTGGATAGATAAGAAAAAAATCACAGGACAGTATTAGTCTAAATAGCGATGTCCTGACGCACAGTTGCTCTGCAAAATGAGATTAAGAGATTCTGTGCTCTGGCTTGTAGACACTTAATTTCTGATTAGATGACTGGAAGAAACTGTTATGTTCAGAATGGCTGTCTGGAAGAAACTGTCAGAGTGTTGATGTTTTCCAGGGACTGTGGCTCCACAATGCACGTTAATTCTATTTGGTTTTGTGAGAAAACAAATGGGTCGTGTGGACTCCTCTGAGGAACTATGAGATTTACTTGCTCTTTTGCAACTGTCCTTACAGAATTCAGCGAATTTTGGCATATAAAAAACATGAACAGGGCCTGACTTCACATGCTGACAAAGGTGCTCAGTCGCCTGGAAAGCGAAGCTGATTTCTCTAGCTTGAAAGTCAGAAGACAGTTTGGAGACAACAAGAGGCCTCCATTTCCAAATAATGAGCCTTGTCAGTTCTTCACCATCTTCGGGCCAACAGGCACAAAAGACCTTTCCAAATCTACATAATTTTCTGGGAGAACATGATACATTTATTACTACTCTGAAAGTACCTCAGTGCCTGAACAGAGATTTGTAAAGCACTGTAATTATATTAATTCAGGTACCGAAAAAAGAAGCAATAACTAATCAAACCCAAGACCCAAAGCTTAACATGATCCTGAGCTGCAGTATAGGGTCTAAAGTTACACTCAGAAATTGTGAATAACAAAGATTTGACTTTGTGGGATGTATGTTTTTTCTCCTGGAACTTGGGCATTCATTATGGATCCGTCCATCTTTTTTGTTCTGCTTTCTTCAGCAGCTTCAAAGGAGAATGACTTGAAGTTTCTCTCTTTCTGCTGGCAGGAAGACACATATAATGTGCAGTGATACAGTCCTAAGTACCAGAGCATAAGCAGCACATAAGGCATGAATGTGGAATTTCTTAGAGTGCTTACATGTGGGGACATTGAAGTAAATGTCCTTTCCCAGCCACCCCAGGAGGGAACATGTAAGAGAGCGGCTGAGAAGGAGAAGCTATGCTGTCCATTGGCTTTTCATCAGGCAGCTGACAGTCCACTGTTCTTCTCTAGAATCCACACAAGCACAAAAATCCTCCTGCCATACAGTGTCATGGGAGGGTTGTCAGCTGAAGATGTGATCACTCTTGGAGCGTTCTCTGCCACCGAGGTCTATCTAGCCCTTATGCATTAGTGTGTTGGACAACGTATAAGGACCTGACTCATTGGGTCAAACATTTTGTTATGTTATTCCAGAACACTAAATAAACCCTCATACAGTCTTATTTACTTCCTACAGTGTTTCCAGTGATCACAGCTGCTGCAAAGTGTGCTCTCTCTTGAAACTGTCTTGCCATCAAGAAAGCTAAGAAAACAGCAAAGGGTTTTGCTCTCCACTGGAGGCCATATGATACTTGGTGTGTTTCTCATTAAGGAAAACATATATGTTTTAAAAAGTGTCAGCAGCTGGAAAGATCTACACCTTTAGAAGGCTGCTTTCAGAGGGTGATGGATTTGCTTGTAAAGGAATCATTTACAGAGAGGCTCAGTGTAACTTTGAGATAAACCAGAAGATGAATTAGCTTTATAGCAGCAAGGCTTACAAGAGGGTTTAGTATTAAATATTAAACATTCTTCCATTAAAATCCTGAATAGAAATCTGGGTATGATGTATTAATTGAAGGAAATAACTGTTCACATGACCAAGCACAAGATCTCCATTTTCATTTCAGCCTGGAAAGACACCTTATTGCTGACATTAGCTCCTGGACTCTAACACACTACCAAGCACACAGATTGGCATCACCCCTATGATCAATGTAACACACATAGCCCTTGCAGGGCTGGAGAAGGGGAACTAAAAAAGCATCAACATGCTTTTTTGGGGGATTGTTAGAATGGCGTCTTTAAGAGTTGGGAAGAGAAACGTACTCAAAAAACTTTACTTCCCAGAAACAAAACATATTGAATTTGTCAAGCAAAAGCCTATGACATGTTTCCTATGTAACAGTTATGAAACAGTTACCTTATTTGTCATAGCATTCTAAGTTTCAAAACTGTGACTTAGATTTCTCTAAGAAGCATCTGAGCAGGCAGACAGAGAGCAGTTAAAAAAAAGCAGTTAGCAACTACTAGCTCATGCAGTGAACTTAAGAGGCCAAAGGGAATGGAGTCAGCTTGTGGAAACTGTCCTTGAGAGACCACATCTTACAGGAATTTAATGGAAATTCAGTGCCTAGGTTACAAAATTTGCTTCAGAAAAGCTCACCTTCTGGTCATTTGGCTCCTGTAAACTATTCTGAGTCCCTTCCTCCCTAAATCATATTATCTTTACTGTTTTCAGGATCTAGTCCACATAAATCAGTTTTGAGCTGATCAGCATTTCTCTATTAATAGTTTCCAGACCCATGCTGCAAGAGCTTGAAAAATCAAAGCAATGCAAGTCAGGAAATTTGTAATGAATTTCATCTTGTGAGAGATGGCAAAATGGCACAGGGATTAAACTGAGAAACAGAAAAGATGTTGGTCTTAACATCAAGAAGAGTGTCCTACCTTTAAATGTTTTTTCTTTAGTGTAAATTGGATGTGCCCACTGATTCACTTGGATTCATGCTTACCAAAACTAGACAAGAATGCAATCCTCTTTGTTACCAAAAGGTCTGGTTTTGTCTGGTTTTTGTCTTTGTACCCTCACAGTTAGCTGACTTCAGCTGATATAGCTTGTGTTGCCAGTGGTGTGAAATCAATTGTTATTTACATTTATTTCTTAGTTAAATACACCAGAAAAGAAAGTTTATGAAAGTTCTGAATAATTTAGATAACTGGTCTTCCTCTTTTGTTTCTCCAAAGTAACATGTACTGTTGAGTTTCATCTCTTGTGGTGGGCAAGCAGCAATGGTACTGGCCTTGAAACACTGTGTGGTTAATACAGGGATAACTGACAGGCTGAAATAATCACTGCTGTCTTATCTGGCTAATGCTTAATGGATAAAATATTTTCTTGGGTCAGAATTTATGCCACTTTTTTTTCCCAAAAGGTGTATTTATTACTGTAATGGCTAAAGAAATCCTTAAGGTCTTTCAGACTTCAATTTCCCAAAACACCAGTGCAACATGACTGTTTACCACTGTTGTGCTAGCTAGGTCTTCACTCTGTCTCCTGCTCCATTTCCAAGCTCACAGCTGGTACCACCTCCCACTGGGGAGTGGAGGGTGACTGAACTGACAAAAGATGCAGAGATGGAGCGTGACACTGCCAGGGGGAAAAGGTAGAAGGGCAGGAGAATATTACCCTATCCCTTCCTTAACCAGGAAGATTGATTCATCTTATCTGAAACTGTGCTCTCTGAGTTCAGTTATTTCTGCCCCATTATTTGACTTGGAGTAATATTGTGATCGGTATTGAGTATGAAACATAGAACCATAAAATCGTGGAATACCAGGATCATCTGGTCCAAGCTTTCTTGGCAAAAGCACAGTCTAGACAGGATGGCCCAGAACCCTGTGGAGATGACTCTTAAAAGTGTGTAATGCTAGGGAATCCTCCACTTCCCTGGGGAAATTGTTCCAATAGCTGATTATTCTCAACATGAAAATTTTCACCCTGTGTCCAATCAGAATCTCCCCAGGAGTAACTTGCATGTGTTACCCTTCCTGTTTTCTATGTGACTCTTGTAAAAAGGGAGTCTCTGGTTTCTCTGAGCCACTCTTTCAACACTGAAACATGGCGATGAGGTCTTGCCTCAGCCTTCTTTCGTTAAAGCTGAACAAACCCAGCTCTCTCAGCCTTTCCTCCTATGGCAGGCTTCCTACTTCTTTCACCCTATTTGTGGCCCTTCTCTTCACCCCATTCATATCTTTTTTGTCTATCAGGGACCAGAACTGAACACAGTTGTCCATGTGTGGCCTGAGAAGCACTGAGTAGAACGGGATAATGATTTATTTATCTCTTGTTAAAGAAATAGTAATTGTTTCCAGACTGTAACGCATAAGTTTCTCTAGGAAGAGACTGTGGGGAACCATATGAATGCCTTGGAGAATGCAGGTAGATAATATCTACCCCTTGCTCCACATCAACTGAGCATCTTTGCCATAGAAGTCAATCAGGTTTGTCAAGCATGATTTGCCCTTGATGAATCTGTGCAAGTTTTTCCTAATAATGTTGAATTTGACTTGTGATAGTTCCCAGGATTCATTCCATAACTGTCCCAGTGAATGAAGTAAGGCTGATGGGCTTATAATTACCTGAGTGTACCTTTAAGCCCTTTTAGTAGATGGAGGTGACATTAGCTTTCTTGAAGTAATCTGGGATGTTCTGTAATTTCCATGACTTCTCAAAGTTTATGGAGAGTGGCCTCAAAACATCAGTCAGTTTACTTAACACCCTTGGTTAAGGGTGTAATCAAGGCCCATTGATTTGTAGGAGTCAAGCTCGTTAAACAGTTCTTATGCTGACTCTTCCTTCACTGACTGCATGTCTATGTTTGCAGATGGATTTTTATTCTCCAGTCCTGGGGCTCAGTGGTGCAAGAGTTGAAAACCTCTGCTTTTTCGTTGTTGTTGTTGACTAATTCAACTCTCCTGTTTAACAGCAGACTGGTATTTTCTTTGTTGTTTATATACCTGAAGAACCCTCTTTGGTAGTTTTGACATCTCTGGCCAATTTCAGTTCAAACTGAGGTTTTGCTTTTCTAATTGTATCTCTGCACACCTTGGCAGTGCCCTGGTACTTCTCAGTGGGTATTAACCCATTTTTCCAGCTCTGGTATTCCTTTCTTTTGGTTTTGGGTAGGCTCAGAATCTTGCAGTCAAACTGGTGGGTGGGGGGGGTCTCGCTCTGTCTGGTTCCTCTAAGGAGAAGGAGCCTACTTTAAAGGAGAAACAGCCTACTTCCAAGAAGACAATATCAGAATTACTGTCATTTGAACTGAGAACTCTGAGGAACATGGACTTATCTGGCCCTGAGGTATAGCTTTTGTTAGCGAATGTTCATTATTTAATTAATATTGCTAAGAAACACTTCAAGGCAATGAAATAGTGTTTCATGCTTTCAGTATGGTCCCTCGTCCGTGGCAATTATTGTTTTCTCAAGTGGTTCTCAGGGAGGTCTCAGAAGATAGCACGAGCTGACCCACTATGTCTTGGAGGTTAGGGAAGGTCAGTATTATGGATGTCAATCAGCCTCAGAGAACAATTTAACACTCTTAAAGTTATTCATATATTATAGCCTACATGGCTAATCTGACAGATTCCACAAGATATTCCATCTGTCTCAGGTTATGTTGCTATTGTCTGTGATGCTACTAGTACTGGACATCCTTATGGGGATACTCCAAACATGTCTTCACTAGCTTTCTCCTTGAAATCATGGGTTTGTCTGTTTACTTTGGTTCATGTCTCCTTGGTTTAAACAATGAGGAGAGGCTAAGGGGAAACTACTCAAAGTCCTTGCAGTTTCACTAAAACATCCTGGCCTGGGAGCACAATCTGACCTCTGCTTGGGTGTGCACCTTCATCTCCTGAAGGAGCTGGTGGTCCACCTAGCATTCCCACTACCACCCCTGCTGTTTTTCATCCAGTGAGGCTGCCAAAATGGAAGGGATTGAAAAAATTGAAATTTTCAGCACTTCTCCTCCAAGCTACTCACAGTCCACTTCGTTTCCTCTGCTATAGAAACAAAAATGAAAGGTGTAAATGAGGAGAAACAAATGACCAAGGAACACATGTGCTGACAACAAAGAAAAAGGCTTATTAGTCTTTAATCACCAGTTCTGGCTAAAGCACATGCCAGGTGAAGTACATTTGCCTAACTTAAAATCAGCTACAGCAACATTTTGGCAAAATAAAAAAGAAATGTTTACCAGGTGAAGGCTTATTTTTTCCCCTGTTGCTACATTTATTGCAAGCAATGCCAAAGAATTTAATTGGGAGTTTTGTTTCGTTTTTCTTTTATTTGTCCATTCAGTCTGACTTCCCTATGAATTAAAATATCCTAATCTTAAACATCTAAAAATGAGCACTAGTTACACAGGAATATTGACACAATGCTAACTAGCATAACAAAGTCTATGCTATTAAAACAACACAAAGAGGAATTCCATTTCAAGAGCATGAGTTAGATTTTAAGTTGGGATGTTGACGAAATCTTTCACAAATATAATTAACTTGTAAATGTTTGATTTGTACAATCTAGATCTGTCTAGTCATCAGACACGGACTCTTTCTCTTGTACACTTTGCTTTCATGAAAGTATTTATACAGAAAACAATTATATTGTCAACTTACAGATCTACCGTCCAATCAGATTGTGGCTGCCATGCCAAACAAAGACAAATGGACACCCATAGTCTACCTTCCTAACAGAGGGAAAGGGCTTAAATGGATTATACTTTGACATTAATAGGATAACATGTACTTTGTAACAAAAAGTAACTTTGAGAGTCATGATGTGGATAAAAGTTTGGGGAAGATGTATATTAATATTATCAGAGATCCCTCCTTGGAGATAAATGTTCCTAAAGACAGAATTAGATCAGGAAAGAACTTGACTTTGCTCATAATTTTCTAAATAAAAACATTAAGAAACGAAACCCAGAAGTCCTTAGACTTTAAATCTAGAAAACTCAGAGCTTTATGAGGCCAAGTGGTGACGCATGAATTTTGATGGCAAAATTTTTATCCATATCTGTAGGACAATACCAAGCTTTAAAGGCCAACTGTCCTTCATCTTCTGTTTCAATAAGTCTTTTTTCTGGCAGCAAGGACATAAAATCACAACACTTAGCTGAGTTTTCCAGACCAGAACAGTTTCTTCCAAAAATGTGTTTGTGTGTTTAACAGGAAACTATAGTATTCAAAATCTATAGGGGAAAATGTATAAAATTTTAAGCTGCTAAACATAATTTAAAATAGGATGTAAATTCTACAAGAGAAAAAGAACAACAACACAAAATACCCATATTTGCCAAGCTTTCCCTAGGAGCATGACTGAGAATATTGGCAAATGTAAAATTATCTTGGTGAGTTTGGGAACTGCTTTTAAAACTTAACCTTCTTCCCCAACCTAACAGAGAGCTAAACATCTGTAGAACAAATCTTCCAAACAGGCTGAAGTAAGAATTCATAGGCATGCAAACCAGACAGCAGTAACTACAGTAATGTTGACCAAATGGCTGTTGCACACTGGTGTGGCATTTAGGGACACTAAATAGAGGATCATACATGCCTGAAGAGCATACCCAAAACTCACACAGGAACAGGCCCTGGTTTACCCTTTGTGGCATTCTCCCACTTCAACTCCCCAGCATGCTATGGACAGACCCCTCTCTAAGATCCAGCACTCATCAGGTAGCCTCTCTTCCATGGTGAATCACTGACATATGTCTGGTCATTAGAGTGTAGCTCAGAGAAGGGCATGGCAATTCGGCTTTGCTTTTCCCCATCATGCATAAATTACACATAAAGCTATCCCTCAAACCTTCCACCAACAGAAGCAAATAGAAAAACAACCTTTGGTCACAGAATTTTCCAAACAGCAGGACCAATCCAATGACCAAAACTGCCCAGACCACCTCACCCCTCCATACTCATTAAATGTTACAGCTCACTATCTCTTACTTGGGCAGTGGTTGCCATATACTACCTGACAATCTGAACAACTGAGCCTCTGTTTTCTGATATAGCTTGGATTTTATTCCCTGAGTATATCCAGTCTTTTCCTCTCAAGTAAAGACAGTCTTAAGGTATGGGCATATCAGAAATTGCTGGTTAATCTTGATTCCCCAACAGAACATCAAAATATCCACCATGTAAAACATAAAAAAATTCAAGAATGTCAGCAGATTTTAAGGTAGCTGGAAGAAATGCATTTTATGTAGAAAAGAGTGTATAAATTGATGTGAAAATAATTGTCTATCCTGGTTCTGAATTTCTTGGGTGAATAGGAATGCCATCAGGGCACACCTTGGAGAAGTGAGAACTCCTTTTTCCATGCTGGATTGTATCATCCTGCCCCTCACTGCCTTCTCTTTAGAAAGGCTGAGAGACTCTGACATGGAAGGGGTACAGCTGCTCTCTAATGTTGGCCTCATTTTAGTCCTTCTGCAATTAGTACATGCCTCCTTTGTAGCTCTTTTCATGAGCAAGGGACAAGACATCCCCAGGTGTCACCACACACCGTGACAAAGACCATCTTTCTTTTTACATTAAGGAAACATTGGTTAATAGATCCAGGCTAAGAGAAAAGTTTTAGTTTCCAGGCCTCTTTAAAATCCTGGGGCATCACTGTGACACACTACAGAAAGATAAACCAGTTAAAACTTTATGCAAAATTACTTTTCACATTAAATACATCAAAAGCTATACTTACAACTTTATCTGAAGTTACCATAGGATTAATAATTTGCTCAATCTGAATGTAACTTTTTATCAAGTATCTAGCCATAATGACTGAGCACGTATGCTATCTGCATAAACACACACATAAGCACTTATAAGTGCCTTGCATGATACCTAAAAAAATCCAAAGACTAGGTTTATTTGGCTGCTACATAATGTGAAAATGTATGAAAAATATGAAGACAATCATGGAAATATTTGCTACACCCAAGCAACTCAAACCTGCAATGCTTGAACTCATCATTATTCACTGATGTGCATTTGATAGCTGGATGAAGCAATATTTTTTTTTTTCCTTTATTTTCTCAGTCACTTCTATTCAGTGTATGGGGACAGAAGGAAATACACTATTATTCTTCCAGAAAGTCAAATCCAGAAGCCGTGAAAGCCTATATATTCACATGAAATGGCTTATAATTTGTGCTATTTTGTATCCTAACTTGGGACAATGACACTCACAGTGTCTGTGATGTTGTGAATAAAGTTGGGCCATGAAGTCTATTTGGGTTGAAAACTGCTGGTTTAGGTTGTTTTCATTTCTACCTTTTTTTTTTTTCTGTGTGTGCATGAAGAATTTTCTCTTTTAAAAAATATTATTATTCAAGAGCATGCTGAAATTGAATCATGTTATTCTTACATAATTTTTCATTGGATTGTTGCAACATATAAAGAAATCCAATTAAATTTCCCTTGCAGGCATTGAGCCTCATTCAGCACACCTTTATAAAGCTGGTTTGTTGTATTGTATATCATGTGTATGAACTGAGAAGCAGAGAGGATTTGTCCCATTCTTTGTTCTGAGTGACATGATGCAAAGCAAGAGAGTCTGCCAGCAGTGTTTCAAAGCACTGTATTATCAGAGAACATAAAGGCTTTGCCATCATTTCTGCTGCTGTGGTGTATACATTTGTGGAACAGTTTTAAGCACTGTATGGTTCACATATTACCATCCGTGATTTTCACCTTTCATACATTAAGGACATAAAATTTAATGTTATGCGCTATGACAAAGATATACAGATTCTCTGCTGAAGATGAGGTGAGCAGAATCACTTTTTAAAAAAATGGAATTCTAGTTCCCCAGGTTGCACAAGTTGTGTGCACCATGTCTCATAGAAGCACACTGCGAAGTTTGTGGAGTTAGATTGCCCAGCTGTGGGACTGCTGCCCTATTTGTCCATGTGCCTTGGTACACAGTGATTTAAACATAGGGCCATCCAGATTATCAGCAGACTCACTCTGGGTGACTCTCACAGGAAGGGCAATGCTCACCTTAATCCTCAGACATAGCATGGAAACACACAGAGCCACCTTCATTTGATATCAGATTTTTCCAGCAGTGGGTGTATGCACTGTTTATCCTGCACTTGAGGGATAGCCCAAGCTGTACAATGAGACTGCCTTGACTTGTTTAATCTACCTGCTCTTTTTCTGAGAAGGATGTGGCAAACCGCGTTCTGTAGGCTCTAGGCACTTTCCATACAGGAGATTACTGGCTGTGGGAAGCAGCAGGAGCATTTAGCTGCATGGTGGCATATATCTGGTTTACCTACAAAGGTAATGAAACTACCTATACCTCCTTTCACCTTCTCAGACCTCCATATCCTGCATCTGGAAATAAGCTATAAGATCCAAATTATAAACACTATGTGGAATGGAGAGATGATAAAGATCAACCACTATATCTTTCTGTTAATGTGGAATTGATTTCTGTGCTATATTTCCTGATGTTTTTCCAATCTAATTTAAATGTTCCCAAGTGTTCTCTTCCCTTGAGAAATCATTCTACTGTCTAATGTTATGGTGATGGGCAGTGTTTTCTAGATCCAGTTCAAGGACTGAAATATACATGTGTGCAACCTTAAGAAAGAAAGTAGTATCAATCACATGTTTAAAGCCACACATATGCTTCAGTGCTATAAATAATCTCACTGCCCGGGATTTTCTTCTGATAACCAATCTAAATTTTTCTTATTTTAATTTCTTCTCATTAATGCTCTAGTTATATCCCTGTAACTAAGCTAAATAATTAATTGACATTTTCATTTACTTCAATGGGAGCCATTCACACATATCAGAGTACAAATTTTAGCCCTCAATAAAGAAATGTTTTGTTGTCTCACCAGGCAGATACTGAAAATGCCAGCCTACACAAGAGAATTAAGAACTAGCTGCAATGAACATTTGTCCCAAGAGTCATCTCTAATGGTGGCATTCCACAGATTCTTAACAAACTTGGTCTATAAGTATGGTTTAAAAGAAGTCGGGGCACTCATCCTAAAGCCATATTCACAAAATGTTTTTATATTGCTTTAACATAAAGATGAATTTAATGTCATTTGTAGTATGACTAGTGTACATGTGGTTTTTCATCTTCCAGAAGCATGCTAACCATACTGGCTCTTGAGCATCTGTCATCTTATTTTGTAACACCTATCCCACCCAACAAATTCAGCATTGGGCTAAGAAAAGCCATTTGGAGGCACAGCAGATTGAACTTAAAGGGATATTCATTAGACTGCTTTGTGGTATTGTGTCTATCAGTTAATTCAGTGTAATTTCAACAAATCATAAGGACCAGTGCTAGCAGTTACGGAGCTCAGGGGATCAGTGACAAAGCTAGAAAAATAGATAAGACAGTGTAGTGTTGAACAGGGTAATGCATGTTGACTGGTAACAAGCAAAAGGAGAGAATGTTTGTCACTTATTAAATGGAAAATTTCAGGCAGTCATGTAACCAGAAATTATTTCAGACTCAAATAGACTATAGTCTGTTCTAGCCACTATTCTGTCAGAAAAAGGCAAACAGAACAATCTGGATCCAGCACATAACAACAGAAAGTGTCCTTGAAGATGGTATAGTCATTAAACTGCTGAAATGTCACTGAGAAATCTGTGTTTATATTTAGCGTACATTTCCATGGGCAGGGGAAAACACTTCCTTGGAAGGAATATAACCAAGGACAAACATGACTCATAGCAGCCTTTAATAATGTCTGAGATGGAGGGCTTGCCTTTTTTTTTTAAATTTTTTATTTTTTATCTTATCCTCAGAGGATAACTTTAATGCAATCCTGGGCTGCTCTCTGAGTTGCTGAGCAGTGTGTGATGAGGACGGTGGCCAGGAACAGTGGGGCAAACAGCGTTGTCTCCGCTGGCTGAAGACAGGTGTGGGACTGGGCTCTCCCCAGACCCTGCACACCCCCCTGTTCACTCAGTTTCACTTCAGACTTACTTTCAAAGATAAGTTCAAAACAGGAGTTTAGACACAAAACTGAAGAGATAACATTAAGCCTTGCCCAGTGTTTCCCTGGGGCAAGCCTGCAAAGGACAGGGATGGTGTCTCTGCTCTGATGCCTCAATGGCTCTCGGCACCTGCCTCTGCAGGCACTTCCGCTGAGCCCAGCATCAAAAGATATCAGAGATTTTCTCTGGGGACAAAGGGCCATGTAAGGTGTAGGAGTCTTGAGCCATGCAGGCAGTATGAGTAAAGGAAGCATTCCAGGTTACATTACACATGACACACAAGCTGCTGCTGTATCACTGCCTTCAGGTCTTTTCACTGGGTAAAATGATACAAATCTATAGCAACACAGGAATGAGTGTTACACTTTAATCTGCCTGCAGCAGAGGGCAGGAGCTCCTGAACTTTGGGATTTAAATCTTCAGCTTTTCTCACCGTCTAACACCATGGCTACACATGCTTTAGGAGTTCATAAATTTTCCTTTTTAACTTTCTGGGTCTGACTGGCAAACACCCTATAGTAGCTTTGATAACCACCAGAGGTCAGCAAACCACATTCCAGGAACTACTGAAGTGGTGATAAATTAGTGGGTTTGGGGCTTTGTGGGTTTTTTTGTTTATTCAAAGCGCTGTGATGGGCCCCAGTTCGGAGTTTGAGCAGGTGATGGCATTGTGGGTGGCAAAGAGCAAGCTCCATGTCACTCAACTCTACTGCAAGGGTAGAAATGCTGCTTTAGTCTGCTTAGCATTGAGCCCCATGGGACACATCCTTTGAAACAGGCTGAATTGTTAAATGTAGACCAAACCAGGATTATTTGAAAATGGCAATACCACTCCATTTTGCTGCACTTCCAGCTGCAAGGTTTCCAGTCTCTCTAAACTGCCTCACATCCTGGGCCATGGTGAAATGGTGCCTCAGTGGAACCTGGGTGCCTTTGCGTTGAGTAGGCTGGAAAGGAGTGGAGAAGACAAGGAATTTCTTCTGCTTCCCCCATTTCCAGAGTGAGAATCTTAGAAGAAAGAATTACATGGGGTTAGATGTCAAAACTGTCTTGTTACTTCTTCCTGGCTCAGATCCTGCTTGATTTTTTGTCTACGCCAATTGGCCCTATGGGGAGTTCTGATTAAGGGTGCATTGTTGTCCAGGGCATAAAAATATTCCTTTCCATTGCTAGAAACTGGGCTGAGAGTCAGCTGTAAGTGTAGCTTAAAAAACATACATGAAAAACTGAACAGAATAAACATATAGCTAAATGGATGCCTTTTTGACTCAGTAGAAAGATCTAGAGATAATATATTGTAGTTGGAATCCAGACGGTTAAAAGATACAGGAGGCTGCAAAAGAAGAAAGGGGGAGGGTGGCAGGGCTGGGAGGATTTCTCTGAAATGTGCTCTGCATACTCTGAAAGAAAAATGTATGTAATTTGGACCTCAAATGCAGGCCAAAGCGACAGCATCTAATAGGGGCAACATGATTTAGAGGTTGGTTTATAAACTAAACAAATTTACTGAGTTCTATAAATGAATCTCATGGGAAGATCCAAATTTTTTTTAAAAGGTGGATAAAAAATATTGTGTGTTAAGGGGGGAAATTGAGATGGTTTTTAAGCTGATGTCCTTAGAAATATATGTATATAGTCTTTTTTATAGCTCTTGGCATATAAAATAAGTCATTATTCTAAATAGAAAAATATTGATGATGTCATAGAAGCCATTGCCGGACACATCAAGCTGATCTGATGAACTGGGAAATCAATAGATATTTTCCAAATGAGATGGCATTTCTTTTAATTGGTTGTGTGAACACGATATACTGCAGAGTGCAAACATTTAAAGTTAATTTTCATTTGGCTTGGATTTCTCCATGTGTTTTCCTATTATTTCTTTATGTAGATTTTCTTTTCTTTTTCTTTTTTTTTTTTTTTTTTTTTTTTTTTTTTCTTTCTTTGTTTTAGGGTGTGCTCCTTGTATTGGCTCGCATATAAATTCCTTATCAGAACAGATGAAATAACATCTATGCAATGTAGACAGTCAAATAGTGTAACTTTGGGAGCTATTCGAATATCTACCAAGATTAGAAACTATTGAATATTTCACCTGATAATTGCCTCTTTACTCCTTCAGACTGCTTGAAAGCTGTTGAGTCAAGTAAGTCTTTTCATTTCACCCCTATCACAGATAAGTAAGGAGCTGTCCTCATGTCCCATAGCAAGTGAACATCACAATTTGGAACAGAAATCCTGGCTGCTATTGCTTTAAACTGATCACCAGGCTGTACGAATGACACATGTGGTAGATCAATACACTAATATATGATTCAGGTGTTATTAAGTAATATTGCATGCCCTCTGCAGCAACCTAGACACAGAATTTTCAAGGACATATAATAACAAAACCCTTACAAAAACTCATTTGATCAGAAAACGATGCTGGGGGACACACACCTCGTCTATACAAAGTATCTTAGCCTTCTGGTTTTACATGTAAGTATGTAAGTAAAAGATTCTGACAAACATTTATTCTTTCTTCAGGCACATAATGTTTGGGTTTTTTTCTGATATTTGCCTTTTATCAACTTCACATTTCCTGAAGAGGGGAAGGTAAAGAGCTGACATCAGTTTGTAATGGTAAAGAACTTGCAATTGTTTGGTATATTGTTCTTCTAGTGTTGTTTGTTTTTTTTTCCCTGTAATTCTAAACTAATCTTTTACATGGATTTTGTATTAAAGATCTTCAGTTTATTCCTACAAGTGTAATGACAGAGAAATTTTGCTTCCTGAGCTGAAATGCTGCTATTTATGTAGGTACTTCAAACTCTATACCTTTACTGAGACTTCTTGAAACTCTTTGGTGATTATATTGTTAAAGAAAAACGACAATTACAGTTATTTGGGGTGGTTCTGTCATTAAGGTTTCTACCTTTGATAAATGTTGAGCATGGTGATTTTATTTGGTTCATTTTGCTCTGGTGATTAACACCAGTTTTGTATTTACTTGTCAAAAATCTCATACATTTTGTTCCAAATTTTCTGCCTACCCTATAACTGATTTGAATCTTCTAACACACTATAATTGAAAGTTTGATGATTATTTCTTTTCTCCCTTTTGAGAAATGTTAGTGGATTAAAGAGAATCAGGGATTCCACTGACATCTCTCCCCTATTTGATGCTAGTGAATACAGTAAACTGCAGGAGTGAGAGGCAGATGCTTTGAGGACATTGCTTTGTTAATTGCCATGAATTATGCACTTCATAATTTTATTTCACAAAAGGCATAAAAATTATATATACCTTAATGCAGGCAAAATCTCCATAGAAGTCAGTGGAAGAAGTTCCACTGAGAAATTTAGTACTTTGCTCATTTTAATATCCAAATTTTATGTTCAGTGGATGGGGAAGATAGTGACCGAAATGAAGCTCCCTCAATTCCATCCTTCCAGAAACTTTCTTCATGTAACTTTTCAGTCTAGCTTTTGATTCATTCAAGTTCCAGTGCCTTAGCTTTTATCTACACTTAACCTTCTGTTGTAGTTTCTTTAGCAGAGCTCTGTTTACAGCCATTTTTTTTTTCTGATCGGTTTCTTGTAATCCAAAATATCTATGGTACAACTGAATATGCTTCTAGTACTTCAATGATCTTCTTAATATGTAATGTAATGTACCGAAGAGTTTGTAAAATGGCCTTGACCGTAGCATCTAAGTGCCAAGTTTCTGCCACTTAATGGGAACTGTGAGAAGAAGTCAATTTTTCAACTTCTGTGGAGGTGACACAAAAAAAGCAAGACACATTATCATCTTTTGATTAGGGAAATCAAAAGTAGCCACATTGCAACTTTCATGGAGACCAGACTGTTTTACAGTTCTCTCTGGAAAAATGTATCCTTTTTGTTGTTGTCAGGACATTAAAAATCAATGTTTATAGCCACAGGTTAAATCATCAAAACTGTACACTAAATTTACACCTCTAAAATTATGCAAATGCACATTGGTGTTCACAAAACCTGGCCATCTTAAATTTTTGTTCCAGCTGCTAACACTTCATGTGCGATCTCCTCATAGAGCAGTTGTGATCTTTACACTGACACAATTCATAGAAATAATTTTCCTGGCTTTTACTTGAAAAGTTGGATTAATATTTCATATGGAAGAAGGGGTGTTGGCCTGAGCCTGGCAAATACTTGTTCACTTTTGTGAGTTCAGCTGCTTCCCTGTCCCTGTGTGCTGTGTCTGAGAGATAAATGCTAAGTTTGTTACCCTCAGTAACCTGCAAAGCTTTTATTTCTTCCCAAACCATGAAGGTAAGAGGTTTTTTCTGAACTCCTTAACTAAAATTCCCTAAAAGAGTAATAGCAGAGTAATAATGGATTCCTCTCTTATCTCTTGTTTATTTTTAATGTCCCTTGGTGGCATTTTGCTGGGCATGTTGATCTGTATGTGGAACAGAGACTTAATATGATTTCTTGAATCTTTAAGAGCACTCCTCTGGAAAGAAACCCATTCTCTTAACTATTCTGAAAAATGCAGAAGAAGCTGTAATCTTTGAGTGGCTCTAAGTAACACTACAGATTCTTTTTCCACCAGGGAACAGATGAGGAAGGTTACGTGGTATGCAGAAAAGGCAGAAATTTCTTGTAGTCAATAATTGCATGAGTGAGCAAGTACAGTAACTTTGTAAGTAGCGGTACTGGTGTATGTCAACAAAAGTTGTTCAGCTTAGTTGAAAATCACAAGCTTAGAAAGATGACTCAGACTTACACAGACAGGCTTCTCAATCAATTTTATGGATTTTGTACTTCTGGTGAGATTTCCTAGATATGGGGATGATGAGTGTGAGGCTAGGGACTGTGAAGATCCTGTTGCAATTCAAGGAATCGGGAAGGATCCAGGCTACCAATTTAGGAACCATATCTCTGTTGTTTGCTCCAAAGAGAAGTAGTTTGAGTCACATGTTCTACAGGTATATCTCTGGCTCCACCATGTCAGCTAAGAGAGGGAGAACCTATCCCCACGACACCTTTAGTATAACCACTTAAAGTCGTGCAAAGAACACTACCGTTGCTTGTCTCTTCCCTTTGATTCTTAAAGGTTCTTGGGTGTCTACTAAGCCAAATAATTGACTTGCTAAACATTTGCTACATGTGATGATTGGCCATTGTCCTGCTCTCTATGTAGACAATAAAAACCACTTCAATGGGAAACAATATAAAGAAAATAATTAATACATCTCTCAAATTCCAGAGGGAGTGATCATTCTTCCAAAAAGCAGGGATTTCATAGCTCTGTCAAAAACACCCAAAACCAAAACCCATCAAAATACTTGCAAATTTCAAGACATAGCACTCAAAATTATCTGTGGAGTGACTGTGTCATTTGCTTTTTACTGAATCACTTGTAAATCACTTTTATACTCTTTGACTACAGTAATTCAGGCTGACATTTATAGCTGAAGCAACCAGTGTAGGATTCCCATTCAAAGCTGAAACTCAGTTGTGCCCAATGGGTCATCATCAGTATGCTTTCCCAATCTCCTCTTCCTCAGGATTTTCCTTCCTCAAGTAGAAAGAGTTCTTAAATTCATGCAGTCCTGCTGCCTGAAGCCCTGGACCCCAACTGTGCCGGGAATCAAACAGCAATCTTTCAAGTGCAACAGGCTGTACATGCGAGGACTTTCATATAATATTGATGAGATTAAAGGGTCTTCTTGACTGATTTTCAAACTTTAAAATGGAAAAGTAGGATTTAAAAATGTTGCTACTGTTGCTACTCTTTCAAAAGAGAAGTCTATTCATCTGCCTTTTACTTCTTCCTTCCCTTTTCTTCATTCTTTCCTTCTTTCCTTGTTTTCTTCATTTCCTGCCTCCTTGTTCCCTTTCTTCCTTTGTTTCGTTCCTTCCTGGTTTCCTGCTTTCTCTCTCTCTTTTTCTCTTTCTTCTCATGTGTTCAATATGTATTCAACAGTACCCTATCAAAAGAATTATTAATTAGAAAATCATTTAGATATTGGATCTCATTTCATTTTTTTCTCAAATATTTATGAGACATGCATATTTATGAAAATGCTCATTTTGTAATCTGTAAACCTACTTATGAGTTTGCAGTACGAATTTAGCCTTGCCAGGTTTTTGCAAAATCCTATTGCTAAATCTGACCTAAATCAGTTAAATATTGACTCCAGACTTGTCAGACACAAATGTTATTCTGGTAATAAAACAACTCTATTAAAGATCATTGATATTATAAGTGAGATAACTTCACAACATGTGTATCAATGTTTATTTTAATGAAAGGGATTTCTTGGCACGTTGTCGGTGAAATGTTTCACACTGAGAGCTGCCTGGAAAAAAAAATTAGACATGTTAAAATCAGCCTGTAGCAGGGCTTAAGATTTTGTTTTTAAGTCTTTGTAACTAGAAGTGTGTAAGTGGAGCTGCATTCTGTAAAACAGAATAATTTATTCTAGAAATTACCAAGCCCACGTTCCACCTATAAAATCATTCTCTGTGATGTGCGACTCGCCTTCATTTCAGTGGCCTTGATTTATACTTCGAGTTTGTTTTATTTTCGAGGGCTGGAGACTGGGAAGCAACCGGACAGGTCTATTAAAGCTGTTGTGCACAGCAATTTTTCAGGGCTTTATTAATTCTTGCAGAGAATAAGCCAATGAACTGAGCATTTTGCAATGTGAGAACACCTTTTGTAAATGGAGAGTTTATTGATGAATGGATGTAGACAGCAAAAACCAAAACAAAACATATGGGTGTTTGTTGTGTGAACTTAACCATTTGTGTTTAGCCATATTCTGAATTGCAAAATCTTATAAAAATGAAAGTTCACATTTAGCAGTCATGTAATTCTGACGGTGCTGGTGGTTTTGGCCCCAGGTTTCCCTTGATACTCTTGTTGATGTTTGGGTTTTGTACAGAAAAATAGCTCCAGACTGCTACAGAGAAGAAAGACAATCAGAATAACTTAATTCCAGTGAATAGATAACACAAATGTTCTCTAAAACAGAAATGCTGATATTTTCAGATAAATTAAGGTGGAATCTGGCTTTGTGTCTTATAATGTATGGAAGTGAATCCTAATTAAAAACATTCTAATTAAAGAGTATTTCTGTCAGTAAATCTATTAAAAACAAAACTGTGTGTCAGCTACTCCAAAATTGCAGCATTTGCTTAAAAAGCATTTGTTTCTACTCCATCTCACACAAGAGATGGAGTCTCTTGACTTTTGAATATCTCAGCTGCTGCTTTTAGGTCAAAGTTTTTGAGGAGTTAGGGAGGATGAACCCAGGGATTCTCTAGTTTTTTTGAGCATAAAATGTGTTCAAATCACACACTGTCCCTAAAACGTGAGCAGATCTTCTTGGACAGAAGTAAGGTGCCAAGTTTATATAAACAGAACTCAGATTAAAGCCACCTTATCATCGTGCACTTAATATTAGCTTAAAAGATTCTATGCTAATAAAGAAATGAGGGATGAATCACTGACTTCTCCAACACCTGAAGCCCTCTTTTAATGAGATTTTTCTCAGTTTTGTGCTAAAATACATTCAGAGACTATACACTCACTGCTGAGGACAGTATTTTTTGTCTTCCATGTGACTGAAGGTACTCAGCACTTTTTGGGATTCAGCTCTATGTTACAGTGGGAGGCAGACGCGGCTGTGAGCAACAAAGACTTCTAACTCCAGCAAGGTAATCAGTCAGGCAGATTGCTATCCTGCACTTGCTGTGTTATGCAGTCCCATGCCTACCTTTGTGGGTGCTGCAGAGGCAAGCGTAAAGACCTGAAACCACTGGAGTTATTCCCGTGTTGATAAGGAAAAAAATCACTGCAAACGGTAGGATGAATAAATAATTTATGTGAACAGCCTTTCCTCTTAAAACCAGCTATGCAAAGTGCTCAGCAGACTTACTTTTACACACCTCCTAAATTTTGTGCTTTAGCCTCTATGCAGCTATGTGGCATTTTCTGAAGAGTTCAAGGTGTATGCCAGGCAGCATTGCAGGCAATTGGGCATCTCTAAGAAAGAAAACACATGAACTGGACTCAGAGAGAGAGAGAAAAATAGGCATAATTGGTGGTTAATAGGAATCCTTGTTGCTGGGCAGTTCAGGAGGGTGAGATGGAAGCCATTCTTATTTTGGTGATTCTGTAAGTAGGTTAAAGACTTTTGCAGGTACTTATAATCACTCCCTAAGATCATCTCAGTTGGGCATTTGGAGTTTTCTGGCATTGTTTTATATTGTGCATGTACGAATCCTTCAGAATTGTCAGCAAAACTCCCAGATGTCTTAAAATTTCCTTGAGGAATCTTCATGTTGATTTGAAGAGAAGACAGGTGCAAGCATTTTTTTGAAATGACTCTTTCCTTTCTCTTCTCTCACCTACACAAGGTTTCTTCTCTGAAAGAACTAGTGTTTTAGATAGTAGCATTGCTGTGCCATGTCTTTCTATTAAAAGTCTTTGCAGATTCAAGCCCAGGATATTTAAACTCTTTGGCATTTTCCTTTAATTGAGCCAAAGAAACCTGGAATTGGTAAGAAAGGAAGAACTAGAAGTGTGAAGTAAATTGACTCACAATATGTCCTTTTTTTCTGTCATTAAAGCATGTACAAGCAGGATAGGTTTCTGAAAGGCAGGATAATATTTTCCCTTCACTATATAGAGAAAAACCTAAAAATAAATTTGTCTATTCTGTTTTCATCCTGGTTACATGTTACTCATATGAATAGTGGAAAGCAGAGTAAAGCTGCATAGTCTTAGCTCTCTGTGGCATTTTAGTTTAAACGCCTTGCCCCTACATCTTTTTTAACCCACCTTTAAGCCAACCATGGTGCCTGAGTTCTCCCCCCATGCTGGGGCACCTGAGAGGAGCAGCTCTGTGGAGAAGGACAGACGTGAGGGTATTGTTGTGACAAGCTGGGAGCAGGTCTGCCTGTGTTTGTGTGATTTCATGCCTTTGTTGTGGTAAGAAGCCTGGAAGGGAGTGAAAGACAGAGTTTCTGGCTGAGTGACTGCAGGAGTGCCAGGCAAATGCAGCCTCACTGGACAAGTGACCAAGGGCCCAGGGGAGGGTCCTGGATGTGAGGTCCAGCACGTCCCATACCCTGAAGGGACAGACCCCTGATCTGCAGAGGGGCAAGCAGGTGATTAGGAGGTTCTCAGGCTTGTGTGCCCAGGTCCCCACCAGCCCTGTAACACGCACTCTGGAGGGAAGCTGAAGCCTGGTAACTGAGCGTTAATTATATCTGAGTGGATTCTCGAGAAAAGGAAAACCATATACTGCAGCAACAGAGAAATGGTTTTACTGTGAGGAAACTAATGATGCTTTTATCAGGAACAATATAAAGATTGCTTTTTTACTAGTGTGTGTCCCACAGGGTTTGAACTATGAGATATTTCTGTATCTGGCTTTAGGTTCCTCTGAGCTTTTACATAATCAAATCAATATAGCTATGATTCACCCTCTGGCAACAACTGCTCCTTGCAAGTTGCTGCTGCTTTTTTAGTGACTAAAGAGGAAATAAATAAATAAATAGAAGGAAACTTATTACAAATCCGTAAACATTGATTTGTTTGGTCTTAGATTTTACTTTTTTTAATTGCTAGGGAAAAAAAAAAAAAGAAAAAGAAGAAATAGGAGGAGGAGGCAGGAGGATATATGAGTTTGTGGTCAATGGGGCAGATGTGTGATTGCTAGTCTGACACTTTGGGGGAAAAAAAAAAAAAAGGATTGATAAGATTTCATGAATCAACATGAAGTATTGTCCAGACACAGACTGAAGGGCAGACTGGGCAAAAAAGGGGCAGAGGATGCAAAAGCCAAAGAACCCAGAAATGGGAAAATTTGTTCTTGCACTAGCATCACTGGTTGGTTTTTGGATATGCATCTTAAATGAGACATTGTAAGTGGGAAGTTCCAAACAACAAAGTTGCCTAAGTTTTTAGGCAAGTGAAGGAAGACAAAGCCCCCCCAGAATTAAAATTTAAACCAAAATAAAATAAAAAGCAGCCCAGAAAAAATGCTTTGCTCAGCTGGGTTTCTTTCTATGCCTCCACCTCACCATTCATGCTCCTAACCCCTGACCCCCAGCTAATTCCCTTCATTCCAGAAATTCTCTCTCTCTCTGTCTTCTTGTGTTATATTGTTATTACCACAAATATTTTCCCTTTACAGTCTCTGGTGCAGCACAGCACTCTGGCAGAGTCATCACACACTGGTGGAAGTGACACCTCTTGGGATTATCTTGTCTTTTTTCTCCCTTGGCTGACATCTCTATCATCCTGAAAACAAAGACTAAACAAAAAGACCACCACTGCCTTTTACACAAAAGAAAAGACAATATTCAAGCAGACCTGATTTCATCCTTTCTAAAGGGTCTGTGCTGTCAGGCAGGACTTTGGAGGAGGACTTTCCAAGAGGGCTGATACTGTTAATGCAAGAAGTTCCTAGGTTCCTACCAGACCACTCTATCAGTGTGGCAACCTCAGTCATCACACACAGTGTGGCAGCCTCAGCTGCAGATGTGCCAGCTAGCCTCCCAGCATGCTGTTAGTCCTGAGTTAGCTCCTGGCTAGTGATGGTCCTGCCTGTGAGAGGCAGGTCTGTTGATGTTTGCAAAGTGCCTTGGAATCTCTGGGCAGATGGTGTTGCTGGCACTAGCTGTTGGGGTTTCCAATTGGCTTTTAATGAAAAAAAAAAAAAGGGGGAAAGCACAGGTTTCCCTTCAACTTCTTCCTTCCTCCTATCTCACCCCCCCAGGATCCCCCACCTCTCCCTGCCTTCCCGATTCAATTTGATTTTTTGTGGGCTTTTCCACAAATTATTTTTTTAAATTAGAAAGGGTATCTAGTAAGTCCCTTACTGAGACGTGGGAGAAGAACCTGATATTTTCCAGGTACAGATCATGGCAGAGGGAACGCAGGGGGCTGTTCACACCACAGCCCCATTCATTCCTAATGTAAACTTTGTTTCCTTTGCTGCAAGGTTAATATGGCTCCACATGCTCCCAGAGCATATTCCTCTGCCCTAGAAAGGCACTGTTGTAAGAGATTGGGGACTCTGGGGGAGCCTGAGTCTGCATGCAATGGATCTGGCCGAGAGAATTTAGAAATTATTCACAAATATTATTCACAAATAATTTACTGAGAGTCAATGCAAAAATACTCAATGAATATATGATTCCAAACATAAACTTAGACTGGATTACAAAAATGGTAAATTATTCATTGAATAATTTAAGTAAAAAGCAGCTCTTTAGCCATTAGTATTCAACCAAATGATACCTACCTTGTGCTAGAGGAAAGGATAATCTGTAGCTGTAGGTACTTTATTACCTGCTGTATACATTTTGGTTTTTTTCTGGGTGTCCGGTGATCATAGTTACTGCTCATGGCTAAGCACTGCCTTGTTTTTGTTGTGAAACACACGGAAAATTTTTAATATTTTTTTTTGTTTGGTCCCTGATGCTGTCCACCTCCACAGACAGCAGGTCTTTGAATTTCTGCAAAAATAAAAACAACTTTAATTTAAAAACTTAGGGAGCCTTTAACTTCCCAGCTCATCTAGAGATAGTGGTAATACTCGTGTGTAAAGCCATATCTCCCTTGTGCCCTGACAAACCCTTCTCAGCAAAAAAGCCTTGTTTTGGTGTAGTTATTAACAGTTTTATACTGATCACCAATAACACAGAAGAAAGGGGTAACAAAACTGATAAATTTGATTAATTAGTTCTGTTATTTCCTCTTATAGCTTCTCCCTTTATTTTAGGTATCTGGACATTCTTTATCTAGTTCAGAGAAATCTAGTCATGTACACATCAAAAGATTAAACCACATATGAAAGTTATGTGCAACATTGGCTTGGTGTCTGCTCTTTCAGGAGTGAATGGGACACTATGGAGGCACATTCCCACCTGGGGTGAATTGCCATCCCTGCACAGAAGCTGGGGGACCAATGACAATATAAGCCAGTCTGCTCCTTAGTGTGTGAGGGCTTGATTTCCTCTAACACAGGCACACACACACACAAAATCAGAAAATACACTTTAAAAATCTAATAATACTTACTTGAGGCTTTTAAACTCCTGAGGGGTAGATAGATACAAGGCAGTAAACCAGCAGAGGGAAAGAAAAATAGTTTTAAAAAAACCTAATAAAAAAGTCTTATAGGAAGGAAATTACACCCACCCCCTATCCCATGCTTCCTCCACTCTCCCCCCTCTTTGAAGGGGGAAAAACTAAAAAGGGAGCTAATTGTTGTGCTTGCTGTGGTGGCTTGCCTGGAAATGAACCTATGAGTTGAAAGCATATGGTGCTTATGTTGGAATTGTTTTCTAAACAGACTTTTTGCCTGTGTGTCTTTTTCACCTCTTTCAAACATCTTGTGCCAAAAGCAGTAAAAACACTGCTGCATTAAACATAAATCAGGTCCCTGTGCCTGCAAAGGACCTCTGTTGTTGGAGGGGGGTTATTGGACTAGGGATGAAAGGAGACCTACCACGGCATTGATCTGAGGTGATTGTGTGGAGTATATTCAGCTAGGATGCTTCTAGCTAGTTTTGACAATGTGAAACATTCAAGCAATTAAAACACATGCTTCAAGTAGAAAGGCTGAACAAGGGATTTAACTGGATGTGCATGTTTCTTCATGTAAATGTATTCTAAAATAACACACTTTTATGTGTTTGTTTTGATAGAGTATTTTACCTATACAAAGTAACAAAGGGCCCCTATAAACAGGCAAAAGTATATATTGGCTATTTGTAGAACACTGTGAAACCATTTGTTAAATAATTTTACCAAGAAGGATGTACTCCACAAGTTACCACAAATTCACTGAACATTTAGGAGGCGTAAAAGCTGCACTATGTTATGCCTTGAAGAAATTATCAGAAGCTCAGATCTGAGAATTTGTTTCCAATGTTGCTAATTTACAACTCATTTGGCAAAATTTTAACTATTCTCTACTAAAGACACCTGTGATCTCTTAAGACACCCAGCTCAAGACACCTATTTGCTTCCAGCTTGCAATAGCAACTGCCCTGTTTCTGCAGGAAATAATGTTTAGCAGTTCATACTAGTGTATGACCTGTGCATGTTCTAATGGGTAGTATGACCTGCACACAGAGAAAGCAATGTGCAAATGTCTGGAGCTTTTTCTTGGACTGTACTTGGAAGTTAGTGAAAGCATGTGTCCTAGTTTCCAGATCTTTTATGAAATTTTTGAGTGAGCAGAGATATTAATCTGGACATGCTAACTAAACTTCCCTGAATATTCAGCCAGTTAAATTGCAAGGGAGGATGCAAATCACCCTGTCAATGGGTGGCCTAATTTAATTTCTACAGGGTATGATACAGATTGAGCACTGTTTCTGAAGCTCTTGGGAATTGTTTCTGCTTTTGCAGAGCAGGGGACTCTCATCCATATGCTACACCTCAGGGAAAGAGACTGGGAAAGGTATTGACTCTGCAGTTGCAGGGTCCCTGTCAGTCAGTTTTGTGGAACGCTGCTTAGGGACCTTTGCTGGGATTATGCTCAGTCATCTGTTGAAGAGTATTGTGCATAGTGTTGAGGCTATGGGCATAGACTCTTAGCTAGAGTACTGTCATCTCTAGTACTGACAGCATCCCCATACTCAGGGGGAATAATCCCTTCCTCTCCACCACCACAGATGATGAGTGCATGCTGTGTGTATGTGTGAGTGTGCGTACTCTCTTAAAGTGAATGGAAGGAGGGTGCAAGAGAAGTAGTTTTCCTGTGCCCTGATATTTAGAAAAGGCAACATGGATACTCAGAAAGCAGTACTGTGTCAGGGCCAGAATGAAACAGGGCTCTGGTGCTGGGCTCTTCAGCTGATCCTAGAACACCCATTGCTCTTGGAAGCTTATAACCCCTCTCCTTCCAC
This sequence comes from Calypte anna, assembly GCF_003957555.1. Taxonomy (NCBI): domain Eukaryota; kingdom Metazoa; phylum Chordata; class Aves; order Apodiformes; family Trochilidae; genus Calypte; species Calypte anna. The sequence continues at coordinate 42,190,594 of NC_044274.1, read as the reverse complement.
AAGGAACAAAGCCCAGGTGGAAACTTGGAGCTGAAATGTATAAAGTTTCCTTTCTTCAAAGTGCTTTTATTCTCTTGGCACAGGGACAAATTGTGCCTTGAGGGCCAGATCTGCAAGTGGATCCATATGGAGAAATCTTTATGTGTTGGGAACATCATTCAAGTCAATGGGACGCTGTGAGGGTACAGAAGCTTGCCAGGTCCAAACTGCAATTTGAAAAGTGTTTTGTGTTCCTTCAAGGTAAAATGTATACTATAAACCTAAGCAATAATTCTTTTAATAAGAAAACTATTGTGCTTGTTCTTTTAACAGCAAAATGCAAGAGAAGACCAAAAGCTACATTGCTTCTCTACAACAGAAAATATTTTTTTCCAACAGTTGGAAGACATTTTACCTTGTACTTTGAGCTACATGGAAAAATAATCCAATGGATAGCTTATCCATACCACAGGTATCAGAAAAAGTCCTAAGAGATGTAACTTAATTATGTAGTAAACCTGAAGATATTCCAGGCAGCACAAGCCCTGCTGTGTCTGCTCAGGGGACAAGATGACAGATTCTTTTCACAAAAAAACCACCAAACCCTATAAATCGTTACTGAATGAACTTGAAAGCACATTTAGGGAGATCTGGTTATGGCATTTGAGAGCAATGTGGGACCATAAAGATAGTATTGTATATATTGCCTTTGTGTTTCATATATGTTGTTGTTGGCTGCAACCTGACCTGATGAAACAAGCATATATCTGGGAATCAGAAACTTCTGTGATTTTTACTCCCTATTCTATTTATTTGCTATATCACCTTGAGCAAGTCACTAAAACCATTTGATTTGTAGTTGCCTGTTTGAGACGTGTGAAGAATTTGCAGGTCAGCTGCAAAAGCTTAAGGGTGGAGTCTGAGGGCACTTCTCATCTTCATGACTCTGGCATTGAAGCTACCTCTGCAGTCTCCACTGCAGGGACCAAAGCAATTTCCCCCGGGGTATGATACAGACAAAACAATCAGCATGCAAATTAGATCCCCCTTTGCTTTCCTACCCAATGCTGTAAGATGAAACTAACTTTACATCAACTATCTTGAGTCCAACTGCAATGTAAGAAAGGGATTCTTGGCTTCGCTTTCCATTCAAGCATCATAGGCATCTTCTATCTACAAGAAGATTAAAAGGTTACTATTAATCCAATAAAGGTTAAGTGCCATTTTGTTAAATTATTATCTCCAGCAGAAGTCCAGCTTTTCCTTTGTAAGACCACATTTTCCTGTGAAATGCCTGCTCCCATTACATGTGTACTGCAAAACACATGCTGGTTGTTGACTTCAGTGAAAGCAGGACTGGCCTGAAGAGAGCTGCCTCACTTACCTTGCTACACATTGTAAGATTGTCCTGCACTGGAACAGAGAGGCACCAGATGGGTGGTAGTGGTTTGGAGAGAGTGTGTACCCAGCAGTTAGGTTTTCTTCTGTTGCCTGTTCTTGACCTTTAAGAAGTATGTTAAAATGACTGCAATCCAAGAAGGTATATTGTATATAAAATGATGACAGCTCTTAGCGCCACCAAGAAAATCAAACTCTTTGTTTATTTAAGATTTTTAAAAATACATCTGGGAGTAGAAGTCACAGAGTTATAAATGATCTCCCTGACCACCACCAAAAAAAATAATTATAATAAAAATAATGGTACCATATTCCCTGATAAACCTGTGCCAGAAAAGCTTTTGGGGATCAAGTTTTTGTCAGTCCCCAGCTTTTACCAATTTAAATTCTTGGCAGCATATTAAAAAAAATGTAGAAGGTATTTGAGACTGCAATCCCTCAGGTACTAAATCTAGTGTTTCCTGGCACTAGATGAATGTTACTGGAGTTAAAACCTAGCACCACAGCACCAGATCTCCATAGCTGTTCATATTTATACTTAACAGACAAATATGTCATGCTTTCAATATTCCTTTATACTGCCAATTTTTTTCTCACATTTTTTCTCTGATAAAAAACAAAGGTGAGAAAGTTCCATGGAGTGGCTGACATCAGCTTTTTTGTTTGCTTTTCAATTTTCTAGGAGACACCACTTCCACCCTGAAGCTGTTGCTTTGCACTGCTTTCTAATTACCTGCTTGGTAGCAAAAAACAGAGGAAGATCACAATACCTGCCTGTGTATGCACACCCTCAGCACACCACAAGCTTTCCAGTCCACATAGGTGGCAACTGGAGGTTTTTCAGATTCTCCCTGAATCTTCATACCAGTCCACACTGGCTTCTGTCATGGTCCAGACTAAGGCTGTGCTGCAGCTGAGTTAGTTGGCTGTGCTCCTTCTAAAGCCAGATACAAAGCAGAGTTTGTTCTTTGGGCACACTTTCCCTGTTTTGTGATTCCCTCACAGCATTGTCTGTCACCCAAGACTGGAGATTTTCAGTCTAAGTTCAGGGGAACTCCCAGTGCTCAGCCATCCCTATGCAGGAGATACTGAGACTTTCTATTCCCTATTCACAGGATCATCACTGACAGTACAGTCACACTTGACAATGACTTTGAAGACTAAGTAGATAGTCTGCCCCTGCACCATGGAAGTGAACCCTAGTATTACAGCTGACATCAGGGCAGGTCCATAGTGCTATCTTTAAAGACGCTTTGTTCTTTTTTTCCAAACTTACGTCTTCACCTTAGCGTAACAAGCACGTGCCATAGGCATCCTTTTGTACTGCCTAGTCAGATTACACTGTTCATTCTTTTCACACTTCTCTATAGAAGCTACCTTTCTTAATTGCTATTTTATTCCCATATATTTCCCATGCCTTCAAGGACTTAAAAACATAATTACTTTCAGGGTAAATTCATTCTTCAAAGCAAGTGAAGGATTAAGTTCACAATATTAGGGCACTGCTGTCCTCTCTTAAATGGGGACTATTCCTCTTAAAATGGAGCCATCACAGCTGGCCAAAAAATGGATATAAAATGTCTGCCCACTGGTGAAACTGGGTATTTCATGTATCCACACTTTGCCTGCAAAAGCAATGATTCATTTCTATTGACTTTGCTACTAAAAATCAAGTCAGCAAGCACAGGGAGCAGATAAAATATCTGAAGTCACTACCACATTAAAGGTATTAAGTCACCTAGTTCTATTCTTGTTTCCATTCGTGCATCCTCATCTCTTTTGAAACTCTTGGAGCTACCCACAATATAAAACTAGACAGTGAGTGACACAGATAGCATCTTAGCTCCTTCTGTAAAAAACCAGATTTCTCTACTGCTTATATTCCCAGTGCCCTGATCTGCTGAATCCTCCAAAGGGGAAGAAAAAGAAACACAGGTTTCTGAAGGATTTTCTCTCAAATGGATATTTGTTTCCAGAAATGTACTTTTGGAACCACTTAAGGGTTGTCTCTCTGGCTCTGAAAACAATTTGTGCCTTTGCAATTTGTTCTGTTCCTGTCCTTTTTTTTTTTTGCTTGCCTTGAGTACTGCCCTTGCAGTATGAACAAGAGACAAAAGAGTTATGTGTGAATCTGGTCCAGGAGGGAATAAGAAGAGGAGAAAGGTTAGGTAAGAGTGGATGGTTATATATTTTCTAGATGATATTCAGCTTCATATTGATTTCACCCATTTGGTGGACTAAACATGAACCTAATAATGAGATCCTGCTTAAGCCTTGTGCTTCCTCTGTAATTGACTCTTGCATATTGATTATGATGTTGATATGTCCTAGTATTTCTCAGTGGTAATACAGCTGAGAATGGGTCTTCTCTCCCTGCGTCCTAAGCACTCTCTGTACTGCTGTCACCACACTCCCTTTAATGGATAAAGCTGTCATCCTAAAGCTAGAATGTCTTGCAGGCACAAAGACAAAATTAACTGCTCAATAATTTACGGGACATGGAAAAAAACTTTACCCAACAACTTCAATTGATTGCTGTAAGTGTTTTGACTGCACTTGCCTGCTTTGCATAAAGTCAGCTACTTTGGAGAGCTTGATTTCCAGTTCCAGTATTTTCTTGGCCTTCTCCACAATACAAGATTTTTAATAACTTTGGCTTGCTTCAAGGGATTTTCCTGTACTGTGCAGACCTGAAATTTTTACATCTCTATAGATTCATGAGAAAATCATGGATCTTCAGTAAAATATGGTTAGTGAGCCTAATAAGCAGAGATTAAACTCAAGTGATTTAGATTGATTTGTGCTAGGCTTTCCAGTTTTCCAGTGCAGGTACCAAAAAAACCCAAAAACCCACCAAAAAACCCACACACAATCACTGTACTCTACAACCTGTGGGCTTGATCATAGGCAGAAATACCTTTTATCATTTCAGATCAGCTCAAGCTAATAATTATTGAAGTATCTTGTCATTTCAGAACCCCTGAAGTGAGCTGGTGAACAGTCCTGCTCCTGCAGAAGTTGAGTTCATGTCACAAAAGCAGACCACAACAGTTTTAGGAAGAAAGCTATGCAGTAAATTACGTTTCTTCTGAGAAGACTAGATGTCA